>NW_011889064.1:2407945-2466924 GCF_000151845.1 Pteropus vampyrus
TCAATCAATCTTTGAGTAAAAACCTGGCTATCTGGAAAACCTTAGAAATGAACCATTCTAAAGATCCAAGTTTTCAGGGTATCATACTAAGCACCAAAGGTTATTTCAGTATTTTAACATCTCTGGGAAAATTTTTCTACATTATATTACATATTTTCTTTTTGGCAGAAAAGGAAAAAAAAAATGCAGGCAGCCAGATGTTTGCATCACTTGAACTATGTCATCTCCATCCTGGAAATGTTTCTGTCTTGATTCCCTAGGTAGAAAAGTAAGTGGGCCTTAAAGGTGTGGAAGCTATTTTTAGTACCTGACTTCTTTTTTGAGAAATTCATTCCCTTCTTGATGTGAATGATTACTGAGATTTTCAACTACAGTTTTAGATCAGAAATGAGCACATCACAGGAAAAGTCAAAAGAATTTCAAGTTTTGAAGATGGGAACTCAGCAAATTTGGTATCGCGTTCTGGGGGAAGGGCTGTGTGCTTTCTGCCAAATATATTTGCCGCAGTGATCTTCCAAGAACCATAAAAAGTACAAGCTATAAAACAGAGAATCATTTCTCAAATGATAAAAGGTTGAGTTTTAGAGGGAGACTTATTCAGGCAGGCATGCACACGTAAACATAGAGATGCATGTGTGCATACATACAGAGAAGTCAGTAGGCCCAATTTTCATGTTTGCTTGAAGCCCAAATCTATGAAAATATCGAGAAAAGTAATGAATCCAGTTCTGAACTATTCAGGGCCCAGATATAGGAAGGACAAAAGCCACACTAATATCTACTTCCAACATAAATCTGGTTTTGGTTATTGGGAAGATAAAATAACCACCAGCTCACGTCAGACAGTTTGACAATATTCAAGACGCTACAATAAGGGGACAGCCCTAAGGCTGTAGTGCTTGAATGATCACTTTTATAAAAGAACAACGTGTCTGAATCTCTAAGACCTTTTACCTGAAATCACCCACATACAGGGCTCCGACCTCAAAGAAAGAACTTGGCTTTCACACTATGCAATTCAAGCCAAGTGTACACAATTGGGCTGGTTTAATGATGTTTGAAAGAACGGCGATTTTTAGAAAGGAAAAACAAGAGCTTGTTGGCCCATCAGAAGAGTTCTCTTTCTCTTCTTCTAACCATGTGTCAAGCAGTTTCAGGCAGAGTTCAGAATGATTTGCATCCACAAGGAGAAGGCAGCAGATGGAAGCACAGGCATCACTCAGTGCCTCAGTCTGGTTCTGGTCCAATTCAGCACACATACATGGAGAGTTGGGCAGTGTGCTGGGTCCCAGGAATCCAAGATGGTAAAAACAAAATGCTGCCTTCCAGGAACTCATGATGAGCGCTAACAAGATTTCATTTTCTGGAAAAAGGTATTTCTTTTTGGAGAACCCGTCCTCAAGTGACTTATGACAGACAGGGTCATACTAAAAACAGGTGTGTATCAGCCCTGGCTTTGCGGCAGAGCACAGTAGGCTGCCCAGGACCACAGCATCATTTACTGAGTAGCCACCATTCGTTACTTTGCTCTATGTGTTCATGTGCCAGACACTCTACTAGGCACTTGGTAAACAATAACACATGTAAGCTCACAATAATGATATACAATAGGCTTGTTACCCTCTCTTTTAGGGATGAGGAAAATGAGACCCTGTGGCATTCAGGTCTGTAGGACTCCAAAGCTTGTGCATTTTCTACTACTGGGCATGGCCTGCCCCGAGAACAAGAGTTCCAGTCCACTTTGATGAGATTCACCCACTCATCCATACTTCAGAACCATCTTTGGTGAGCTGAACCCTGTGCTGTGTTCTGGGGCAATGAAGTGGTGTTCGATGTGACACAGTCCCAGCCCTAATGGAACTTGTGGTTCAGTGGTGAGGGCCATCAGGGAACCCATGTTGTAAAAAGGGAAGTTGAGAGCATGTTGGAAACAAATTGGGGGTGCTGACAAGGCCTGGTATAAGTGACTGAAACTGAGGCCCAAAAGGACGAATTGGAATTATACTGAATTTATCTTGCTAAGTTAGGGCTGCATGGTGGAGCAGAGGGAAGGACTCATTATCAAGATGCCTGTTGCAGTCAGAAAGATGAGAGAGAATGTGATCCATACAGGAATTTGAAAAAGGCCCAATATGGCTGGAGAACAGACAGCAAAGAGGTGAATGTACAAAATGAAGCTGCAGAGGTGAGTGGTTCCCAGAGCCTGCGGGACCTTGCAGGCTACTGCATTTGTGCTACATTTAATAGGAAGGTCCTGAGGGGTTTTAAGGGGGTTGGGGGCACAATAGGAAAAGGCTTGCATTTTAACACAATATATCTAGGTGCAAAGTGGCCAACTGGGGATAGATGTAACCACTATTTCGTAGGCCCCCACAGACAAAAATAATCCTAGATAATGCTAGAAAAAATTACAGTAACGGAAGAGAAAAAAAAATCTACCCATAATCCTTTCATCTAGGGATAACCACAATTACTATTTTCCTGCATTTCCTTCTGGTTTATTTTCATGAACTAAAAAAAAAATAGGATTATTTTGAGGAGAGAGATTTGCATCTTGCCTTTTCAATTATATTAGATGAGCATTTCAAAAAGCATGATTTTTAGTTGCTGAATAATATTCCAGCATAATGAGCTGCCCTAATGTATTTAACTGATTCTTGTTGTTGGCTTCTGCTGTTTTGCATATCCATGTGTAAGAATCTTTGTCAGCATCTGAGATTGTTTCCTAGTGATAGATTTTTAGAAAAGAAATCACTGAGCTAATGAATAAAACTTTTTTAAGGTTCTTCATCCATAATACCAAAATGTTTTTATAAAGATTATGCTTACTGAATTACATTTTCGTTCTCAGGTCACTGCTGGTGTTTTTATTTTATTTTATTTTATTTTTATTTCACTTACACATGAATGCTTCTTGTGTAAGCTGCTGAACCTTTAGAGTGACCAGCTGTGTCAGGTACAAATAAATGTGCCATCTCCCTACAACTCCGAGATCTGAACTAAGAAATAACTTAAAAAAAAAAAAAATCTGCCAGTTAAGATAAACAACAACAACAACAACAAAACGGTATTTTATTATTGCTAGTATATACTGGTATTTATTCTTTGGCCCATTATTTAATTTTAATGCTTGATCAAAGGTAGACGGTGTCTTTTGCATGCATCTGGTAGGGTGGGTGTCTCCCCTCTAGATTTTAAATTCCGTGAATTGACAGAGAAAATGTCTATTCTTGTTTGCCATGGTTTCCACAGTGCCTAGCATCTACCTGGCACGTGATAGGTGGCCACACTTCGAGCCAAAATGAAAGCCAGACAGTCTGCTGACTAGGAAGAACGTCTCTCAACCTGAGACATGAAACTGCCCAGAATCTTCCTAACTCAACCACCTTCCTCATTTAACTCTATCTCATTAAAAGAAAAAAAACAAAGCGAACTAACAAAACCTCTCTCCTTTTTCTCCCCTTTCTGAGATCTGCCAATTTCTTCTTCTATTGGCCTTGCAGTTGGGACCTGCGCCCCCACAGGTGTCCTCAAGCCCTCTGGGTTCCAGGTCTGCCCTCACCCGTGTGACAGCATCTGTCCATCCCTGCTCTCTTCTAGCAGCCCCAGGAGGTGAAAGAGGGCACATACTAGCATACATTGCGCCCCCAGAAACACTGCTCCCACAGCAGCTATGGGGAAAGGTGCTCCAGAGAACCCTTATGTCGACAAGATTTCCTTCTGGACCTAGGACTGAGAATCTGAGAGTCCGGGTTTTTTTGTTTGTTTGTTTTTTGGTTTACCTATTTGTATTTTGAAGGGAATGAAATAAGCTCTCCTTATAAGTACGTATGCTGTTTTCCTCAACTGCTCTCCTTTTTCTACTAGAATCTTATTTCGGAAAGCCCTACCAGCCAGAGCATCAAAAAAGTGCTTCAAATATCAGGTTAGCTGGACTGACCCATGTATAATATCTCCTCTAAAAGGGCTCATAACTATCAATTATCTCTCCATTACAAGCAGAATCAAAAACATAAACTAGCAGATAACAATAAATTAATGTCTATTTACATTTGAACGTAGACAATGCTAACGTTTTGGAGCTGAAACTGCTCAATAATAAAACCATGCTCTAAAATTCTAACTCTCCATCTTGTCCATTCTGATATCATGTCAAGAACTTCCCGTTTTCAACTGAAACAGTCTCGAGCATAGTTAATCCTCAGGCAAAAGGATCTTTAATATATATATATATGTTTTAGCTCTTGCTGAACTAAACAAAAATTCCTTTTATGTCAACGAAGTAAACTTAAAACAAAAAGTACAAAGGGAATGAGATAAGATCAAGATTTTTCAAACTTAAATCCCGATCATGGACTTTCCTTAAAGCAATTTTAGAAGCAGAGTTATGATGTGGGCAATCTAAAAACCTTCCAACATTATGATTCTAAAATAAACATTTTAGATTTTTGTTGGTTAAAGATAGATCAGAGAGAATCACAAGAGAAGCTTAAATGGAGCACTACCATTATTGGTAGTTCCTTTTAATCTTGCAAAGTGTGGTGAAGAAATATTCTGACTCCGTGGTAGAAAGGAGCTGCTGTTTTTGCTTTAGTCAACATCAAGTTCATAACTGCCTTTTACAGGAAATATGCAATCAGTTACTTCCTTGACTTACAGTAGCCCTAGGAATAAATTCCTTAGAAAAGAAGTTTACCTTTGGGGGAAAAATGGGTTCCCATTAAATGTATATAACAGAAACTATCAGGCAAATCACCCATCACCCAATCACCTTGAGCTCTGGACTACAAAGAATCTCACTTTAGAGCGTACCGAAGCCCAGCCCTGGGCGCGCACCTGACCACGGAAAACTATCTTCACTATTCTGACACCTTTGGTCGTTGGGTTATAAAATTCCCCAGGGAAGAGGCTCATGAACTAACCAAATTACATAATTGTTCTTCAGAATTCATAAAAGTTCTTTTGTGGTTTAAGATAAATGAGTGACTACTGATTCTTTCTTCAAACTAATAATCTTTTGTAACTAAGGCTCCAGAAAAATAAACTCTTTTGTTGGCTGCCCAGCCTCCAGATTTTGGTTGTTACATTCAGAGACTGACGTTTAATAGAGATGAATCCAGCCTTCTCCTTTTCAGGTGTTTAAAAGTTTTCATATACATTATCACAACATCATTATACCTTTGATGGTAGTGAGAATGGCACACTATATTATATTTAATTGGCAACCTGTTTTACTGCCAATGTATTGTGTATACTAGGGGCTTTCAGTTTACTCGGAAGACAGACTATTTGAACTGGGGGGAGTTTGAGAATCTGGGAAGAAAGGAGTTGCGGGTAGCGTCAGAGCTGAGTCTGCCTTCCTGACTCCAAGTTGAGTCTTGTTCTACTGTAACACAGTTCTTCACCGTGAAATCCTGTTTAAATCCTCTGTGAGTTTAGTTGACATTCAAGAGAACACTGTGCGTTCTCTGAAGAGTCTTGGTTTACTCAGAGGGACCTAAGTGGTTAAATAGGATATGTTGTTGGTTATATGAACTGAGACTTCATGGCCAGAACTCTGTAAGGAGAGGGAACATGCATCCATAGTCCTCAATTTCTTCCCCTCTATTTACTGTGAGAATCCACTTTCTCATGGGAACCTAAAGCTCTGAATGCAGAGCTGTCACTGGCGCCATGTTGATCTGTTACCATGGAGATCACTCTGGTAACATACAAACCTGCCATCCTCAAGACACACAGTATCTCATTCTGACTCTCAAAAGGATTGCTCTACCTCTGACTCTCATCAGTTTAAAGTTCATCTCTGCTAGGATTTAGCTCTAAAGTGTTTGGAGATTGACTTTTAAATGCCATTAAAAACATAAATACTTGGAGACAAGGAAGGAGGTAAGGAGAACATGTCACGAGAACATGTCGCAATTTTAAAGCAACAAAGTCCATATAGCAATTACTATTTGGGTTAGAGTTATGAACTCAATTATTACTTTACTTGACACAAAACCAAGAGGAAAATTGGAATGAGGACACCACTAGAATCACTACCTAACACTTATTGATCATGCGCAATGCACTGTTTATACAGTAACTAGCTCATTACTGTGAGTTGTGCAATGTTAAAGCATTACTCAGTGTTAATCCCTATAAAGTCTGCCACATTTCCAGAAACTAGAGTTCCTATAACTGGCAGGTCAATAGCAGTGCTGTCACAATCAGTCTCTAAAGGGAGAAACAAATAGACTTGATGTTGGTCATCAGTTAAAGTATGTCAGAATCACTCCGGGTCTTAGGCAAGTGCACTGGATCATCCAGGAGGGTGCAACATAGCCATTAGTTATTCCTTATTACCAGAAGTCAAAACGCTTTCTTTCGCTAGAGTCAAAAAAGCTATTTTTGTGCATGAGAACTTGATACCTTTCTAGGAGGTCTATAGTAATTTCCCCTAAATCTTAAGGTTATTAGAGGGCAGCCAGAAGGAGGAGGGGCTATGGCCTATCCTCAGACTGACAGTGGCTAGATATGACCTACCCTGTTAAGAATTCTCAGGAGTCATGGAAAGGAAGCGGAAACTGCCATGTTTATGTTCGGAAGCCTCAGGCTTCAGGATGGGCCTAGGCCACACAGACATAAAGTTCTCTGGGCTCCTTTCACATGGCCAGAGGCAACTCAATCATCCAACAAGTGTGAGGTAGACAAAGGAGATGGAGCTTCCTTTCTCTGCACACTCAGAGTTAAACGTGGGCCACCGCCTCGTCACTTGGGGTCTTAGTGTCACAGCGAAACTGTTAGGCACATGGGAAGACACTGTCAACTCCCAACATCTGAGGGCTACCGTTCTACTTAGGGATCTCAAGACTCAGTGGGTTTCTTTCACCTGTGTCTGAAGAGCAGGGGGTATTGAAAAGAAGAGAGAACTCTAACTTGATAATAAGCAACTTCCTTTTTTTTTTTTAAATTTAAACGGAAAGGATATCGAATTTCATCCACCTGTCAGTCATCTCGCTCCTTTTAACACCTCTTCAGGTCCTGCAATTTGTGTTAATATCTTCCTCCTAATGTATTCTCCCCTGGCAATGCTGCCTGAGAGTGCCAGGTAAGAAAGACACCCAAGGAGTCACAGGACTGAGACACAGGTTAAGTGTACACCAGTTCTTATTCCAAACCCTCCTCCACCTCCCTTCCTCTTGTTTCCAACCAAAATAAATAATAAATCAATCAATGTCTTCCATACCCCCTCACTTCCTCACCAGAGGAGCAAAAGAGTATGTTAAAGTTTACTTTGGTCATAGCATTTCAACAGTACTTTCTCTCTCTCTCTTTTTTTTGTTTTTGTTTTTGTTTGTTTGTTTGTTTGTTTGTTTTTTTGTTAACACTATAAGCCCAAATAGGGAATATAAAGTAATGAAGAACAGAATTTTTTTAAAAGATCCCACTGGCTGTTAGAGGTCAATGAAAGATTAAAATGAGAAACTACATTTCTCTGCAGGGGAAACAACACCATTTATCCCCTTACTAGGATCTCAAAACGACGCCTCCATAGTGTTTTGCTACGTATGCCAAAGAAAACCTTAGTACTGTGAGCCTCTCATAATTAGGTATCTTCTAAACCATATTTTTTTCTCAGATTTTTTCTTAGCTGTTATCTGTGTTTTAAACATAAGTGAATTTTTAAAAATATCTGGCCTTTATTGAAAAATAGTTTTGAACATCTATATTCTTTGGAGAAGAAATATAAGATTAACGATGGGAACGAGGAGGATAAATTAATTCTGGAGCTATTTAGATATAGTCAAATAAGTGCAGAAAATAACTTTGGACTTAATAGGACACATAATAAGCTTACTTGTACAGGGGAAAGTTAATAAAATCAAACATAGAATCAAGAGAAAAAATGTACTTTCTGTGGAGAATAAAACATGTCCCTGTCAGTTTTAGATATTTATCTCCTATAATTACCATTCTATTGAGCAGAGTAGGTGCTCAGTAAATACTGGTTTTGTGAATATAAGATTATCTGAGTTTTTGCTTTTCAGACTGAGTTCCTACTTGACTTACCTTTGTATTCCTAGCACTAAGCACAGTGGTTCGTCAATGATTCTTGTTGAATAGAATGAGATTTGAATTTTCTCCATAACATGCCCAGGCAGCCACGAAAGATATTTCCAAAGAATTTCATATGGAAAAGTCCTTCTTCTTACCTACCTGAAACATGGCTACCAGATTTCTGTCCTAATTTGCAAGGTGTGGCCAGAACTCGCCAGTGGGGTTCTAAGTCAAGTGAGCCCTAAGATGAACCAGAACAGGCTCTCTTCTAGAGGCAAGGAGCAGGGTTATGTCTGTTCATTTTATCACCCAGGTATGTTATTTTCCACAATGGAAAGCTGTAGGCTTTTCTGCCAATACAAGCATGTAGACCATGAGGTTAGTTTTGTTTCTTTTCAGGGATCTGGTAGAGATTCAGCTTTACCTCTAAGCACTGAGGTCAATTTAATAACCATTGAGAACACAGGTGGGATGCACCGAAGGCATCACGAACACAGATTCTAGAGCAGATATACCAGGGTACAGATTCTGGCTCTATCACAAACCAGTTCTGTGGCCTTAAGCAAATTACTGAACATTTCAAAGCCCGAGTTTCTGTACGTATAAAGCAAAGATAATATCATCTGCCTCCCAGACTTGTAACACATAGTACACACTCAATAACTGTCAGCTGTTTTTACTCAGTGCTTGGGATGTCACCATTTTATAATTATGATCTTATATAAATAAATGGTATCTAATTTTTCTAGTCCCTTGGCTTTCTCAAATCAGAAACGGGTGCTAAGACTTTTTTTTAAGGCAAAATTAGTAACAGTCCTTTACTCATACAAATTGAAAACAAAAGGAGAATAATGTGGCTGTCCTAAAATTACATGTCAGCACATAATAAAACCTTACTGAGAGGACCAGCCAACACTGTGGCCTCTATCCTGGATGCCTACTTGGACAAGGATCTCCATAAGGGGAATGGCTCTAAAAGAACAGCCATCTAGAAATATCTTAAGCATCTCCTGGAGAAGCTGGGAGAAGGTAACCAAAGCCCCGAGGCAAGTTGTCTTGAGGAAACTGCCATGTTTATCTCATGATTCTAGTTATTTTCAAGTCAGCATTCGCTCACAAACACCCCAAACCAAACTGCTATAGCTGACATATCTGGCAAGCACCAATCTTTCCTGTTTACATATGATATACTAATATAAAATATCAAGCTTTTTGATGCAAGTTTCTTCATCAGACAGGCTGTTATACAGTCAATATTTCTCCCTTACTCCTTAGAATAAATCCTAAAAAACAACAAAAGGCAGGGATTGTATAATGTCAGAGTTGGACAGAACTTATTTAAGTCATAGAGCTTGATTTCCCCCAGTTTTACAAATGAGCAGATGAGACTCATGCAAGTTAAACAGTTCTCCCCAAGCCACAGAGCTACTAAGTGACAGCCAGGATTGAACCTTGGCCTCCAAACTCCAAGTCCAAGATTCTTTCTGCTCTGTCATGTGGCTGCTCTAAAACATCGCTTTGTTTATTTTCCACCACAGAGCTCAAGCATATGGCACGCACAGAAAACCTCTAATAAATATTTGCCAAGTTGATCTACAAATTCTACAATTCTGCTGTTTTAATCTACTAGTGTCTACTAGTGTATTTCCATCCCAAAAGATCCCAGTAGTGGCTAATTAACAAGTACGATTTAGCAAAGGCTTTAGAGAAATTTACAAAGTGTTTCTGAAGTCATAATCGAATTCTTCACAATGTGAATGGAAAAGGTATTGCTGTACCCCTTTTAGAGATAAGGAAACTGAGGCTGAGATGTTAAAGGACTTGTCCAAGGTTATACTGCTAGTTGTCTATTGCCAGAACTGGCACTTGAACTGAAACATCTGATTCTAACCTGTGTTATTTCTACTTCATTAACCTAACCCTGATTAAATATTGACCCCAGATGTTACTGCCATCATCCTTTCTCCTACTCTGTTTCTTTAAAAAAAATAAATAAATTTAATTCATAAGGTCATCTTCGTAATAATTTTTAAAAAACAACTTTGAGCTGCAGAAAATAATATGCTCAGGTATCTGAGCATCCTCCACCCAACACAGGCCCTTATCTCCCTCAACAAAGCAAAGACTTCAGAGCTGGCTCCCAACACCAGAATGGCACTTATATTTATTGCCTATAAGATTTTAAAGGCCAGCCAGAGGAAATGGCTGCATTATTATTATTATTATTATTATTATTATTATTATTATTATTATTATTATTATTTTACCCCCTTTGCTGAAGATATCTTCAATCATTGCTTTGTGTCAAAGGGGGAAGGAAAGAGGTCATTTCTGAGAGTGTTGGCAGCATGGGGCTGTAACATAACCCATAAGGCCTCTGTGTAGGTCATGGATAGGTGAAGCCACAGAGAAAGGCAGCAAGAGAGATGCTCCAACCCTTGCCGGCTGCTCCAGAGAGCTGTTAAAGATAGAGGTGGTGGCAGCTAATGGCGGAGGTGGGAGGAAGGGAGATGGAGGCTGTGAAGGAAGGTGCGGGGGGACGGATATAATCCAGCATACAGAAACCTGTCAGGATGGGATTTATTTTTGTTCTGTGAGGGTGTATAATAGGGCTTTGCCTGTACTCTCAATAGCTGTTTTGAAGTGAACCCGGCTGGTATGTCTTTAATTTGTCATTTCATTATGAAACTGTTTCCCTTCCAAGAAGCCTTCAAGTCAGGAAGCTCTGTCTGCCCACACAGGAAATTCCTTTGCTTCAACTTCCCCAAAAAGGAAATTTCCCTCAGAAGTGAGCCCAGCATATGCCTCTGAGCAGAGCTGTTTCAAGAAACTCTGGCAGCTGAGTCCTGAAAACACCCCTGGTTTTCTGCTGCTGCTGGGATGTCAGAACAGAAAGTTGGGCTCTCACCCCGGGGTGGGACCCAGTGACCCTGGCCCACCTCTTCCTCCCTCTTCCCCATTCTCCTGTGCCCTCGCCCCACCTCACACCCTCTTGAACTTGAACTCTCTGAGAGGGAATCGGTACCCGCAACTTTAATCAAGAAATAAGCCTATCCGTAGGCTTATGTAGATCACACACAAACACACACTCACAAACAGGCACCCCATAGCCACCACAAAGCACTTCAACACAAAGCACGAATTCCTATTCCCCCTCAGTCTCCCTCCACACCCTTGAGACTTCTGGTAGAAAGACTGAAGTATTTCAAATGAAGACGGTGCACGAAAATAAAATAGCCAATTATAGTTCCTAAAGCATGTGCATTATCAAATTACCTTTTATCAAGGATGGTGGATTTTTTCTAAACAAACTTCCCCAGTGAGGATTTTAAGTAAAACATGGAAGGGGAAAATATCTCCAACCACAGCCTTATAAAAATTAATCTCTCAGACATATTGTGAATGACTAAGCGGGTGAGAGCCCAAAGCAGCTGTGCCGAAGTGAATAATGTATATTATATTTTATGAAGCTTCTTAGCAGAGAGGCATTAGCAGGAAAGTGCCAGACTCATGGTTAAGTTTTTAATTTTCCATTTCAAATCACTTCATTAGAAAGGAAAGTCATGAAAAGGAAACAATGTAGAGACCTAAAGCACAAAAAGAGGGAGTGGCACTGAGCTTCGAACTGTATAGCAAGAGGTGGACAATGGGAGGCGGGTGAGGAGCTAAGACGGCCCAGGACTGTCGCGCTGCAATTAAACTGCACTAGAATGGCAGAGCGATAGGATCTGATCTTCTTACACTGTTCATGTACCAGGACTCGGTGAGGGATATCACTGACCAGGAAACAGAGCGATATTTAAGGGACTGGCGAGAACCCTATAGCGCCCTGAAATCTGAATATATGAAGTCTGAGGTTTGGGGTTGTGGTCGATTTCTTCTGTGGAGTGGATTTATAATTTCGTTTTAATGAGTTATTCTATTTTTCTAAAATGTATGAGGTTTTTAACTGCAGAGGGATCCCAGAGGGGGACCCAACATTATTTTTCATGTTCATAAAGAGAATGGTCTAGGGAATAGGGCTTTGGCTTATGCTGGGAGGAAAGGTAGAGATTCTGACGGGCCTGTCTGCCACCTACAAGCTCTGTGGGTTTGGCCAAGTTCCTTAACTTCTTTAAGTCTGACTTTGCATCATTAAAGTGAGGATAATAAAACTCAGTTCATAGGACTCTTGTGAGGATTAAATGATATAATACATGTGAAAAGTGTCTACCATTAAGTACTCAATAAATGGAAGTTAGTACCCCACATAGAGAGCTGTGAAGGATGTTTCTCCCCAATTCCACACACCCACTCCTCATATAAACCACTCACCCCTGGCTGGCTCCTTTAGGTTGCCCACAAGTCAAGATTTTCCTGACCACTTCAACTTAAGACCTGGATTACCAGGTCCCCTATATATCTGCATGGTCTTGACATTATGATCAAACATTTAGTCACCCCAGAGAATGGTTGAAAGGCTTAAGAACTCAGGTTCGCACCCCCCCAATTCACTAGTCCTCTCTAGGAAACACAGAAGACTTGCACATTCTCAAGTTGCCAGTGTGCTAGAGGAGGCCCAGCTTCGTTTGGCCAGTACTGATGCTAGCGATGTCTGGAGACCAACAGCCAGGCACATTAAGTATAAGATTAGTCATCTTGTTCCCAGAGGTCCAGGTTCACAATGTTTTGTCTAAATCAGGGGGCCCGGATTTTCCATCTAATTTTATGTCTGTCTCCTCCATGGAGAAAACCAGCTGCAAGCAAAATTATAAAGTTTATTTCTAACTCTACTTCCTCCCTTGACCTTCCATGCTGACCATGGTTCTTCTATTTCAAAAAACTCAAGAGATTTGATAAAACTAACTTTCATTAAGGTATCAGGGACCTGAGGTATTCATTGTCTTTATCCAAGGTACTAGCTGCTACCATAATTCTTTACTCTTAAAAGTAGAGATAGGTAGAAACAATGCCTGGTCCAAAAGGAATGTATGTTAACAGTGGAATTTCAGGTACTACAGTAGTTCATCATGGGAGATATTTAAGTTCAGGGCAGTTTTAAATCACTGCAGCCGAGTGAGCACATGGCCTGCTGAAATGTAACACTGGCCCTGTTCACTGACAATTATAAGCCTTCTGTCCTGGATCCAGAGTAGTACTATCTGGACAATAAAAGTTCAGAAGCCAGACACTTTCTGAATCTTAATATTCTTTCCGCAAACAAAGAAGTACCAGACGTGAGATTGCTACACACTGGATGTACAATGCCAACGATACAATACCCAGTTGTATTTCTTCAAGTTCTTTCCCTGGATCACTCTGGGTGGTAGGAATCATCACAGGAGTTCCGTGAAGCAGCTATCTGGTGTTCTAGCTATGAGACAACCCAACCAAACACACACACACACACACACACACACACACACACACACACACTCACTCTCTCTCTCTCTCTCTCTCTCACACACACCTGGATTCATCTGAAGTAAAATTTTTCTTTGCCTAAGAATCAAAAGAAAAAGAATTTCCTTTTACAAGGACCAAACAAATCTTCTATCTGTTGAGATTTCTGTAGGTCTCTGAGTTCCTCTCAGCATGATGAGAGAATTAAAGTGTAGTTTAAAAGGACGTTTCTAACCCATGACTCGCGAGTGAGAAATATCTGTCTTAGGGAACTTCTACTTTTGTGTTCCTAAAAGACCTTTAAATAAAACCCCAAACATCTGGGTAAACATTGGAATCGTAGCCAAATTCTAAGGTCAGTGAGAGCCCCACACAAAACGATGGAGCCGTAAGGAGGGGAACCAGAACTGTTGGTGTAGGGCGGGGATTTCGCGAGGCGGCTTCTCCAGCACCTTGTACAGGAAGTGAAAGGAATAAGTGTGGGAGCTCAGTTCCGTGAGAACGACAGTGCGGAAGGAATCGGAATGAAAAAGAAAGGAAAGTTTTCTCCCCGCTTCTGTTCACGCCTAGTAGGAAAATAGGCCCGAGACAGACGAACCTTCCAACCCTTCAGAATAACAGGTTGTGTGAACTGGCCCTGCCTTAGGGCTACTTCCTGAAGTAAGGCATAAAAGGAGGAAGGAGAAAGAGTAATTTTATTTCCTCAAGAGGGTTGGAACCAAATCCTTTGCTCATATTTGTTTCTCTATAAAGAGCTCCTGATGTTGGTGATGCAAGAGATGCTTCAGGAGGCAAAATAAAACCCCTTCTCACCTTTGTTCACCAATTACTGCTGCTTTGGGCAATTCTTTTCTCTCTAATCCTCAGCCCTCTTTTCACAGCCCATGGCAATGAGGAGATGATTCAGTAACTAGTTCGGGACCTCTATTTAGAAATAGTTTCTTGGGCATGAGTTTTGATGCCCAAGGGATGGTATAAGTGTCACAGATTCTCTCCGCTGGCTGGGGCAGATGGAAATGTACTTTAAAGCTCGGCATCAAAGCCTTTACTTTAGAAGCTGAAAGCCTTCATTCTCTTGCCAACTGTGCTTTTTTCCCCCATAATTAATTAATGCAATATTAACTGTGCATGTGCTATGGGGCTGGCTGAAGGAGTATAGTATGGCCTATCTATGCAGATCAGTCGGCTCTATAACCCCCAAAGCCCAGTGGACACCATCTAGAGAGGGAGCAAAATACACACTGTCATTTTACAGATTACAGGAAAGGCCAACATGTCTAAAGTTGTGGAGGGCATTCTCACAGATCATACAGTTGGGTCAAGTAGGTACTTACCAGAAGCCACACCTATGCGTAATGCAGTCAGGCCAGAAGAGGGGCTATGAGAACAGGGAAGCAGGCCTGAGATTTGGCTGTCCGGGCGTGGGAACCAGCATAAGGCACAAGCGGCCATGACTGCCTTCAGAAGGCCTGTAAGTCTTAGGAGCTGGCATCGTACTTGACCTCAATCATGGGCAGCACAGGGAAGTGTCCAACAGTGTCGGGCATTGAATTTCCATATTTCCTTGCAGAAGGGCATCCTCACAAAACAATCACAGCTAGAGGACCACTTTCTGCATCACTGAAATACCACCATCTGCACTAAAATTTGATACTGAGTGCTCGAAATCAAGTGAATGATCATGATCCTTAGTATTTATAGATAAGGCTCCACTGCTAACAACCCTTGGATTTCTCTTCTGGAATTAGAGAAGAACAAATGGTTGAGCTGCAAAGAAGCTGAAGAATCATATGTTCAGGCTACTTGGCTTTACGGATGAGAAAACGACAGCCCAGGGAGAATGAATGAATAGTTTGGGGTCACCTATTAGTAATCATGCTAGGCCAATGCTCAGAGGATGGTCCCCAAGACAAGCACACTCCTTGCTGTGTCGTCCTATTGAAATAGTTTCCCAGCACATATGCCAAGTGGGTAAACTAAGGCACCAAAATATCAGACAATCTTTCTGAAGCAGGTCAGATTAACAAAAAGTATTAGGAAGTGAAATGCTTTAATTTGTGAACCCAGTAATACAATCTCCATTGTAGCACAACACCTTTCTTACTGTATAATAATAATCTGGGAGGTTGATCATCTCTTTTAAAAAGATGGAAAATTGCGGGCAATAGGAACCTCTTTTTACTTCATTTAATTTTGTTTGTAACACTTCAGAATTTACATGGATACCTGAAAATACATTGCAGATAAGTCTACAAAGAGAACTGAGTTTGAAAATGTACCTACCTCTAAAAGTTCAAAAGATAATTTAGTTTGTCTCTGATTTTATTTATCCCTTTTGCCTTTCTTGTCCATGGTTTATACAAATTTTGCTTAAATTAAAAAAAAAAAAAATCAACCTGTTAGCTTGGCTTTCTCCTTCTAATCAACGGCTAAAAGGAAATAATGTAGTTCCTAATACTTTTAAGAAGCCTCATAATGAAGAGGAAAAAAAAGACTGGATTTTGGAATTAGATCTGGATTCAAATTGTGGCTCCTTCGCTTTCTCTCTCTGTGCCTCTGGCAAGTGATTTACCACTCTGAGCCTCAAATATAAAACAGATATATAATATCCACCTTGCAGTGTTAACCATTATTCAGAATAATATGTATAAAGTTCCTGGCATTAAAAAGTGCTCAATAAATAGTAGTGACAATGATTACTTATACATTATTGTAACAATAATTCTCTAAAGTGGCATCTTATACACAGGTGGCCTCAGAATGGCTCCTAAGGAGGAGCACAGCTCCTATAAAGTGGGAGGTGGAGTATGACGACAAAAAGAAACATATTTTCAGAGAGAGGCAAGCCATTCCTGGAAAACAAATTGGTAATGAAATCTTAACACTGCTACTTCCAAAGTGGAGCTACATAAACTGTCTGATACCCCATAAGATAGTGCTATTCTACACCCTGCAATACTGACCTAGGCACTTTTTTTTTTTTAATGATTGTGACATCTTTCCTTACAAATCTTTGTCCTCCTCAGTGAATCACTTTAGTTCATGTTCCACCCCCAGAGTAGAGAATTCAGCCCCAGCCTGAAGGAGCGAAATAAAGCATTCCCTGCACAGCCCTGCACAGCCCTGCATGGGTTAGACTCTTCCTTCCAGGCATCCAATCTGTATCCACCACACATCCACAGCTCTTTATCCAGTATCTATATCTGCAATCTGCATTTCTATTACTGAAATCTTAGAGCCCCATTTGAGGCTATTTCTATCCATGATCTAGAGAAAACAGAAATAGAGACTAATTTCAAAACAATGGGGTTTAGTCTACCTACCCAAGATGGAAGCAGTAAATATAAAGGGAGGGTGATGAACCGTTCTTGGGAATTTACAGTTAGCATGTGGCCAGACATGGGATAGTTGAAATCTCTCAAATTTAGCTCCATCTTGCTTTAGAACAGACAGAGAAAAATACCCAAAAAACATACATGGATGGTTCAGACAACTGAACCAGAACCCTCCTATTGCCGAGAGTGGAATCAGTAACATCTGGAGGTTCTCAGTAACGTTTACTTCTGGAAAA
Organism: Pteropus vampyrus; assembly: GCF_000151845.1. Classification (NCBI taxonomy): domain Eukaryota; kingdom Metazoa; phylum Chordata; class Mammalia; order Chiroptera; family Pteropodidae; genus Pteropus; species Pteropus vampyrus. The sequence goes on from NW_011889064.1 coordinate 2,424,939, forward strand.
GCACAAAGTAGTCAACATCATTGTTGTCAAAAACTCTAAGAATCTGAACTGCCGATGAAGTTTAACTCAGGCATGAAGAAAATAGGAGAAAACATCTATTATTTAATATCATATTTGTATAGACTCTGCTCGATCAGTGCTTTGAGATAATGCAGAAGAGGTGGGGAATAACTGAGAAATAACTTTATTTTAAAGTTATTTATTTTATTACAATGTTATTTTCCAGTTATTCCCCACCTCTAACAACACCATACTGAATCTTTATCATCCTGCCAGCAGGATTATGTAGGTACATATGAGGCCAACCATGGAATTGATGGACAGGCACCTTCCGTTTTGTAAAACCCTAATATGCCAAGAGAAAGACCTCAGAGGTACTGAGAGCTGGGAAAATCCAAGGGGAGATCGTTGAGGAGACGGAAGAAATCAAAATGTCTTTTCTTATTTCCTGTTGTTCAAGTTTCTACTCAGAGCTGACAGGTTCTTGTCGGCTTTCATTTTTAAATGGCTCTCACTTAGTCTGTCATAAACTTTCAATATTGGGTCTAGAGTAGAGCTGGGCATCTCTGGACTCACATAAATAACTCACGGCACCAGGTAGGGACAACCCATTGCCAACGGCTTCCAAATGTCTCCTTCAGAATTCTAAGGACATTGAGGGGTCTCCCTTCCCCACCCCCACAGGACCAGAGCCTCATTGTCATAGAGTTTATGCCGGAGGAACTGCCTTAAATGTGTACGGAGAGCATGGCATGAAATGCGAAGTGAAAGAAAAGGTCAATAGACCTCTGGTTATATATTTAAAAAAAAAAAAAAGACATCTAAAAATAGCTGCATTTATTGAAGCTGCTTCCTTATCAGGAAGCATGGAGCTAGGAATTAACGTCTGCCTGCATCGGAAATTCTTTCAGACAGCAAACCCAAAAAGGAAATTTCCCTTCCAAAGCATCCTGGCTGGTCTGCTGTGGGCTGTTTTTTCTCTTCGAGCTGTTTGAATCTGAAGCAGCTACCCTGGGACCTGGTACAGCCTCATGGGCTGCTGGAAAAAGAGAAAGCCTTCAAGCATTTGAATGTAAAAAGTGAAGGCGCTCAAAGGAAGGTTTAAGGAGAACAGAATATAAAATGCCAGTGGCTAGCCATCCTTGTGAGAAGTCATTATTGCTTTGTCAAGATCCTGAGAATTAAATCTGCTTTCCTTTGTCCTTGCCTCAATTCTGCTGGTGATGTCATGACACGTCACAGGCAGCTGTGTGAGGTTAGGCCATTTTTGAAACACTGATGATGGCAGACAATAGGGAAGGGATTACTAAGTCTTAGAAGGGTGGAGAAGGGCTAAGGAAGGAGGCTTACAGATCAGGCAAGGCCGGCAAAAACAAAACAAAACAAAAACAGTTACAGACAGAGGTGTAGATATGGTAGTGAAAAGGCCCTGTGCTGGTGTGCCCTAGGGCTTCTAGAAATCATAGGGAGAGGAAAGCTGATGTTCACAGTGGCTTAGAAAAATCAGTCTCAATACTGTTTAGACAGAACTCTAGGCCCTTTCTTTAATGAAACAGACAAGGACATATATGCTTCTTTTGGCCCTTGAAAATGGGAAAGCCACCTCCTAAAGAGGCTATTTGACAGATTGGGAAACTGAAATCGAGCTCTAGTGTGTTATGGGCCACAGTCTATAATGTGCTGTGCTCGGTGTTATATATATACTTGCTCTGATACTTGTGAGAAACCCTCATCAGTTGATGTATTAGAAATTTGAGTCTTAGCGAGGTTAAATCATAATAGAAGTGGCTCTGAAATCAAGGCTACTTGGGTCTGTCCGAACCTAAGTCCTTCCTATTACCACGCTTTTCCATTCAGAAAGAACGAAAGGAAAATGGCACTTGTTCTCTCTCAGGAGGTCATCTTTGGTGAAACGCCAAGGAATGGGGGTACTTGGTGGAGCCCCACTCCCAGGCTGGCCCTCTGAGGCCTCTGTGGCTGGCTCGGTCCCTTTGGTTGCAAAGATAAACTGAACTTCATCCTGAGCTCACAAGAGAGTAAAGAAGAGTCGAAATAGGTGAGCAAAACCAGAACGAATTATCCATAGTAACAGACTTACTTTCCTGATGAAAGCCAGCCTATTGGAGGTTCAGCACAAATTACTAGTCAAGTACATCACTTCAGCCACAGCTACTCCCATCCCTGTACCCCACGGCCCAGACTCCGATAAGCATCAGTGCCTCCACTTTCAAGTCCCTGAGACTTTGCCATTACGTGTCCTCCTAAAAAGGGTAAATGGTGACGTCCAAAATAGCAATCACATTAGATTCTTCATGTGCTGAGTGAATCTAAACATTCAGTGGACCAATCTGAGCCACAGCCAGCTCATCAATAAACTAGAATTAGTAACACCTACTTCAAGGACTATTACATGATTAAATGAGACAGTGTATATGAACACATTTTTGTTACTTAAAACAACATAAAATACTATGATTGTATTGAATTCCCATTTTTGCCTCTTCTTTGGAAACAAAAATAACGTGAAAGCATATAAAATTGTTTGTTGCTCCAGCTAATTAGAAACAAGCAACACTCAATCTCTTTTCACTATCCTGGTTCTAATATAGCTTTGCTTGTCACATGACTGACTTAAACTCAGTTACTCTGCTGAGAATGCAAAATCGCCAAGTGGGTGAGCGGCAAGGTAACATTTCCAGAGGAAGGCATTAAATTAAATTATTAAACACGCACAAGTAGGAGTAGTAATGTAAGAATTTTGAAAGATTCACAAAGAAAGGAAGTAGAGCCAAGGGACTATTTCTGGTGTTCTGACTCTAGAAAACTCCAGGCAGCTACTATGGCTATTTATTAACCCTCAACATCATAAACCATAACCCTATTAAATATGATGAATGAGTCTTAGGTTCCGATTTTTAAATACCAATTCCCAGGGATTTTAGTTCAAACTGGCACTGCAGAATGCAAAGTCTTTGGGCAAATAGTGATTATATCATTAGATGCAATTATATCAACTAAATATGATGGAAAAGGGAATTTAGAATAAAGAAAAGACATTTACTTATTTAAATTCTGCCTCATCAATCTGAAACGTACTACTGTTATCATAAGGGGCGCCCTGAATCACTGTGTGAGGTCAAGTGTTTCCCAGGGCTGGCCCCACCTCATGCGGCACCTTTTGCTGTGCCCTCAGCACTCACAACTCCATGAATTTAGAAAAAGGTGGTCTCTGGGCAGACGAGTTAGAAAAAGTCTCTCCTTCATGGGATGAGAGTGTGAAGGCCCCCAGTGAGAATTAGAAAAAGGCATTTCTTGCTCTAAGCAATAGCCCTTCTCTGCTTAGAGAATTAAGAGTAATCCTGTTGAGGAACTCTGGGGGTCTTCGGTCCTTTTTAGTGTTTTCAAGGTACGATGAAAGGTTTATGTTCCCTTTAAAGAATGGAACTTTTTGTTTTTATCTACCTGCTAAAACTGTTGTATTTCAGCTCTTCTATCCTCCAGCAGTACTCTTTATGGAAGAATAAAAAAAAAAAGAAAAAAAAAAGAAGCCATTTTTAGCTTCTCAATAAACACACTGTGTTTGCTCTCCTGATGAAACAGGGAAGTTCCAGGAGCCGTAGGATGCCGAAGGGCACTGGCCTACACATTTGGGCAGTAAGGAAGCCAGACCAAGACGGCACGGCGGCGCTGGCCCTTCTCTCCTTGCCTCTCCTGTTTTCCTATGCGCCTGGACTGCCCCTGCCTGTCCCTTTCAAGTCCTCTATAATCACCACTTAACACTCTGCTCCATTTATCACTTTGACTTTCTACTTCTCAATAGCTTGCTAATTTGTCACGCTGTATCCTCAGTTTGGCCATAGCTGTGAGTTTGCAGAACAAAATGATGAGAAACCCTCAATAAGAGAATCTTAAATACTATGATCCCCGCCTTCCTCCAACCAGGAAGGAATATATTTTAAGAAGGAAAGGAGAAAAATAAAGAGTTAAGAGAGAGAGAGAGAGAGTTTATCTGGAGATCAATGAGGATAAATGGTGAAAAGAAGCCGCTCTGAGGCACACCAGTCTGGTGAGTATCTCTTTAAAACAAGCCGCTAAAAATGCTTTCGACCTAGTAATACCATAAAAGTCCTGCTGCTGTCTTGGCTTCCAGATTCTTCCCCGTACTTTCCATGAGCATTCCACTGGGAACTGTCTGGAATCCCAGATTAAAACAGCAACGACCCAACTCCCTTGTTAGAATATTTATTTTCTTTTAGGTTTGGAAACCCAGCTGGGACGCATCTTCAAGTATACAGCACAGCCTCAACCATCCTACCAGCTACATGAGACGTTTCTCAAACAGCCTGATGGGCAGCTGAGTCCAGGAACAGGAGCGGGAAGAGGGCATTTCAGCCTCATGTGGAAAGCCCCAGCTGCGGACAAATAGCAAGAGCCTGGGAACCTCCACTTTTAGAGGATTCATTCCAGATGTTGGAACTAATGGTGTCACAACAGGGCTCATGCAGATTACCAAGGAAGTCTCCAAAGTCAGAATGCCAGAGAGTAGGCATTCAGGCAAAATCATCACCCTGAACTGAATGCATAACCTAACAACTGATTATATTCTAAGGTCAGCAATAATATGACATAGTCCTATATCTGATAATTATCTATGTGAGGATCCATCCATCCATCCATCCATCCATCCATCCACCCACCCACCTACCTACTTAAAGTGGAGAAAGCCACTGAATCACTTCGAACAGATTCTTAGAGTCTATGTTCTAATGATCGGTTAGAACAGATTCTAGCCATAAACCAATGCTATGGCCACATCAGTGAATAATGGCTAAGTGTCAACCCTGAATTCATCTATCCATCCAAAAAGTATTTATTGAACACATGTAGTGGCATATTAGATGAGAGCCTAAGTGTGTGACCTTGATAAGATGCTTGAATTCTCTAAGCTCTAAATTCCTTACTTGTGGCATGGTTATAAAAAAAATATCGACCATATAAGTATTGCTGTGAGAATTAAATAAGAATTTAAATGAAGGACTTCACACAGTGCCTGGCATACAGGGTAATCTCACAATAGGTATTAGCTATTATGATTGTGTGCTGGCACACAGTAGGGTCTGGCAAAATAGTGGTAAGCAGCACAGCTGTGGCTCTATGAGGAATCTGTCTACTCTCGCCAAAATTGAAGTGTTGGTATGAAAGGAACAGTTCCAAGTAGGGAGAATAATTCTTTAGGTGAGAATCATATTTTGAAGTTAAGAGGGCTGTTAGATGTTCTCTTGTCCAATCATAACATTGTATGGTAGGAAAACTGAGTATTGTAGTGACTGACTCACAGTCAAGCAGCTGGTTTAACAGCAGAACTGGTTAAGAATTAAGGCCTCCTGACTGCCAGTTTGATGTGTATGTTAGTTTTACCATGATAACTTCCTACAGAGAGGCAGTTCTATGGTAAAGGAGCTGAAATATGCAAAGCCATCTGGAGCCAAACCAGGAATTAGGGCCTCTTAATTAGGGAGGATGTGTCAAAGCATGAGAATAAAAAGCTCGGAAAAAACAGCAGCCCATTTGAGACAAATGTTCATAATTTTTTTTTCTCTATGTACTAGGCAAGGAGTTTGGCCTGCTTTTTTCATTTCTATATCCCCGGCATCCAGAAGAGTGTCTGGCACAGCATGGGTAACGAACTACTTGTTCAATGAATAAATGAATGAGGTTAGGTAGTAGGAGTGTTTTGTCTGAGTGTGTTCCCTCCTGAGGTGGCTATACGAGTCATGGGACAGCTTCTGGAGGGAAAGATGCTATGACCTGGCTGTAGTTTCTTTTGCAATCTGGTCTGCTCCAATGGTGCCACAATACTCTAGTTTACTAAGGACGACAGTGCCTGCAGCCATGACCTTGGCACCAATACAGTCCCAATTTCACCTTTAAAAGCTCATTGAGCAGAAGATGCTACGTAGAGTGGAACTGGACCCTTTACCTCCTTGCCCAAGTGAAGCTGGAATGTGCTGACCATAATATGTAGCAATTCTGTAAATACTGATGGAGACAGCAAGTTGGAAGACGGGTCCCCAAGAGCCTCGCAATCCTCCCTACTGTGGGAGAGAAGGGATAAGGCAGCAATGTCCCGCCAGTACCTCCCAGCATCATGGTCATCTGACTCCCTGAATTATCACAGAAAGAGTAAAGCGACACCTGCGTCCTCTGTCTCCTATTGTTCTCCACTTTCAGCAAGCAACCTTCTGGCTTGTGAGGAAGGATGGAGCAAGAGAATAATAACCTGGGGAGCATTCCCATGCCAGAAAGAGATGGCAAACACAACTGTGCCACTATTTAAGTTATTAGGATTTAACTAGGGAAGGGCCAAGGTGACCCCCAGCATCCTCCATAATCTGGACTTGTGCCCTCGGGATAATATTCAAGCCAGAGAACCTGGCATTTTCTTGGACATCGTGATCAGGGTGGGAATCAGGTGATTCATTCTCCCCAGCTGCCCCCATCACATTGTATCATCTGGGCTGGGTGGCAGCACAGGAAAGAAAGACAAAAAAGGAAATGACAGGTGTCGGCTGCTTTGGAAGCTGGCCCCAGCAGCGCAAGTGTGTTGGCCCTGCTGCCCTGCCAAGTCGCAGTCGAAGATTCAGACAGGGGAGGTGGGAGAGGCAAGGGCAGAGATGATTTGGGAGAGAAAGGTGGAAATATTACAAACGGACTGTGGAGGCAATGCAGGCATGAGAAGCCAGAGAGAGGGGAGCAGAAGAAAGGAGGGGGAGAGAAAGGCCATATCTAGGCGCATAAAAAGAAACAAACAAAAAAAGCAGCCGGCATGGAAAACGAGGGAGGAAGAGACAGGAAGAGCACACAGCTTAAAAATTAGCAAAGCGGGGAGTGAGACTGACTCAGAAGCTGAGACGAATTTAAGGTCTAAAAAAATATTAAAGGGGAATCAGTATGAATCTAGAAAGAAAGACAAACTGTCCCAACAAATTCACCTTGCTTCTTAGAAGATTTAGTTGACTCTGCCATATATTGTCCAATTCCAGATTTTTAGGAAACATGTCAGAGAGCCGAAATGAATCCACGGAGAAACAAGGGACAGGAATCTCAAGGTTTTCAAAGCCATTCTGAGGAGGGGGGCGAACGACTGCAAAGGAGCTTTGGAAGTCACCGAAAATTCACAATCTCAGAGCTCGTCTCTCTCCAGCTTGAAGCCCTGCCCCCTGGCCCCCTGGCCCCCTGACCCCCTGGCCCCCGCACGGTCAGTCATTCTGACCTTGCGGTCCCTCCGTCCGTCTGTCCGTCTGTCCGTCTGTCGGTCTGTCTTTCCCCGTCCCCGGCGCGCGCGGACACTCACGCAGGTGCGCGGGCAGGCGGATCGAGTCTTCCTCCATCCTGAGCGCTCGGGGCACTGGAACATGAAGTGGCGTCGAGGAAGGGTAACTGGGCACCGGGCTCTCGGGAGGTGTATATGAAATTCGCTCCTGCTGTTAAAAACAAGGGCAGGAAGAGGGGAGGGGGGGGGGAAAGACAATGAACACTTGGAACTGAGGTGTGAAATCAGGGAGTGGGGTGGGGGCCAAAGGGAAGGGCACATCTGAACCCCGGCCCAGCCAGGCTTCACGGCAATCCCACCGGCTCCCTCTCCAGATACTATACGGTCGTCTTTCAGATCCCTAGCATTTGGGATTCATGACTAAAACTCTGGAAAGGTATAAAATAGGGCTTCTCCTTTTCTTTTTCTTCTCTCTCTGCACTGGTGGTTTGTTCAAGTAAAGAGGAAAGACAGGAAGAGGAAACAGAACAGTTATGTCCAAGAGAATGGCTTTAAAGACTCTCAAAAATGAGTTTCTTCCAAGTCATATAATTAATGTCGCCAATACTCGAAAACCACGTTTCCTCTTCTCTGGCAATATCCTCGGCTTCTAATCCAAGTATGATCCTATAGTCAGATCCAACAAGAGGTGAGCTCAAAGTGATGGATTATAAATTCGAGATTTAGTTAGTAAATCTATGAGCAAGATTTTTCCATTATCCAGCTATCACATTATACAACCACCAAAAATATCCAAGAATTATTTTTTTCCTTTACAGTAAGGAATCATCTGAACATCAATAGGTATCTCCTTGTCTCTTCATTCTCCATCTCAGAATCAATATTTCCTTTCCTTCTGAAGTATTTCAAAGCTCATTCATAGAATCATCTGCATTTAAGAAAAGTACTGTTTAACTGAAGATACTTATTCAACTGACAAGGAAAGGGGGAGGGGGCCTCAGCAGATCTACTGTTTAAATTCAAACAGGCTTGTGTTTGTTAGATCAATTAAAACAACTCGATGGGATGGGGAGGATTATTATTTGTTTGAAGTTAAAACATGGCAAATAATGGCAAGAAACCAACTACTGTGTTCAGCCAGATGCTTGCAATTTGCATCTGACATCTACATAAGCACTAGTTTGACTTGCAGTCCATACCTACTAAACATAACTTCCGTTAGTTTCTGTGGTTTAACTAGGCAAAGTAAAGTGGGACACACAAGGTCCAAAAATAGGTTGGGGGAAAAAGATCAGTAAGATGCCATTATGAAAACAGAAATCAGGACCAAAAGAAAAATCACAGGTTAAAATAAAGAGAAGGGGGTGTTTATGTTTCGGAAAGACAGTTCTCTAACATTTTATGTTTCATCAAATGTGCAAAGGGAAGCAGGGGAGTCCCCCAGCCCTATAACCAAATTAAAGGTTTTCTTCTGCTCACAGCCTGGAAAGTTTGGTGGTTGTGGTAGGAAGTTTTGATTTTAAATGAATATATACATATTTTCGTAATTTCCGAATGGAATCGCTATACCTTCCCTGAGGCATCCTCAACCAAGAATTAGGGCATTTGAAATATTTCTGTTTAAATATACATCCTAAAGTTTCCTGGTGAATTTTTAAATTAAGGGCAGTCACACACATCCTAAATTTCATTTCTGTATTAATCAAGATGTCCTGAGAAAGGTCACCTAGAGGCGAAACTTGCAACTTCGCTTTTCTTGAACTTTACCAAATATCACACATATTTTGAACAACTCTAACATAAGGATGAGTTATATTTTTGGCATTTGGTTTGGGGTTTTGGGGGTGAAAGAGGTAAAGACAAACACACGTGTGGGAAACTTACAAAATCTGTTTAGGGTTTTTTTTTTTTTTGGAAGTGAAATAGGCTTTTAAAGCATTTTATAAATAGTCTGTTTTTCTAGTATAAGCAATTCTCCGTAAGCTTCAACCCTTGAATAAGCCCCCAGTCCCAATATACATCTAGATATCTTATCTACAGTTAACTTCACTCCCAGAAATAGCTTTCTGTTTTGTTAGGGTTTTTTGCAGAAGTGAAACTGTTGATGAAGAAAACATTGTGCAGCCAGTTTTCAAATGGCATGGCGTGAGTGCGAGGGAAAAAAAAGAAGATGGCATTTTGTAATACGGTGATGACTTTCTCTTTAAAGCATGGAGAAACTCCCAAGATCCTGTAACTATTCCACATGAGTGACAGGCCACCTCATCCCAGCCTTCCTACCCCTCGCCAACTCCACTGAGGACAAGCTGGCAGAAACCCAGCCCTCAAAGTAGATGTTATTTTATCTGGGGAAAAATCTATGTCCGGCTTACTTATAAAAGACAAGCTAAGTACTACCTTTAAAATGTGTATACTCTGACTTGCTAAGTTACCATTGTGCTGTACCTTCATTTCACCGCACTTTCTCCGGAGGCAGCCCCGAGTGTGTCTGCACTTCTTCGTGGTTCCCTGTCCTTACTGCTACACTGAAATGCCACCCTTCAGTGCTTGCCCTGGGATTTTATGCCACCTCCCCACCCACATGGAAACAATTCTAGTTGGAGAAAAAGGTGCTATCTGATGAGGAAACTTATGAAAAGAAGGCCAGAGACTGAGTGAGTGTGGACGCTGAACTCCTCTCATTCCCGGTGACGGCTTCCACTCAGCGAGACTGTGACACCATAAGCTTTGGATGGGAAACTCTTTTGAAAAGGTTCAATGGAGAGACTTATCGGTAACAGAAGAGAGGGTACCTTGATCAAGAGGGGGAAAAGTAAAAGTAAAATGTACTTCTAGGGCTTCCAGCGTTTGCTAGCAGCCATTACACACTATCGTGACCCTCGGCCCAGCGGCCAGCAGCGCACTCAGAACCCTAGGGAGGATGTAGCTCAGTGCCTGGGCTCTTTTCCGAGGAGAACAAAACACACACCTGGGAACCCCACACCACAGGCTCATCTCCTTTTGTCTTTTTATTAGTCTCTAGGGTGACTCACATGGTCCGCATTTTTCAATCTATTTCTATAACCATGCACTTAACATCCACAGTGGCACATTCAGCAGATTATCAGCAATTAGAAAAATGAAACAAATCCCACCATCTCAGATGGAGACATCTAGACAGAGAGGCTTAAGGAGACAAATATCCAATTTCTCGAATAAAGGAAACCTCTTTATTCTCACTACTGCTTCTCTGGTCTGACCCCACCAAAGAGAAGGGAAGCACCCGCTTAGAGCTCATTCACCTCTGAAACAAACAGTCAGATGAAAACCAAAGGTGCTTCATTTTAACATTAGAGAGGAGATAAGAATTTTCCCAAGAGGATCGTAACCACTACCTTAATTAAATTAAAATGCTACAGACAGTGATATTAATGCATTCGAGTGTTGTAGAGGGATAAACTGCCAGCGGAGGTCAATGATGTGACTAAAATTGCAGTGATGTGGGAACATTACTGTTTAGATGCTAAAAAAATAAAACAGGCTGCTCTGCTCTCAAATCTGCAGACACAACCTATCAAACCAACCAGAAGATCAAAAAGAGAAGCATCGCCATTTCTAAGGCCAATTGTAATACCTATGAAAAGAGGGGTGGGGGGTGGGGGGGAAGAGCAGTAGGAAGCTCTGAACTGAGAAAATAAGGCTAAAAATAGTTTTGGGCAAGGGATGAAATGTAAATTTTACTAACCATTATAGAAAGCTTTTTTTAAAAAAATAAAAAAAAAAATTTAAGTGGAATATGGAGTGGTGTGGCTGCAAGCACAACTACTGAAACCAGGATGTGTTCAGCTCCCCCTCCTCAGTTCTGCCCCCGACCACGAAGGACCAATGAAGGGTACCCGTCTAATGCTGCTCATTCTTAAACCAAGTGCTTAGGAACCTGTGACTATCACACGAATCAAGCTTATACATTTTGGGCTAAGTAGAAAAATGGCATTTCTCCCCACCTCCCACCCCTGCTTGCATATTACAGAAGAGTCAAAAAATGAATATTATTATTACTAAAAAATGTCTTTCCTATTCAAAAAATAGAGAGCATCTATAAATCATGGGGATCCCCCTAGTGCATTTATGCACTTGTTTTTTACACCATTAACTCTTTGAAAAGGCTGAAAAGTTGAGAAACTTAGAGCCTATTGCCAGGGAAATATTAACTTTCTGGAAATAAAGATAAAGCTTTTCTGGAATTGAGAAAAACAGAAATAAAGTTTGGTTTACTTGTAAAAAGATGGTGTATAGGTAATTTCAAAGATTCCTTACTACAAAGCTGAGATGTCCTTATATTAGGATCTTTTTCCAAAAGTAGTCCCCATTCCCAATATAAATGCCAAGAATGCCCCAATGATGGTTTCGGAAGCCTATGTATAGTACTGAGATGGAAGAGTGTCATAGAAACAGAGCAGTGAATGATGACCATGGCCATTTCCTGGTGAACTCTGGTAAAAATGCCACAGGTACCCTTTGCATCCTGCAGCATTTTGGTGCCCCGTCTCTGCACTGAAAATCGGCAGCCCAGACAAGATGAAAACAGCAGGCACCAGAGATACAGTGGACACAGGAATAATATTCAGTATTTTGAGGGAAGGACTCTTTTCTACCTGCAGGTTTTTAGGAAAGCGGATGCTTGTACTGTAGTTGTTTTCTGTAGCTTGAACAGAAGAAATCTTTCCTATGGGAAGCCATTTATTGAGATTTGCTAAACTTAAGTCTCAAATACACAATTATTTAAGTACATTCTTCTGGCTGCAAAATGATTCAAGGTGGTGACTGGTTTTCTTTAAATAAGCTTTCATTAACAAGAGAAAACGACATATCACCAAAAAAATCAACAAGATCGAAATTTGAGAGGCACAGTTTTCTACATTTTTGGCACGGTAATCTGCGTAGGAATACAAATAGATATACACAGGAACCTAAACTAACACACTCTTGAATGTCAATTCTTTTACTTGAACAACTACACTGAATATTTTGTTTACCCCCAAATATAGCGAGATCAACTTAAAGAACTTGAGAAAAAAATACAAACGTTGGTCTTCCTTTTAAAATATACATTATACACGGAGCCACAGACCATGACATTTTTGGCATGCCCCTAGAAAGAACAGATTACATTGGGATGTGGAATACACACACCTTAGGATGTAGGTGTTCAACTATGAATTTTGAAGTAGAAAACCAGATCCATCAAATCAGAGCAGTGAAGTTGCACTGCTATCTTTCCATCCCTTCGAGGCTCCAGAAGATGTCTACACCCGTGGCCTAGGTCAGCTCTCCTCTTAGTGCCCAGCTCCTCTCATGAGAGAAACACCCTTCTGGGTACTGAGTCATTAGAGTTTTGCAACTAAACTGGTCTTTTGCTTTAAACGTGCCTGAAATAATTTCAGGATAAAAAAACAATGGGAGTACTCTGTGAAAATTAGGGTAGGTGGGAACTATACTCCTGATCTCTGGAGCTTCCTCCCTTGGTCACCCAGATGCCTGTTCAGCCGTGGGGGATGGGGAGTGGCGTGGTGCAACAAATCCCACTCACACTGATGTCGGGGATCTACTAGGAGCTCAGCTTCACCGGTATGAGGAGTGCTTTTGCTTTGGACATTGAAGAAGTGTTTAGGACCTAAAATATGCAGATTCATGCATATTTAGAACTGAAATAGTCCCTTTCCTTACCTTCTAGCCTATCACATCCTAAAATCAGAAGACAATGTATTGTGTATGTCAAACAGATAAAATTAAGTCAAAGCATCTTATCCCTCCCTTTACCCAGAACTATGCTATCTACGCACAGTAAGGTGACTAAAAAGAAGCGTTAGCAATAGACTCTGCAATCAAGCATTGCTGTAGAAAGTCATTCAGGTTTTTTCCTCCCTATGATAGTTATGAAATATTTTAGGATTCATCAAGCATCTACTAGGAGCCAAGGCCTGTACTAGGCATTATGAATTCTGCTACCATAAGTCCCAGAATTTCCAAGATGGCACCAATATTAAAAATTCTGGGTCATTTTCCCCAGAAATACATATGGGTACTCATGCATAACAGTTATACCCCTCAGAACATACGTTCCAATCTTAGTTGGAAAATATAGTCACTGTAGGAAGGGCAGCTAGCATGAAGAGAGCCCTTGGAATGTGCCTCCCAAGAAGACTTTATTTCAGACTCACAATAACCCTGTAAGGAAGGCATCATTATCTCCATTCCACATGAGCAACCTGATCTGAAGATCACAGGAGTTCAGCAATCTGTTCAAGTCACCAGCTTGGGAAATGGAATAGTTGGCATAAAGAAGAGAAATAAGAAATTACATTTAAGTGGCACTGGCCAGTCCACAATGGCTTCACAACTTCTGGGGAATATCCCGAGAGATAAATTCAAGCTTGTAAGGATTATAGCAGCTTTGGAATATTTCATTGCTTTGTGTCCTCGCTTCTCACAGAAGTTTAGTGCAGTTCCTATGGGTCAGTCAACAGAGCTGCCTAAGCCAAGCTGCTGACTTTCTTAATCCTGTTTCTTATCCTATGAGGAGCATAGATGGAGGGAGTTGATGCATTTAGCTGAAGGAAAGGGACCAGATAAATACGATGTATGAAAGAATTCCTCCAGGCATGACCTCTGAACAGGCACAGCCATTGGCATCATCTAGGGATGTGTATTACCTGTGGACACAATCAGCAGGGCCAATAGGGCATTTATAGATTGCCGGTGCATATGATGACTTCACCTTATAGAAATCACGTCTTAGGTAATTTTTGAGTAAAAATACATTACTTTTGTCTCTAACATTTCCTTAAACAACAAAATACAATTCCCTTACTCAACTCCTTTCCCTTTATCCAAGAGCAGCAAATCTAAATATACAGGTGAGACAAACAGGAGCAGTGAGGAAAAAAGGCCCTGTCAACATTTATTCGGAGCCTGCGGTGTGCAGATTGCTATACAGAGAAGGAGCTGAGTTGGCCTCCAGAAATCACGGTGGCCACAGTCCAACAAGGCTTCTCCAATGGCCTGAAGATGCGGACTCCCATTCTCTCAAATGACGAAATGGATGGAGGATCTAAAGACATACGTGGCCTGTGGGGAAAGAAAGCTTTAAAGGATCCTCATGGGAAGGACCAGTGTAAGGAAGGGTTAATGCTGACCTATAATCTTTCAGAGGGCGGGGCCAGCAACAGAGACCTATGGACTAGAAATATGTGTGTGGCTTATTGTTCCCCCGAAAGCCAATTTTAAGCTGAGACTAGGTGACTCTAAGAGGGGTCCCGGCCCCGAGAAGGAGCTCAGGTGGAACTTGAAGGTGCCTTATAACTCTAAAATGCTGCTTCTATATGATCGTACATCTCCTGGCACGTCAAAGGTTATTAACTACAGTGTGGGTGGAACAGATCCAAATAAAACATAAACACCACAATCTCCTTTTCCATAGTCCCCTGAGTTCCCTCCCAGGATCCTAGGGAATCCTACTGCTTAGAAAAAGCACTGGTGTCTAGAACTAAGAGCAACCACTTTAAAGACAAGTCCCCAAAGCAAAAAACAAACAAACAAACAAAAACCACAAAAACAAAAAACAAAACTCAAATAGATTTCTTTATTGTTCTAATTTTTATAGTTTAATTAAAATCCTCTCCAACCTTGAGATGCTGATTTTTTTCTGAATTTCTTAAATATTTCTGACATGAATTAGTAAGCATAGAATCTCAAGCTATGACTCCTTTTCATGCCAGGTTGTGGCTTCCAGGGATGTTTTTTTGGTTGAAGGGTGCTCAGCTTACTTGGCTGGAACCCAGTGCTGATGCAAACAAAGTCACAAGCTTCAGACCTGGGTCGGACAATTAAAAGCACGCCCCTCCACGTCCCAGCTTACACGAGTCCCGACCATGATGTAGATGATTGATTTCGCTCAAAGTGGAGAGTAGGTAAACTCAGCAACACACATCACCACTCCTGAAAACCCCAGGAAAGTACATGTCCTACTGAGAGTGGTTACTTCAGTATGAGAAAGCTGGTTATATGGAACCAGCAGGCGTTACTTCTGGGAGAAATGAAGTCTTGCTGCTGGATTTATCCAGAAATGCCCCTAAGCTTTTGATCAACCTTTTGAAAGAGAGTCAACTAAATCCTTTCTTCCTAACTAATTCTAATAACAGAAGAAACAGGTATTTAAATTAACAGCAGCTTATATCCTGGGCTCAACAAAGAGCCAAGTTCGGCTCTTTATTAGCTGCTTTCTCCTTCATTAATGCTATTCCCCTTAATGGTTCGGCTATTACAATTAGCCAGTCTGCAGTGTCCCTGCCTGGGGCTAACGAGCAATGAACTGAGAGAGTTGCTACTTAGTTGTTGTATCAAGGACGCCATCAGAGAGGCTTCTCAATTTCTCTCACCAAAGGAGAGATACCTTCCAGGCATATTCTACCTGCCTTGTGACTGCTCTCCTACAGCACTTACAGTGCCCCTGGGGTGGGAGCTCCTCAGGGCATCATGGGACCTTAAAACCTGGACAGCAGAAAGGATGAGGGTCAGGCTTCTGCAGAGCCCAGAGGCATAAGGAGCCCAAAGCGTTGCTTCAAGCCTTTGTATTAATCATTAATTCCTCCCTCCCTTGCCACCTTCCCTTCTCCTGCCTCATAAACCCTTTCTCCCCTCCCCAAGCAACTTTCTTCTGTGACATAACTCTGGGCTTTGCTCCTTATCATCTTTCTTGAATAGCTGGATCTGGAAGTCTTGTAAAAGGAAGAGAGAGAAAGAGGAGCAAAGCCCAGAGGGAGGCAACTCAGACCTCCTCAAAAACTAAAAAGATTTTTTGCCCTCTGATTTATCTTTAAGAGTTGTCTACAGCTTAATAAGAAGTTGTCTACAAAGCCTAATAAGAAGGTTTTAAAGACTTGATACCAGAGCAAGATTTACATTCTAATTCAAATGAGGGTAATCCATAGAAATGCTGAATAAAGCTGAATAAAGTCTCTAAAATGGCAGCCTCAAAGGAGCTGATTGCATGACGTCCTACAAGGTCCTGACTGCATGCAGCCTATTTCCAATGAACCAGGAGACACCCCCACTCCCATATGCTTCAACGAGTAAGGAAGAAAGCTGGGTTACAACCACTACCACAGCAAAGCGAACAAATTTCCCTGCCCTACATACATCAGATAAGTCTTCCGTTGCCTCAGGCTGAGAAATAAATATAAATTTAAAAAGCCTTGTAAACTATACCTAGAGTAACAAGTGCAAATTAGATCTGGAAAAGATTTATATCTCTGGAAAATGTTTACTACCAAAATAATTTTCAATAAAACCATGTAAGAACACTGTGCTCAAAAACAATGTAAGAGAAATAAGTCGGCATCTCCTCAGTGTTGCTGTCTGAGAAACTGGCATAACAACACCCAACCTTTACAGTCACATAACATTTTAAAGATAAATGATATGAAGCTTATAAAATATTATGAGTTTCTTGAAACAAAAGCTCTCTGTAAATGCAAGACATTGTTATAATGAGGAATTCGAGAAGTCACAA
The DNA here is from genome assembly GCF_000151845.1 of Pteropus vampyrus. Classification (NCBI taxonomy): domain Eukaryota; kingdom Metazoa; phylum Chordata; class Mammalia; order Chiroptera; family Pteropodidae; genus Pteropus; species Pteropus vampyrus. The sequence goes on from NW_011889064.1 coordinate 2,441,762, forward strand.
ATAAAGTATTACTTTTTATGGCTGTTTTAATAATTAAACTTGTCTTTATATCGTAAAATGGGAAATTAACTTAATTGAAATGAAGACGGAAGATGACAATGACCTCAATATATGACTGAGTAATTAGGGCCGAATTTATCTTTTTTCCCCCCCAACCTCTATTACTCTAAAAAGTAACATATAAACAACATTGAACACCGATGAAGAGTGTCTACATTTCCTCTTCTGGAAAAACTTTTTCAGAAGTAATCATCTTGGCAAGTAATTTCTACCACTACTTGTCAAAAAAATCACAGAAATTCCCTGATTCTTAGATACAGGATTCCTTATAGGAGCTCAGAAAAGGCATCTTCCCCCTCACTGCAGTCACAGTTCAAAAGATTTGGGAGTTTCGTTTTTGACAAATGATCACTGAAAATGGGTTCCGCTGACGAGGTGAATATTACCATGAAAAATGCCTCAGGCATCAGCACCATTCTAAAAATTTAATGACAGGAATGAGAATGAAATATGTGTGTGTGCATGATAACAACGATTAACAGAATATTAAGCAGCTTGAAATAATGTGTTGCATTCTTGTAGCCCTGTTGTTAAGACTAATTAATAGTTTATTTTATGCAAGATCGTGTGCCTTCATTAAAACTACTAGTGATCAGTAATACATGAAAATATGCTTGAATTTCCACATACTTCAGGATGTGAAGATCAGCTAACAATTTAGAAAACACACATTTTAAACCAGGAATTCTGAGTCGTCACCGGACTCATCTAGAGAAGCTTTAAGAAAAAAAGAATCTCAGTGTCCAAATAAATCAGCCAGGCATCAATAATTTGTAAAGCTTCCCATGCTATTCTAATATGCGGAGGGGTAAGGCTGAGAATCAGTCTTAAATCAAGACATAAAAAGAGTATGTCAAAAAAATACATGTTAAATGATTATCTTTCACACCAGGTTTTTAGAAACCTTATTAACCAATTTGCTAATTGTCCTTCCCTCCTGAGTAAATTGCTATTGTTCTGCCTTTAATCATAAAATGGAGATTATTGGCGTAATATAGGAAGTTCTTGAATGATGACTACCTGACCTATATATGAATAACTGCCCCAGACAGGTGTGCCTGCAGTGGTTCCTCTTCTCTCCCAACTGCCTCTGGAGTTCCTCCTCTACACACCCCAGGAAGGCTGCTCAGCTTCACCATCTGGAGATCCTCCTGGAGCCCGCGTTCTCAGCACTGGCTGCACTTGAAGTGTACAGCAGTAGCAAAACAAGGTTAATGAAGAAACAAGAAGGAAAGAAAACCCATTCTACTTCTGGTCTTGCCCTCCCTTCCCCCTCTCCTACCCAGAAGTTTCTGTCTGTCTTCATGTGCTCAAGTCCCAGACTCCCTTCCTGCTCAAGAATGAATCCACATGAAAACTGAAGAGCCTCTTTGTTAGGTGCAGTAATCTCTGGGTGAACCCCGTGATGCCAGCAGAGCTGCATTTGTGCCATTCTGAAGTGGCAAGTGGGACATGATTTTTTCCCAAAGTAACCTTGATACTAGTGATCAGGTCTCTGTTTTTGGTACAATGAACTATCAACTGATTATAATTGGAAAAAACACCTTGAACTCTAAGCAGCTGACTTCTTAATAAAATCTTATAACCCTAAACTAGTAGATGGAAAGAGCCTGCTAATGCTCTTCACTTGTAAGACAGTTTATAGGCCTTCAATTAAGGCCTATAAATTAAATGCTGCCAAATCCTCTTAACACTCCTAGAATTATGTCAACAAAACTAGCACAAAACCTACTTGACAGATGTAAGAATTAAGGCTGAAGGGTTATAAAATTCTTGAATGAATAACCTAACTTCTCTTGGATGGAGCTAGCAGTCTTAACCCAATGTTGTCCTCTTTCTCCAGTTACTTTCTGCCTATAATGTTTTTTAAACTCTTAGTTTTCATAAAGTTTGTGTATAAAGTAGCTCTGAAGGGGAGGGATAGCTTACTTAAAAACCTCGCTGATTGACGTATTCATTCCTTGATAAAAACATTCTCAAAAAAAAAAAAAAAAAAGCCAGTGGAACTTAAAGTACTCAAGTTCTCTTTATAAAACAAAATTTTCAACAGTTTCCAAGCATTTTGACATTATTATTATTTTCTCTCTTCTTTTAAGCAAAATAACAGTTCTAAAACAGTGATAGAATTGTGACACAGATATGGCTTTATCATCCGAAATTCATTCAGGTGTTGAAACTACGAGAGTGGATAGTAATTCTCTTCACATCTTCGGAAAGCTGTGAAGGCATGCTACGGCATTGTCAGTTGAGCCTTACCAATGGTTTCAACAACAGTTCTAACATGGAGACCCCAAAAATAAATGTCTAGTTTTCAGAAGCTAACCTTGAGTGTTACCACCAGATTATAGGACAAATACTGATAAGATGAAAACCTCCGCATGACTCTGAACATCCTAAGACCTCAATAACAATCCCATTCATTTCAAACCACTGTCAAGAAACACTTTCTAGTTCAATAAAGGCGTTTTGAAAATTTCTTATAGTTAATTATAAGTTTTTAACTCTATTACCCTGACTGATTTAAGCAGTTCCTTCCCCATCCATGGACTCAGCAGTAGGTACCCATTCAGAGCTTCCCTACCTGCCTCTCCTCTAGCTCCAAGCCAAGTCTCCCAAGTTCATGCTCACCTGACCTCCTCAGCAGACCTTGCCCTTGAGTTTGGATCTAAGTCTCATCTTCACACTTCCTTGTTTCCAGGTCAATGGTTTGCTGGAGCTTGGACTTTGATCTTCCTGTGTTCACATCCACAGTCAGGGGCCAGGGGCCTACCTTACCTTCACCTGCGTCTCAGACCCCCCAAACCAAACTGGAGCCCTAGGTCCTCCCACTCACCCAGTAAGGAAGATTGTCATTAGCAGAAAATTCCGCCAGAGCAGGGACCCTTCCTGTCTTGTTCACTACCATATCCCTTGCACACTGAGTGGTGCCTGTTGGCTCACAGTAGGTACTCCTTAAGTAGTCACTGAATGACTGAATGAAGAAGCCTCATTAGACAATCTCAGAGCATTTTCTAATGCCAACATAAACTCATCTTTAGTCCTGTGTTTTCCCCTAGGGCTAGAGAGTGACTTATTGACAAAGTTTTAAGTCCAACTGTCTACATAAAACTCTTGCTGCAGGCTGCCAGCACCACCTCATCTCCTACTTTTCTCCAAGAGACACGTTCACTTCCCGATTATCCATTTAATTTTAGGCCTTATTCCACATGGTTCCAAGTTACCCGGCATACCTTACTTACTATGATCTTATCCCATCAACTCTGCTGCCTTTCAAGATAGATGCTCTATAATGGGCTTATTATACTTATCCCAAAGATGCCATCATTCCTCAAAAGTACTTTAGAAACACCTCTTTTAGGACTTTCTGAGCCCGTTATAGATAATGGTTTATTGCTATTTCTCGTATGTGACCAAAAAAAACCTTACTCACAGACTTGACGCCAAATTATTTCGGCTATTTCCAAAATTTAAATCCCACATCAAGGAACAAAGTTGTTCATTAATTATCTATGTAATGTTTCTCTCCCAGCTAGACTTAAAAAAGTGGTGACACGCACTGTGTTTGCATTGTTGACTGCACTCCCCCCATGTGCCTGATACGCTGTAGATACACCACTAATAATTGGTGAGTGAATTAAAGAATGATCTGAAGACCTTTCAAAAAGATCTTTCTTTGGTTCAACAAATACCTGCCTGACACTGCTAGGTGCTGAGAATATGGAGATGTGTAAAGAAAAAAAAAAAAAAAATCTTCCTTAAGGAGTTTAAAGTCTAGAGGGGGTAAAAAAAAACTTAAAGGGAAAGGAAAATAAAGTATTATTTATTGTCAACTCTTATGTAAAACAGGCACATATAGTACTTCATTTAAATGTCCCAGCTATCAAATAAGCATGACATTTCAATCCTCATTTTAAAAACTAAGAAACTGGGATTCAGCAATGTTACATTAACTTGCATAATGTTAATAAGTGACAAGCTAGTCTCTGAACCCAGAGCCTAGCGACAGCAAAACCCAGGTCCTTCCTTCCAACGACACCAAGCAAGGTGTATACAATTCAGGTAAGTGTTTTGTCTTGTGACTACTTTTGAAACTCTGAAGGAAGCAAGACTTACATGGCTATTTGAGTGCTGGTACGGGTATACTTTCTGTTAGCCTTACCCCATACTACTCTAGAAATCACGTTAGGTAACACACCAACTCTCTTCTCACTAAGAAGTACTCCAAAGACCAGCTCCCTTGCCCTCACTCCCACGTCAAGAAGCAAGGCTTATTTAATCACAAATCCATGACACCCATTCTGATATTAGGGTGAAGGTTGGTAGACCTATAAATGCCTACAGAGGGGGTGAGTGGATTAAGCTGCAAATAAACACTGGTACACATGGAATTGGAAGGAAGAACGAGGCCTTTGGGATGTAGGCCATAAATTACCAAGACATTTTGCCCACCCTTACTAAGGAGGAAATGAAGAATGGAGCCTTTCAAGTTTCATTCCAGTGACATTTTAAAGAGACAAGTTTCATATTATGACAAAAAAAAAATTTAGAATCTCGGAGCCATGGTTTCCTTTCCTTTAGACTGCTTTATTCGGTTCCACATCTATTGTAGAGCAGTGCAGAGTGGTGGTTAAGAGCTCTGCTTGGAGGCACGAGGCTTGTTTTGACTCTTGGCTCTAGCACTTAACTGTGTGACTTTGTACAAGTTACTTAAACTCCCCAAGCCTCAGTTTCTTCATCTGTAAAATGGGATAGTAGCACTGGTTCTGCCTGAAAAGGTTGTAAGGATTAATGGAGATAATACGCTAGAACTTAGCATAGTGCTGGCACATAAAAGTATAACAAGTATCAGTGACAAGTTCATGTGCCAGGGTGTGGCAAATCTTAAGGACATACAGATAGATACAGTCATTTTTGAGGTGGCTTGGCAGTTACATCCGTGGTAGGCACAAGATATCACATGATTACATACAGAACTCTGGTAAAAGACACGAGGCTCGTGTAAAACTACGATCTATTATAGAGTTTAAGTCACTTTCAAGAAGCTTTGCAAATCATGTTTTTAGCAGGGGAAAAAAAGGGAAAATGAAAATCAAAGGACTCAATTCCTATAAAGATGCTACAATAAGAGAAACAGACACTGCCAGGTCTGCATGTCCTGGCATGATCAGACTATCCATCTACCTGGATTGAGTAGGTACTTAAGCAGAGATATTTCAAGGTAATTTCTGTTACATGAACACCCACACTCTGCCCAAAGGGAAAACCTGCATTTGCTTCTTCTGATTCACATGTTAGTGACTACAGGAGACCAAGTGGTCTGCTGAGCAAAGGTTTTCCCACTGTCTGCTACAACAGTCAGTACAGTGGGCCAGCTGTCAGCGCCAGCTTCACCTGGACTTACAAATCAACTCTTCAATACCACTGAGTGTGGGGATGGTGCTGTGGAAGGTGCCTACCTTGCTCTAATAACGAGCACGTTTTATTTCTTGCATCGAGGTAACTGGTTCTTTGCTAACGACACCTCTTTTTTCCAGATGGTTCCATCAATATTCGGGGGCAGTGTGGCCGAGAATGAGTTGTCAGGGCAGAGCGTGGTACAATTATTCAATCAGTACCCACTCACTGTGTATTTACTCTCCTCTACTTTATAAACTTTTCTGTAAGCTCCAAAATTAAACCGAGGGAAAAAATTAAAACGAGGTGGGTGATATTTCAGGGAGCGTTGTATAGGCGGAAGGGCTAAAGGAAAATGAAGAGGTGAGTAAAATATATTCAGCACCTTATATGTGCCGGATACTTAAGCCATGATATCTTTCTGTTTTGTAAATGAAAAAAATCCAAGTCTCGGCAAGCTTAAAGAACTTGTTTTCCAATGTCTTATAATAAATGGTGCTAGACTTTGAATTAAGGTATGTCGGATTCCAAAGCCATTATTCTTCTGCATTTTCTCCCCAAAATGAGGAGTAAGGATCTTTGGCAAAATGAAAGTGGTACTGTGGAATCATGGACGATAATAAAAAAAAATAGGTTTTGAAAATTCTAGCATTTCGCAAGATGACTGGAAACCTGGAGTTGGGCAATTTAAATAGCAGAGAGGACATTCTGACATGCAGGGTAATGTGTTTAGGCCCAGTGTCAAGGTGTCCTAAGAGCAAGGATCATTCTAGGTCCTCTACAGGCAGAAAAAGTTGTCTGCGTGTCAGGGATACCTGGAGAACCGTGGAAGCTGCCCACTCCTTCTCTGACTCTGACAAAGCAGCACATTCAAAGAACACAGTGTAAGATGGCAAAAACAGATGAGGTGGGACAGCAAGGGTGAAAATACCCTAAGTATGTGGAAAGACTGAAGGAAACTGTCCTTCTGAGCAGAGCTTGGCGATGGAATCCATTTCTTCTTTGACTTCTCTTGTTTCCCACTTCCTGCTTCTTTCTCATAGTAAGTGTGAACAGAAAAGGGCCCTAGAAATCAAAACTAGTACTCATTTTTCAGACGAAAAATCTGAGACCAACAGAAGTGTCTGAAATCACACTTCTTGTTTCAGAAATCAGGTAGTTATCAGTTCTTGTTTTCGTTTTCTACCACATACTGTAGTAGACACAGGGTAGATCACACACACACACACATACACACACACACACACACACACACACACACACACACACAGACACAGAAATTTTACTTTGTAAGCACAAAGATATCCCTACTTATCTTGACTTCTCCAAACCCCAGGACTGTGTACTTTGAATCTTCTTCTACCGAACTGCATTAAAGATTTGCCCTGTAACATTCACAAACTACTGCCTCGGTCATGTCTAAGGTACCTGGTCAGGTTGCAGGTAAGGGCTGTGGGGTGGGAGGGAAGATTTTTCTTTATTCAGGGCTCCCTGCACTGGTCGCCTTCTTGGTGACGACCAGCCATCCTGATTTTCCTGAGACGGGGGTAGGGGTGAGTGGGTAGGTGGGGGTTGTTCTGGGGTGAGGGATTTCAGTGCCAAAACTTGCAAAGTCCCAGGGAAACCAGGACAAGTTGGTCCCTCTATTGCCTTCAGTAGGGTCACAGTATCAACTGAGCTAAAAGACCCAGACAGATAAAATGCATTTAGCTGGAAGTTTTAGCCAGCCTAACACTAGCTAAATGGTAGTTAACATTTCAAGTTTTTAAGAAAAGAAGCAGGATGAAGATTAATGACCATAATGGGCTTTGAGCCCTTGGGGAGGAAGGTATTCTCAAAGTAGGAAGTGTTAAGTCCATAAAAGAAACAATATGAGAAAGCAGTGGGGCTTTTTCATACCTAACAAGTATGACTAAACCTCTAAACACTTCCTGTTCTGTCCCATGTTTTGCTGAAATTCGTTTTTCCTTATCAGCCAAGAAGGTAAGGGGAAAAAAAACTGTTCTCTCTTCTCTTCTTAAGAATAACAGAGGGGAATTTTAAAACCTCCAAAGGTTTAGCAAGCTCTTGCTTTCACATAGAAATATTATGAGAAAACAAACAGCTCTCATTTTTCTCCTTAAGCATTCTAAATTCTAGCTACATATAATTTTGAGTAAGTATAAAACCATCTGATTAGGAAAGATAAATACTTGTACCCATTCAGCCATCTAGTTATATTTTGAACAAAATTGTTGTTGTTGTTGTTGTTAAACAGTGTGGTAGGTGATGACATACAACACTAAATAAGGAGAATATGTTTTTATTTCATATGTCGCAGCATCCTAAAGATCAAAAATTGCCTTTTTAGATGTAGTCATGAGTCTTCGTATTGCAGTAGAGAAAGAGAACCACTTCTAACATAAAACTTTACAATTAAATAATTTCTTCCCATTCAAAAAGAGCAGTGCCACAAAAAGCAGTCTCACTTCCACCATTTCTGGGTCACCAAATACACTGGAGGCACTTGGCCTACAATGGGATAGAAAGGATGTGAGCCAAGGAGGGGGTTGCACCAGGGCACAAGTCAATGGGTTCCCTGACTCACGAGAACAGCTTCAAGCCGCCCTGTATCCATATTGGGGAAAAGCCTTCTCCCCGCTTCTCTGATCTCTTAGAAGCATGACTTGAACAATATAAAGTAATATTTTAGGGAAGGGCAAATGGCAGCCGACTGAGGGGCCCGAGAACCATGGAAAAGGCTTTTTCTCCTTCCATCTCCACTCTAATGGGTTGACTGTTGTACCCTCCAAAACAAAAGAGGCCAATTAAAACCAAGCTCACAAATCCACCCCCGTTCTTCCGTGCATAAAGCTGCCGACACCATTCTCTTCATCTGTAGGATGAAGTCTAGAGAACTGAAATGGCAGGGTGACGGGACAGCAGAGCAGGAACAAGTGTCAGATGTCTGCCCAGCAACATGGCCAGCTCAGGTAACAATGCCACCTCACCAGAGTCCACAGTCATTGAACTCAGCTCGCCCCCTGGACTGCGATGAACCTTCCGTCCTTGATTAGACCTCTGGGTCCTGCCTGCACGAGGGCCTTCTGGGTGCTCTCTGGGCCTCAGTGACTGGCACCTTTGTGCACACTACAATTGGCTTCTTTGAGCCCAGCAATCCCAGACCAGGAGCCTTGTTGCACTTCCTCTGTTTACACAAGACTTGTCAAGCAGGTTATGCTGCTTTTCTGCCACTTTTCTTCCCAGACACTTCTAAAATGCGAAGACATCGGGAAGCTAATAAAGAATAGGGTTTTCTCACCACAACCCCAAAGATGTACGAAGGCTTTCACAGGGCCTAGGCTTTGTGGAAGGCCTGCTGCTGTTCTTTTAAATGGTGGAGTGTGTTTTTAAAGGTTGTAAGGGAAGAGTTGTCAAAAAGTAAGGTCGAAGTCAAATACACTGTGTCGCTGTCATTGAGAGTGGCCTCTTTCCAGAGACAGTAAAATGCGCCCCTCAAAGCTGGCAGCAAGTCCCATGGTTGTATCAATAACAATTTTCACTTACCCAGAAAAATCCCCCTAGTAGCACACAGATGTTCATACCCTTCCCTCTCTATTTTGCAGATCTAGAAAAAGTGGTAGAAAGAAATTAAATACCTTCGTGAAGCAGCAAAAAAACCTAGGGATAGAACCCAGGACAGCTAGCTTCCTGCTTTAACCCACATATCCGGCACACCACAGGAAAAGTTATTTTTTCACTACAAAAGAGGAGACCTTCAACTTTAAGCATAAAAGGTTAAAAAAAAAAAAATCTTAAAAGACACCAGTTATTTTGTGGAGAGAAGAATCAATAAAATAGTAGCCCAGGGCATAGTTCTTTCCAGAGGTCAAGATGGGTATCTAACCAAGGTCAAGAGTGTATGAAACCCAGACTTCCAAGGGCTACTATCTTCCCCACGGTATGAGTCAGTCACACTGAGATTGCCTCACGGTTAAGGAGGGAATCATCAAACCGCCAGCAGTGACACCAAATAGGACTGGGATCTCAGCTACTTCTATCACATCTCCTTTGCCATGCATGGTAGGTGACCCAGGGAGCGACTCTTTCAGATTCTGGGAAAGTCCATTTATTAGGTATGAACCCACACCTACCCGTCCGCAGCCCAGCCCCGACCTGTTCCAAGATGGTTGCCCAACAGCTCTAAGGACCTTCAGAAAGATTCTTCAATTACAGGTACAAGGCCTTTGAACAGGTCTCGAGCCTAACGCTTCCACCCACAGGAGTATTCTCACAAGTACACCCAGAAGAGCAGATAAAATCCTGAAAACATGGGCAAAGTTCAACAGAGAGCTGCCCCTTCTAGGCCACAAACTAGCACACCTGGCCATTTGGCAACTATTACTTCCTTTAGCAGATCTTACCTGCCTGAGCAGGAAGCAGTGATAAGGCCAAAGCGAGTTCATGTTGACTGCTATGGTTTCAAACTCATACTTGAGCAGAACTCAGTTTAGAAACAGAACTTTAAACCATTGCAGATCAAATCAATGTTTTGAAATCTATAAAGCCCTACATACTATATTATATATTATTATTTTGATATTCGATAATGCTAAAAGTAGAAAGTTGTAAAATAAACATCAATAACAATGGTAGAACGACTATGTAAGCATATAGCTAAAGACCTGAAGAAGTCAGGTACAGGTAGTTGGTTACTATGTAAAAAGGCTCAATTAAAAAAATCTTTTAAAGGGCTTTAAACATTTAATAAACAAATAAATTTAAATGGTATCCTTTAATTATAAATGTCTGTGACCCAATTTGAGAATAAAACTAGTGTCATAAATCTTAACTTTGAAGAGGATCTCCAGGTGGCCTCAAGACCTGCCCCATCTCCTCCATCACCTACCGCGAAGTAAATGAATCTAATTTTTTAAGGTGTAGACTCTTCTCTTGTGAGACATACTAGCGCTCGCTAGGGTATAATCCATCCCTAACGTACTCCTCTGTGCTGAACAAATTCCAGCTGGAAAGAGGAAGGGACAGGCAACAGAAGTCTTCAGGCGAGCCCTATTTACTGAATTGTAGACCATCAAGTCTTACAACTGGAAACAGAGCCAGTTTCTCCTGCCAGGGTCAGCTCCTGTGGAGTCATCAGAGGGGCGCTTGGTCATAGCACCCTGCACACACCTGCGGACCAACAAAGCCCTTAAGCCGCTTCTGCACACATGTGATACAGCCTGCACAGAACGCGTGCTATAATGCTTTCTTCACTTTTTAGAACAATGTAAATCAAGTTCATTCCCACACTTTTATGCAAGCCTCTCAACTGGAAAACTAGCTCCAAGTATGCTTGAAGCTGTATTTTCTTAGCTCTTCTTCTTTTCTGAGTCTTTCTTTAGGATTAGTATTCCTCTCAAATGACTTCGTGAGTGACATGGATGAGGGAGATGAGAACAAAGTGATATAAAATGATTGAAGGAAACACGAACATCACACGGGGTACAGGAAGCTCCCAGGTACACTGCCACTAGGTGCGAGAGGGCCCTAGAAGATGGTTTTCATGTGGGGCTCATGTCACAAAAGCTAGTTCTGCGAGATGGGCAGTTGGTTTGTGCATGAGTATGAACAGCCTCCATAGCACACGGGATGCGGGCATGTCTGTGGTATATAAGGTCTCTTCTGTATCGCTCTGTTGGAGAGTCGCACAAACTCCACATTCAACAGCTTGTTTTCTGGGGTGGTGTGTAGCTATGTATGCAAAGGCAGGCTACTTCAGAGCTACAAGGCAGGCCACTGCATATTGGTGTTATTTTCCTTCTGCCCATCTACATATAATGTCTTTTCCCTGACCACAAGTTCAAATTTTGGCACTGACATTTACTAGTTGTGTCATTTTGCACAAGTGACCTGGCCCCTGAATTTGTTTCTCCTCATCTGTAAAATGGAGAAAGATGCCTATCGTGAAAGACTGTGCAGATTAAATGAAGTTGTGTGTGTGTGTGTGTGTGTGTGTGTGTGTGTGTGTGTGTGTGTAAGGCTCCTACTGCTATATGAAACACATAGGAGGTTTGTTTCTTTCTCTCACTAGCCTAAGTACTTACATGCTTAATCCTGAACTGATATGTACTTTTCAATTATTTCGAGTTTATATGTTATCTAGACTATGAGGAATCAGGTCATCTTAATTTTTTCTTTCTACTGTCTGAGCCGTGCACACATAGGTACCCAGTATCGTGGTCTAGGATATTGGACAAGTGCATCATTTCCTCCACGTTCAATAATCTCTGGTAATGTTTCCTCAGGAAACCACTGTGAGTTCTGGATACAAGTGATCTCCCCTCTGTCCCTTCGGCCCCTCACGCCCCTTCTTCCATACACATACCTCTGCCATGTGGAACGCCCTGAAGAACTCCCATAAGCCAGGTTACCCACTCATCTGATCACTTCTTGAGTACATAAACATTTCCTAAGTACGTACTATGTGCCAACGAGAGGAACTGTGGATCCACACTTGGACACAGAAATGGGAAGACATGACTCTTGCTTATCCTCGAGGCTACTGGAGAGAGTCAGATGGGAAGGCAAAACACGCTAAATAATACAGCGTATCAGATGCTAAGAGAATAGTATATATCAATCCTATGGGACAAACACGAAGAAATCTAAATTCAGCCTAAGCACACTATTCTGAAATTTTAAATACGTACTGCCTTTGAGGTCGACCTTTAATGCACTTAATTTTGTTGAAATAGTAGGTGAAAGGGAAACTCCATCCTGGTTTGTTACAAAATAGGTCAACTTATTTTGGAAAAAGTCAAAAGTCGTTCCAAAGATACTCTCAGGATTGCCAAGTTCTTGTCAGTACCTTTTCTCATGTTAAGCCATGTACGTTGCAATACAAAAGAATTTTTTTGCAACTCATCTTGGAATTCTGAACAATCCATTCGCACACGTAGTCATGGCATGACATGTAATTATTTAGCACCAGATTAAGTGTTGAATGAAAAAAAAAGAAAGAAAGAAATATAAATCTGAGAAGCTCCCTGCTAATTCCTGGCAGAGAATGAATGGATTCTGAAGAAAAGACATTCGTTCCCTGACTCAAGGTGAACCTGATAGGGAAAATGGACAGAGAAGTGGGGTAGTGGCCAGTTCACGATAGAAGAGACCAATGGGAAGTGGGAGCACCCAAGGGCAGGAGGATAGGTCCTGTCTGTGTGGATATCGGAGCAGCTCCACTCAAAACTTTGGTGTCTTGAAATAAGGAGGCACCCCCCACCCCAGCTTCACGCTAATGCAGAGCACCCAGTCAAATCCGTTTGGGAAGCCTGCAAGGGTCTCGTGCGTGGACCACACAGCAAGACAAGCCCTGTATCCACATATATATCTACTACAAACACCTTCGTGAACAGTCTAAACAATTTTCTAAGTAAACACTTCATTCCTAAGGCTTTCATTATCTTTTTGTCCCATCTTCCCCTCAGCTCTATTCTTGTAACCAACTCAACCCTTTACTGATACACGGAGCAGAAATAAAGGTTTCCTGAAGGCCAGGTCTTATCTATTTTTGTATCCCACTCCTCATGCCCGCTAGTACCAGGCAGAGTATCTGGCACATAGTAGACCCTCAATCAATGTTTACATAATACTCAGTCATCGGGCCAACAGAGATAGAATGAGAAAATGGACCCTTGAAACATCACAGGGTATACGGATTCTCCCGTGTATAAAGTCATCCACTCCACATGATTGGCCCCAAACACTAAAGATCCACAAACATGCCTTGCATGGAAGAAAACGTCCTTCTAAACCCTCAGAATGTACTCCCTCTCTAGGAGCTGCTTGGTAAGAAGGCTGTTCATGGAAATCTTAAACCTTGACATAGCCCTGGCCGTATCAGTTGTGCAAAACTAGCCCTATCAGGAAACCCAAGCTGCAAAAGGAACCGGAGACTCAGGCAGCTGACCTACTTGCAATGTAGTGAAACCGTTTAGTTGTGAGTTTAAACCAACTGCAACTGGTACCTGACAACTAACTTCCCTATAAGACCAAGAGTCAAGCGAGCTGACACACAGCATCCCTTGTGTTGGGGGTGGGGAGAGAAGACTATCTAAGCCTTTTGCTTCTCCCTGGAGCAGCTCCCCTTTGGGCCCTTTCACTGTTCATTAGCACCTCTACTGAAGATAAGCAGGGGAGAGGGAAGGTGAGGAAACTCAAACCAGTCGATGTTTTTCCTTGTTAGCAGTTCTGGTAGACTTGGTGGGAAAAGAATTGTTATTGGCTAAAATGAGACACTGGGACTATCTATGATTTTCAATTTTCCATGTTCTCCCTGCCCCTAATTATCACATATAGTCAAGCCAGCCTATCCTTATAATGATAGCTCAGTCTCCAAGTGAACAGAAGCATAATGTTCAAATTCTAGAATTTTTTATAGAGATAACCTATGAGATCTTCTTCTCTTATATTAAAACTCTTAAAAATACCAAAGTCGTGGATAATTCTAATCACAGGCAAAAAGGCTCAAAAATGTGATCACATGAACTCCATCTTAATTTTAATAGTTGACTTTTCCTACTATTCCAACTTTCAGTGACCTGAATACATGCGTCTTTATTTACTCTCATAAGAAAAATAAAAAACCTACCATGAATTAGACACCTACTATATTCTAAGGTGCTAGACCTTCTGCTGAATATCTCATACAGATTATATTGCTTATTTCTAAAACATCTTGGCAAGAAATTTTTATCCTGATTTTATAAGGAAACAGGTCTAGAGAATTTAAGCCTGGAAATAGTAAGTACCGGAGCTAAGACTTGAACACAGAGCTGTCTTTCCGTCATCCCCACCCCCAAAACCTGTGCTCTGTCCACGCCACAGCTCAGCCTCACTGACAATATTTCTTACCTCCACCCAGAACTCTGTCTGTGACAGTGCTCTCAAGGATCGTCTGGGGGATGAGTGTACTAATTATTCTCTATGACTTTTAAAGGTTCAGGCTGTACCTGAACGTGCTAATAGCATCCTCAGAATATTTTCAGATATCTACTCTTTCCCCTGCTATCAGCACTGATACAAATAACCACCAGCTTCCACCCCTTTGCCAAACCTATATAAATTGCCACTAGTCTTGTTCATAGTTTCTGATTAGTGGGAGACCAGACCTTTCCCGGTGGACAAAAGCTTGAGGCCACGGTGGGAGAGGAGGTCGTATGAGACGCCTTCACTTCCCGATGACTCAGGGCCAGCAAGTATGCCAGGAAGCCTATGCAGCAGAAGCCTGTGCCCTCAGTGTCACCACACGACCACTTCCTACTTCAGTGAGGGAAGTAGTCGAACGTCTAGTGTAAAGGCGGAAGGAAGAAAGGGGGAAGTGACTCTGTTGACTGTCTTAATCCCATATTCCATTCCCCTGTTTCTGCTCCTGTCTCTTTCCCTAGCCCCACCCTTGCTGAACTTTAGTGCCTGAATTTGCCTTTCTCCTCCCCAAGCCTCACTGGCCTGGCTACTCCCTGTAACTCTGCCCTAGCACCTTAACGCAGCCACAGCACCTCTCGGTATTGGGCAGAGATAAATTCACTTTATTCAGTGTCCTGTAAGATTACGAATGGGCCTGCTTCATCATTTGTCAGCCGGTCCTCTTCTTGCCATCCTTGGCGAGTGAAAGATGGGCTGATGTGACCGAATCAGTGCAGGAAACAATGCAAAAGCTTGTCCTTCAAGAAAGAAAATCTCTTCACTCTCCCATCCACAGCACTTAGTGTCTCCATCACATCATGGTCCTAGAAGATCAGTATCTTCTATGGGTCTAAGGTTTGTTGGTATTTTTAAAATACGTTACATTGACCGAAGAGATTATAAACTAATTTGGGGCAAGGATCATATTTCTTCACCAATATAAAGAACACCAATATAATGCTAGACGCCCAGGCAGCGCCTCCTAACTTGAGATGCAGGCCTCCTGCCTGGAACGAATGGATCCCAGACTCCAGAAACGTGGATCCCTGTGGCCCAGGCTTCAGTTTCCTCTCCCAAAAGGGTCGCTCACAGCATGGCAGTTTAGCCAGTCCTGGGTAGCTTCAACATCCTTGATTTAATCTGGGCTGCTTCCAGTTTTGGAGATGCCAGAGAAACCACACTGACTGCCAGACTGGATGAAACACTAACCAGATACAATCTGCGCGGCCTCAACAACTTTAGAAGAGAGAAGCCCAGAGTCCGGGCAGTTCCTGTCTGAGTGACTCCTTCTGAGTCACAGGTCAGGGACCTGCCAAAGCACTGGGCTAGAGAGTCAGAGAGCCCTAAAAATTGACTACTGCTTATTCTAAAATACAATACTGAGCATACGCCAGGCTTCGTTTACGACCTGTGCAGTCACACGACAGGGGCGGGGGGCGAGGGGGCTGTGCTTGTTTGAGGTTGCCTGTGCTTATTTTAATACACTGCTATGGATATCCTGAAATTCTTCATCATTTTTGAAGAAGGGGTCTTACATTTTCATTTTGCACTGGGCCCCACAAATGATGTAGCGGATCCTGCTGAGCATGTTAACTCCAGTCAGAGTCACTTCAAAACATCTAGCAAGTCTGGGAAACTGTGCCAACAGAAGCGGGGTGCAGTCAAGCAGGATGTGAGGTTTCTGGCTGGCAGGGATGAGGGATGGAAGGCAAAGTATGAAGGATGACTGCTTTACAGAGAGGAGGGAGGTGGTCTGGTGACAGGGAGCACAGGGTGCCCGGTATGGGGCAACACCACCAGTGTGATAGAGCTTCTCAAATACACATACCAAGTGTGGCTCACTTTGGAGCACTACTTTTTAGAAACTCCCCAAATCTATCTCAGATCTCTGATTACGGGCCACATTTTTTCTCTCTCTGATTTATACCCAGTCTGACTTCCCCCTAGTGATTTATTGAAGCTTGTTTAAAAAGCTGGCATTCTATTTGTTTGTTCTTTCCTTTTCAGTCGGAGAGAAATTTGCATGAGATGGGGGCTGCTGAGACAGAGAACTCTACTTCAGGCTGTTTAATTCTGTGTCGAAAGTCCAGACTTCATTGGCTACAGCCGGGTTACTGCGGTAAGTCACACAGGGTCAGAGCAATCAGGACAAGAGGTAGCAATATCAGGGCCACTCACAGTCTGGGTTCTGTCTGAATGCAAATTTCCCAGTGCTCAGCACCAACAGCAAACTACAGAATTGCCCCAAAGTATGTTCTCTAAGAAGTGCCTTTGGGGAAAGCTTTCCCAAGTGTTTTCAAAAGGAGCCAGAAGACAAAGACATTTTTCCTTTGGATGCTTCAGTAGCTGTGATCACCGGCAGGCATGTGAGGTTGATACCCTCAGACATGACAGCTAGAGATGGATGGATTCTCCTTACTCTTTGATACACACACACACGACACACACACACCTCACAGCATTACAGTTTAATACTACTGGGGAAAGAAGCTGTATTCCTTTCAAAAGGATAGCTATTCTCTTTAGCATAAGTAAAAATAGTCTATAGTACCCGTCCTTGGTACTGGAGTCTCTTTCAGAACCATGAAATCAGCAGGTAACAGGTATGTTTTATGGGCTATATGTCACTTAGCATTGCCTGCGCATCCTAATCGGTCATGAAATAAGGAAACTGAAGCAATTGCCATCAAAGCTGAAAATGTGGCACCCTTGGCTCCAGGTCTGTCCTCTCCTGGGAAGGCAGAGGACAAGCTGCTTGCCTGCTTCTTGGCAAAAGAAAATGGAGCTGAGCAAGCGTTGCTGTATTTAGAAGAGAACATTAATGTACATGGTGCAGGAAGAGCAACGATGGGCTAAAGACAGGCTTTCCTTGAAGCTCAAGAGAAGCCATCTACCCTGTGGGCACCAAGGCCAGAGTACTGGAACCACCTTCTGAAATACCTGCTCGGAGGAGAGCTTGACGCTTACCACACTGGCCCTTTCACTCTTGGTATCAAAACTCCATTTAATTATTTTACATCTAAGAGATAAGGAATCTGTACCTACTCATAAGCCTGGGATATGTGTCTGAGCAGTTTATGGACTGTGTATAACTGCTTTCAGGCCACTAAGGTGTTCTGAGAACTGGACACCATGAACATGGAGTTGAACCACACCAAAAATCAGTGAAGAAATAAGCGAAACCTAACATACCTGCTGAGATGGCTATTTCACTCACTGCATAAAAGAACAACTTCAGAATTTTAGAGCTGGAAGGGGAAAGAGTGATCCTCTTGACTAGGTCCCTTATTTCACAAGTAGAGAAATGGAGATGTCTAAGCAAATCCAGCTGCTGGTCTGAATAGTGAGTCTTCCTGAGTCTCCTTAGACCATTTCTCGAATAGAGGATGAAAACGAGAAAACATTTCTACTCTGCCCGCATCCACAATTTCAGCCAAAAGTGGACCGGCGTCCACCAAATACTAGTGTGAATGCCAGTCTAGCAACTGAAGCCCTCTGGATGGATTCCACTCATTCAGGTCAACTCCCCTGGGTGCCATAAATCAATCCCAATTCACCAGATCCCAACCAGGGCAAGGGATTCCAGCTAAATGGGCCCAAATAGTCCTAAAGACAAGGGTAATAAGCAAGATGTTGCTTTCTTCAGCTTTCCAGTGTCGGACCCAGAGGGCTGAGCAAATTCCCTTTTCCGAAGATCGTTGGCTTGACCCAGTTGGGTCAAAGGTCACTGTTCTTCCCTGGGCTCTCCTATTCATGTGAGGAAAGAATCACTGAATATTTATTGATTATTATAAGAAACGTAATAAAGAAATATGACAGAAATTCTCCGAGTTGTCTTACTTTTCCTCTATTCCTTCTTACAATTTAGATTATTTAAAGGAACTCAAAGCCTTTACTTCTAAAAGGTCACGCTGTGCCGTCGTGACCGAAGTTAGAGAGAAATCAGCTCTCGTAAATTCTCAATTTAAAATAATTGGAGAAAACAAAACTTTGTTCGAAAATAAGGAAAACAAATAGGACTTTTCTTTATAAGGTGGATTCACCATCAGCAGTGGGTGAGAGAGCTGAGTCAGGAGCCAACATGACCCAGCAGTTAAGAATGAGCTTCGATGGGTCAGAGGTGGGTTCGAATTCCAGCTCTGCCGCTTATTAGCTGCGTGACGTCGGGTGAGTTGCTTACCCTCGGAGTCTTGGTTTTCTCATCTTTAAAATGAAAACAACTAAGTAAAGTAATTCAGACAGAAAGAGACAAATACTGTAGAATCTCACTTACATGTGGAATCTTGGAAAACACCCAGTGGGGTTCCAGGGGAATAGGTGAAGGGTGTCAGAAAGTACAAACTTCCAGTTACAGGATAAATAAGTCTCAGGGATCCGATGCACAGCACAGTGACCATAAGTTAACAATATTGTTATTTGCAAGTTATTTTCAGATCTAAGAGAGTAGATCTGAAAAGTTCTCATCACAAGAAAAAGAACAGAGTGTGTAATTGTGTGGTGATGGATGTTAACTTAATTTATTGTGGGAATCACTCTATAATATGTACCTATATCAAATCATTAACTATGTTGTACACTTAAAACTAATCCAATATTATATGTCAATTGTATCTCAAAAATAAATAAATAAAATGAAAATAATATCACCTGCTTCATAGGATTGTTGTGAGGATTACAGGAGTTAATGTGCATATAAACCACCTGACACTCAATGTCTATCCAGTGAGCACGAGCCTCAGTCCTGGCTCTGATATTTCGATCTTGGTCTCATTCTTTTCATCTTCAAAATAAAATAGTCAAAATAAATAATCACTAGGATCTATCTTGACTGAAATCCCTAAGAAAAGGAGAGTGCCGAACTCTCCACTAATCCCATCTATCTGATGGCCAATGGGAGAGAAATAACTTGTAAAATATTGTAGCATTTTCAAAGTGTATGCTCAACGTATTATCAAATATTATCACCCCAGGAATTCCTACTCCTTTACGTTAAACAGCCAAGACAATCTTCCACATTTGAAAAACTTCTCAAAACTTTCTCCACATTTTATACTCTACTGGCACTGCCCAAGATCAGGGCCTGGTCATCTAAGTAGGATGTTATGTGCAATCGCCTTGGAACTGGTTCTGATGCTTCCATCGTCTCCTTTCTCCATCACCCTCCACAGCCATCAGCCATCTTTGCAAAACAGAACCAACTGTGCTCCAGCACCTTCACCGCCCTCTAACCACCTTTGCTACAGCGCAAACTCGTGAGCAGGCCTCATCCACCCTGTGTTCCAAACACACACTCCCAACTCAAACGTCTCTTGCTCTCTCCACCAGGAATTCTACTCTGATCCTCCAATTTGAAACAATCACTTACTCTCGACCTTCCACAGCACTCAGTCCACACGTCTCTTACAGCATTTGCCTCAAGTCATAAATGACTGTCTTTATTGCTGAACTGTAGGTTGTGTCTCTACCACCTTTGGTTCTTAGCCTCTTGAGCCACGTTAAGGCATGCATGTAGTCGACAGTCCATAAAGTCTTACTGAATTATTACTTAATTGGTTAATTGGTTTCAGCCGGCCTCTAGTCAAATCTATGCATGAAGAGAAGAAGCAGGGCTGGGCAGTTGGGCAATTCATTATCACAATATCTTTGATTAGTCAGCTATCACCTTGGAAAGCACAGCAAGCTGGAGGCAGGCCCATGAGATGCTGGACACCAGCCTGGTTAAGTTTTTATTGGGCACAGAGATCAAGAAGAACAGCCCTGCTTATAATTGTGCCCAGGGAACTTGGGCAGGGCAGAGCTGTCTTCTTTTGTCCTCTCTTCCTCTGTCCTCTCTCCCTTATCACCTCCTTCTCCCTCTTATCTCCACCTTTAATTCCTCATTCACCCAGGAAATATTTAGTGAGTGCTTATTACATGCTAGGTACTATTCTAGCACTAGAATACTGCAAAATGAAACCACTAGCTTACATTCTAATGCAGTGCACCTCAAACTTCAATGTCATTTGAATCATCTGGGATCTTGCCAAAATGGCAGAACTGGGCTCAGAGGGTGTGGGGTGGGGCCAAGCACCTGCATTGCTAATATGCTCCCAGGTGATGCTGACACTGCCAGTTCACATCCTCTGTGTAAGGTTCTAGACTAGAGTTCTGTTTCTCAACCTTGGCTGCACACAGAAAAAAAACCAGAAAATTTTACAAAATACTGATGCCTGCGTCTCTTCCCCAGTATTTCTGATTTCATTGTCTAGAGTGCAGCACGGCGTAGGAATTCCTAAAAGCTCCCATGGTGATGACAATGAACATCCAAGGTGGGGAACCACCGTCCCCCTGGGAGATGTAGAGAGAAAATAAATATCTATTTCAGATAAGTACTACGAAGAAAAATACAGCAAGGTAAGTACAACAGAAAGCTAGAAAGCATATTATTTTATATTAGGTTGTTGGGGAAGTCCTTCCAGGGAGGTGACATTTGAGCAGATATCTGAAAGATGTGAGGACTAAGCCCTGCAGTTATCTGAGGGAAGAGCTCCCTGTAGCAGAAACAGCATGTGCCAAGTCCCTGAGGTATGAGTGTGCTTGGTGTGACTGAGATCGGCAAAGGAGACTCACATACAAGAACATTCACTAGGAGAGATTATTGAAGCAAGGGTTCACAATCATAGGAACCTGATCTTAATGAGAAGTCTAGGCACACAAGGCCCGAAGGAGTTCAAAATGAGTAATGTTTAAAATCTAAAAAGCACTCTCAGAAGGACAAACATTTGGAAGCAAGGGAAATGCATGTAGCTATGTTAAGTCATTTAATCGTCACAAGAATTGTATGATAAATATCATGTGCCCCCTTCTCAGGCAGAATGGGTGGGAGAAGGAGGGCACGTGTTAGAAGTAGGAAGGAAAGGGTAAAAGTGAGGGAAGAGAAGAAAACTTCAGGAGGCAAAGGAGGTAGAAAGAGAAAAGATGTGAGAAGCAGGGAAGGACAGCTGCCTCCTTCCTACATGGCTTCAGCTCCTGACTATTCACAGCAGATGCTCCTGAAAACCCACAGAGACGGTACAAGAGTTAATTTTACATGTCAACGTGGCAGGGCCATGGAACCCAGATATTTGGTCAAATACCAGTCTAGTTGTTGCTGTGAAGGTGTTTTTAGATGGAATTAACATTTAAATCAGTGGGTTTTGAGCAAAGCAGATTCTCTTTAATGTGGGTGGCTCTCATCCAATTAATCGGTTGAAGGCCTTAAGAGAAAGCAGTCCCCCAAGGAAGAGGGAAGTCTGCCTCCAGACTGACTTTGGACTTGAAATGCAACATTAACTTTTCCCTGGGTCTCTGGTCGACTAGACTGCCCTACAGATTTTGAATTTTCCTATCTCTACAACTGCATGAGCCAAATCTCCCCCGCCTCCCCCACTACACACACACACACACACACACACACATCCCTCTATTAGTTCTGTTTCTCTGGAGAACCCTGTCTGCTACAGATGGGCACAGCCAATAACATCATCTCTATCTATGATGAGGCGGTACATCTCCGAGAGTTCGCACTTCAAGGAAGGGATAGGACTGAGGCTGGCCTCCGGGTCCTTTACTCCAGGTCCTTTACTGGAGCTGGCATTTCCTCGTAAGTCTCAGACCAAGTTAAAATGCTGAAAAGAATCTGACCACACGTAGAATGCTTTCAACAGCATTTTGATCCCTGAAAATGAACTGCATGGATGAAGGAAGGGATAAGGGCAAAAGCAAATAAAAGGAATGCACCTCACTCTGCCTATGGTTGATGAGCTCACTAGTGTTCAGACTTCTGGGATCGCTAAAAAGTGAGACAGGAGGATCCGGGCTGACTAGGGTTCAAACCTCCACCTGAGGATTGAACAAAATGCTTCGTTTTTATGAGACTGCCCGGATGGGCTGGAAAATAATGATGGAAAATTAACACAATCACAGATGCCATGCTAAAACTTCAGCACTAAAAAACACCAAAAAAGTCTGGAGTGTGCTGGAGCCTTGACAGAACAGGAGACAGAAAGCGGAAAAAACAGAGAAAAGTGATTCGGTGATACAATTCCACCCACGGGGCAAGGCTGGGAAATACCATACAATTCTTCTCCAAAAAATGTTGGTCAGAATACTTACTGGTTCAAAAATAATGAAGAAAGCAAGGAAATGACATAAATCACTACTTCAGATGAGTATTCCTCTATATTTTATTCATTTTTGAGAAACTCAGAATGTGCTCCTAAAAGGACCCAGAAACTATTGTTACCTTGCAGGACTGACGTTTTGAAAACGCTTTAGGAAGAAATGTTTGGAAAGCAGAGGGAGGAACGTGGAATTTCCATAGAAAATAATCACAGACACAAACATTCTCTTTCCTGCAGAAAAGGAATTTGGGGTCAGAAACAATCTCTTTACATACCAGTGTCCTACATGAGAGGACAAAAGAGAGGGAACCAGGATATATGAAGAAAAAGGAAAGATGGTATTATAAAAAGTAAGTTTCTATACTTAAATGGAATAACTTCTGCTCTCTCTGCAGTTAGGGTAGAGAAAACCAACCTTGCAGGTAGAGATACTCCTAAGACTCTCGGTATGTGAACACCCTCTCAGTGCACTGCCATTACTAAAACAATAATTAATCACCATGGAAAGATGGAACTCATTCCTTGAGAATCATTTTTAAAAACTGAGTGGTATGGGACTATTTCACTTCTTACCAGACAGGAAAAAGAGTTAACAACACTAAAGAAACAAGACTAATGGGCAGAGTTAATGTCAAAAACCTGGAGAAATATGGTTGGGAAAAGAAAAAGAGAAAGGAGAGGCAAGACTAACCCAAGTTCAGTTCTCTGGGGACATCCAGATATCCACAAGAATGGCCAAAGAACTTTCGTGCTATGTGCCCAACTCTATCAGTGAGTAGTGGTTATTCCGAAGGGTGCTATGATTTCTTAACAACATTTGAATGGTCCTGGGAGGGAGAATATGTGCCAAATATTTGCCATGGCTTGCTGAGGCCTTGGACATTCATTACCTGAGTCAAGTATGGAGTCGAGTATACACTGTAGCCTGGAAGACCCATTTAAACACAGAGTAGGGGGTGGCTTTCTTGGTGTGACCTAAGAAGAAGTTCAAGACCCAACCTGCCACTAACCATCTAGTCTTAAGGCCTCTTATAGAACTTTTCCTTGGACTCAGGAACTGTGGCCACCAGAGGCTTCTGTCAAAGAACCAGAGCTTTCCAGGAAGGGCCATAGCTCTCAGCTAGCAGAGCCCAGGGCCCCAGGGCGATGGGTATATTTTAATAATAGCCATATTTTACATCCGTAGAGCACATTTTAGTTTATAATGTGTTTAAAAAGCATAAGGAATGGGGGATCTAAGGTCAGACTGCCTGGATCCAAACACTATTTCTATGACTTTCTTTCCTTTTTCTCACTGCAAAGTGAGCATGATGACAGCAGCTACCACCTGGGATTTGTATTGTCATAACAAGGGATAAACAAGTAAAGCACCTCAATCAGTGCCGGGCACATGGCGACACGTAACAGTTTGATGACTCCCCCCAACCCTGGCGCAGATGAGGAGAAACAAGCTCAAAGGAGCTAAATGTCTTTCCTGGTGACGAGCAGCACCAGGGTTCTATACAGAAGGTATGGAAACACACAGATGTGAGTGCACGCATGTGTTGGGAAGAGATGGGTGTACAGGGAGAGGATGGGAGGTAGGCATCTGAGTGACCAGAGAAAGCCACAGAACTCTGGAAGGGAAAAAGAATACTAAAAAGAGAAAAGAGTACTCTAAAAGGAGAGAATGTGCTTTGCTTCTATAGAAAAATCATCAAGGTTTCTCTTCCATAGCTCAGGCTACAGTCAGCTGAATGCTTTCCCAGCACCTGGTGAATATACTGTTGATCTGCTGATGTGAGAATACTCCGTAAATCAATTCTGTAAAGCTACCCACGTGGCATGCAGAGAAGTGTGATATGTTGTATTAGTCAGGGTTTTCCAGAGAAACACAACCAATAGGATGTGTGTATATATATGAAGAGATTTATTTTATGGAATTGGCTCATACATTTATGGAGGCTGGCAAGTCCAAACTTTGCAGAGTGGGCCAGCAGGCTGGAGATCCAAGCAAGAACTGATGGAACAGTTCAAGTCCAAAGGCCATTTGTTACAACATTCCCTCTTGTTCAGGTAAAATCAGTCTTTTGTTCTATCTAGGCCTTCAACTGATTGGATGAGGCTTACCCACATGGAGAGCAAACTGCTTTACTCAAAGTCTGCTGATTGAAATGTAAATCTCATCCATAAACACCTTCACAGAAGCTTCCAGAATAACATTTTAGTACTTATCTGGGCACCGTGGCCCAGCCAGGTTGACATAAAATTAACCGTCACATATGCCCTTGATATTTTGCCTTCAGAGATCCCATGTCCCAGAAAATTATGAGATCGCCAAAGAAAATATGTAAGTTCTCCAAAAACTTTCAAAAAAAAAAAAAAAAAAAGGCAAGAGAATAAAACTGACAAAATGCAGGATGGTGGCTAACTCCTGTGGGGAGATGGGGTGGAAAGGGAGAGGAACTCACAGGCAGCAGTACTGGTGATGTTCCAGTTCTTAAGTTGGGTGGTGAATTCTTAGGTGTTCATTTTATCGTTATGCTTTGTAACTCATGCATCTCCTTATGTATACGTCAAATATCATATATAACATAAAGGGGGTGAGGGAAATCAAGCTTTCAGGCCATGTAGTAAGACCACTAC
>NW_011889064.1:2466974-2475442 GCF_000151845.1 Pteropus vampyrus
ACAGAGTAGGGGGTGGCTTTCTTGGTGTGACCTAAGAAGAAGTTCAAGACCCAACCTGCCACTAACCATCTAGTCTTAAGGCCTCTTATAGAACTTTTCCTTGGACTCAGGAACTGTGGCCACCAGAGGCTTCTGTCAAAGAACCAGAGCTTTCCAGGAAGGGCCATAGCTCTCAGCTAGCAGAGCCCAGGGCCCCAGGGCGATGGGTATATTTTAATAATAGCCATATTTTACATCCGTAGAGCACATTTTAGTTTATAATGTGTTTAAAAAGCATAAGGAATGGGGGATCTAAGGTCAGACTGCCTGGATCCAAACACTATTTCTATGACTTTCTTTCCTTTTTCTCACTGCAAAGTGAGCATGATGACAGCAGCTACCACCTGGGATTTGTATTGTCATAACAAGGGATAAACAAGTAAAGCACCTCAATCAGTGCCGGGCACATGGCGACACGTAACAGTTTGATGACTCCCCCCAACCCTGGCGCAGATGAGGAGAAACAAGCTCAAAGGAGCTAAATGTCTTTCCTGGTGACGAGCAGCACCAGGGTTCTATACAGAAGGTATGGAAACACACAGATGTGAGTGCACGCATGTGTTGGGAAGAGATGGGTGTACAGGGAGAGGATGGGAGGTAGGCATCTGAGTGACCAGAGAAAGCCACAGAACTCTGGAAGGGAAAAAGAATACTAAAAAGAGAAAAGAGTACTCTAAAAGGAGAGAATGTGCTTTGCTTCTATAGAAAAATCATCAAGGTTTCTCTTCCATAGCTCAGGCTACAGTCAGCTGAATGCTTTCCCAGCACCTGGTGAATATACTGTTGATCTGCTGATGTGAGAATACTCCGTAAATCAATTCTGTAAAGCTACCCACGTGGCATGCAGAGAAGTGTGATATGTTGTATTAGTCAGGGTTTTCCAGAGAAACACAACCAATAGGATGTGTGTATATATATGAAGAGATTTATTTTATGGAATTGGCTCATACATTTATGGAGGCTGGCAAGTCCAAACTTTGCAGAGTGGGCCAGCAGGCTGGAGATCCAAGCAAGAACTGATGGAACAGTTCAAGTCCAAAGGCCATTTGTTACAACATTCCCTCTTGTTCAGGTAAAATCAGTCTTTTGTTCTATCTAGGCCTTCAACTGATTGGATGAGGCTTACCCACATGGAGAGCAAACTGCTTTACTCAAAGTCTGCTGATTGAAATGTAAATCTCATCCATAAACACCTTCACAGAAGCTTCCAGAATAACATTTTAGTACTTATCTGGGCACCGTGGCCCAGCCAGGTTGACATAAAATTAACCGTCACATATGCCCTTGATATTTTGCCTTCAGAGATCCCATGTCCCAGAAAATTATGAGATCGCCAAAGAAAATATGTAAGTTCTCCAAAAACTTTCAAAAAAAAAAAAAAAAAAAGGCAAGAGAATAAAACTGACAAAATGCAGGATGGTGGCTAACTCCTGTGGGGAGATGGGGTGGAAAGGGAGAGGAACTCACAGGCAGCAGTACTGGTGATGTTCCAGTTCTTAAGTTGGGTGGTGAATTCTTAGGTGTTCATTTTATCGTTATGCTTTGTAACTCATGCATCTCCTTATGTATACGTCAAATATCATATATAACATAAAGGGGGTGAGGGAAATCAAGCTTTCAGGCCATGTAGTAAGACCACTACTACCTCAATACAGCCTCCCCTGACAACTCCTGAACAGAAATCTCTTCTCTGATCTTCCTATCTATTCTACGTGGAGGCCGAGGCTGCTGGGAAGCTTTTCATGTGCTTGGGCCTTCCCTTCTCAAATGGATTCCAGTCCCTTATGTTCCAGGACAGTTCCTTACAACATCTTTTTATTCCCCCATGGAGTCTGGCTGAATGTCTGAGTAACTCAATAAAAACTCACGGATGGCTGAAAAACAAGGTGGGTGGGGGCAAGGATAACAAAAATAAACCAGCGGAGAGGCAGCGGTGCTAAGTGGCACTGGCACTGGGTTTCAGCTTTATGGAAAGCGGTAACAGCTCCAAAAGTTGGCTTGAGAGATCAGAAGCCAGGCAGAGTCCCATGTACGATTTTTACAGGCCTGGAATGAAACTATGCCCGTTCCACAAATGGTACCTGTGTTAACAAGGATAACGAGGCCAGGCTTGTAGAGGGGATGTAGGCAAGACAGGTGAGAACGCGGATTATTGTGATGTCTGGACTGTGAGCAGTCAGAGGGAAGCATTTCCCAGGGATGTGGCACCGCAGCCCCAAGTGTCCATAAGAAAACATAGTAAGGCACCATGGCACTTCTAGCCAAGTCCTCAAGAAAACTTCCAATCTTTCACAAGCTCCTTGTCCAGTCCAGTCAATAGCTAGGAAGATAACAAGACGCTCCCCAAAAAAGCCAACAGTGAGGAGAGCTCATATATCTTTAAATCCCTAGTCCATATTCTGTTCATTTTTCTCACCAGGACTTCTCCACCCTAAGCCTGAGATCCCCTATTTGTCCATGATCCCCAGCTCTGACTTATTCCAGTTTTGGTTAAAGGAGATCGAGGCTGTATGTGGTGGTGAGAGCTCTGTCCTGGTTAAAACAAAGGTTAACCCGGGGAGAAAGTATACCTTTTCACGTATGTTTACCACACACAGAAGGCTAACGGAATACTGGATGAGGATAATTTCTCTACTCAACGAACTCTGGGGAATCAGGCTGGGAGAATGATAAACACAACTGCTGAGAGAAGAATGGATAGACTTCCATTCCAACAGCTTATAAACGGATTCTGTTAAAAGGTCATTTCATATGCTATAACATAGAAGGCGAGAAGGCTGAGATTCGAATCATCATAGCCATGTTTCTAGTTCAGCCTCATCAATTAACAGGTGAATGTGGCCTCTGAAGTGACAAGAGCAGCTCAGTGGCTTCTCAGGCCACTGTGAGAACTAGAAGCAGTTCTCCCCACTCCAAGGCCAGTGCTCTTTCTACCATGACGTGCTCTAGGGTAGATAATTTGGCCACTTGCCACATATATGAGTTTGTGTAAACTGGTTCTGAATCAAAGAAAGGTCCAGATTAGAATACATAGATCTACATGAAGGAGGTTAGAGGGCAGTAATGAGGGGAAAATAATTCTCTCCTTACACCAAGAGAAGGAACATCGTCAGGGGTGAAACCAAACTGAGCACATTTCACGGAACCACCACTAGGACCTACGTGGGTTCCAACAATTCCAAAATGTCTCACATTTTGAAGAAAATGTTCCTTCGCGGTGGCAGAATTCTCAACACCAGCCTGCTGTCTGGAATGAGAAGGAACGAGTGAGAGCATTAAACGCATCACTGGAAATGCAGTGCACAGAATAAAAAAGGCTGTGTCCAACTCACACTGAGGAATCCTGCAGTTCAGACGGGGCGTGATTCCCACAGCCGTGCTCTGAGCTAAGAAGACTGCTTCTGAAAGCGTAAGGCCACCAGCCACATCAACCCTGGTCGTGGACGAGAAGCCCACACGTCAGGGTTGCTTTACTGTTTCTGAGACTACCCATTTAAGAAGCAGAGAAGGAGAAAAATTTTTTTCTCTCTAACACTTTTTTTTCATCTCTAGCCTCTTTGATACTACTGTTCTTCTAGAATCTGAAATTGAGTACTTTTGTTTACTTTCTTATGAGTTCCCTGAGGTCTGATTGTTGATGTCTGTGCAAGTCAGTGATTAGCATTCTGACTTCAATTCCTTCTTCAGAGTCAGCCAAGGAGCCCAAGAAGTTGGCTACAACCACTCCCTGGGAACAATAGGCCCTTTCTACAAAATACAGGTTTGTCTTCCTTTTCAAATGCACAGGAGTTGGTCCTCTGGCGGAGAGGCCTACCTGACTATACAAAATGTTCACTGTGAAGCGGAGGGCTCCCCAAATAAGAGAAACCAAATGGCAGGTCATATGTCTGACGAAGTCAAGATTTTACCCCCAATTCCATTTAATAGAACTCAAAAGGTAAATTATATGCCTCATCAGAAAGCAAATAGATACCGCCATGGAAGCAATTGTTCTGGATGTACCCAGCTCTTAACAGTCCAGGCCTAGAAGAGAAGTTGGGCTGCAAGAAGCAAGCGTTACAGGGTGCTCCCCGACGCTCCACCTGCCTATAAGGATCCCTTTAGTGCCCAGTTCACTTATGACTTACTCTCTTATCTGTCCCGTTCACAAAAGATAGTCCAGTTGGCCCTACTGTTTCTCTAGCACTTAAAGTTGGGGGCATTAGAAAACTCAGTGCCCATTTATATGAGGCCTGGTGACCAAGAAGGTAAGGAGGCCTCTCCACTACAGAGGCTCAGAGAACACTGAATCACTATTGTATGGAGGAAAAAGAAATATTAGCTTCCAAAAGCTGAAGTGCACAGGTCCCCTACTCTTCTTCTCTCCATCAGGACTGCTTCACGAGAGATGATCCTGCACTTGAGCTTGCTTTCACAGTAAGAAGACGTGGAGTCTAGTCCCTGCTCTGCCCTTTACGAAACTGGGCGACTTAACCTCTTAGTGCGTCAGGTTCCCCACACGTGTATGAGGACAATAAGAAAGCCACCCTGCTTTTCTCACAGTTATTATTGGGATGGACTCAGATAACCAAAGCAAATAGTTTAAAAGCTGCTTTACAAATATAAGGCACTGTTATTTTCATTCCTTTCACCAACATGGACGTGGGGCCGAGGACATCAAGAGCTCAGACACAGGCACATCAGTAGAAGGAACATTTGCTTCTTATCATCCCTGTCTCAAAGAGGGCTTGGCAGGAGACCTCCGCGCCACTAAAGTCCAGGCCCTCCAAAAGACTTGTAAAACCATGGAAACTCAGGAGGTCACCCCAAAAGGTAGGATCTTGCCACTACAATAAATCTCTGAAAACGATTCTGGTAAAGTCCATACATTCAAGGCTCTCACTTTCATTTCTCTGCACCTCCGTGGATATTAAAAGCCCTTAAACACAGGCAGCTGGAAGCACGTACAGAGGTGATGAGTTTGGGTGGTCTGATGGGGGTTAGCGCTGTCTTTATTATCCCCTCATCTTTCCCCTGGAATATTCTTCTAGTTATGAGGGAACCCTGTGGTTCAAAAGCTTTTCCCTGGAAAGCTACATCAGCATGGGGCATTTTGGAAGATGAGATTATTTAGGTTTGGTAAAAACTTTGTTTTGGAAGAAGTGATTTTTTTTCCCCTTTTTTGTTTATTTTTTCTTTTTTGCCCTTTTGTTAATACGTTAATGTTTTTGAGTTAAGTATCCTAAGGTCTGGGACTTCGTGTCCTTAAGTCACACTACGACAGACCAGACTAGACTAAATCAAGATCTTTTTTGACTACTCAGGCCAAGAAGAGTTGAACAGTCTAGAGCACAGAGGTGATTTGCCACAAAATTGCTTTATTATCCCAGTGTAGATAACCTAATCTAAAGCTGCTCAAAAAAGCATCTGAAGGCCAGGGCAGAGAATATAAATAAATAAAAGAATCCGATGCCACACACACACACACACACACACACACACACACACACACACACACACACACACATACACACGCCCCACTACCACTAAAACCTCCAGATAATTTCCACACCAAGAAACCTTGTTAAGGAGCCTTTGGCTCTTTTAGAAAAAATTAACCAACTTTACCCAGTAGCAAATTATCGTGAATTGTTTCCCAAAGCTAGTGTGTCTGGCACTAGCCCATGCTGTCTCCTGTTTTTCATATGATACTATAGGACTTCCATTTTTAGCACATTCTTACCTAACGTACTGGCAACGACAGGGAAAATAGGCCTTGTGAATTCACTCTCCTTCTCCTTTCTCCCAATCTTACCCTCTCTTTCTTCTCCCTTCAACCCCCCAAGGCTAGCAATCCTTCCAGGTGGCCATTATCCACTGACTGGTCTTTGAGCACTCTTCTCCCCTTGACCTATTCTCATTCACTCACTCATTCATTCATTTATTCATCCAACCGTATTTCTGGAATACTTACTATGTGTCAACACTGTGGTTGATGCTAGAAATACAGTAAAGAACTAAGTGGCCCCAAAGACTTAAAAAATCATATCCATAAAGATATTTGTACACCGATGTTCATAGCAGCATTATTCACAGTGGCCAGGACACGGAAGCAACCAAAGTGTCCTACGATAGAGGATTGGCTAAAGAACCTGTGGTTCATATATACAATGGAATATTACTCAGCCATAAGAAGAGATGAAATACTGCCATTTGTGACAACATGGATGGAACTCGAGATAATCATGCTAAGCGAAATAAGCCAGACAGAATGAGTTGAAAATCACATGATATTGCTTATATGTGGGATATAAACCTAAAAGCAACAAAGGAACAGGACAAACAAACAGAGACTCATGGACATGGACTATAGACTAGTGGTTACCAGAGGGTGGCGGGAGGTAGAAGGAGTAAAAGGGGTTAAATAAAGGAGGTTAGGGGGAGGGTGAAGTGGGTAAAGGGGATCAAATATATGGTAGCTGAAGGAAACTGGACTTTGGGTGGTAAACACACAATAGAATATACAGATGTTAAGTTATAACGTACACCTGAAAATTATATAATTGTATTAACCATTGTTACCCCAATATACTTAATTAAAAAAGAAGAAGAAGAAGAAGAACTAAGCGGACACATCCCTGTTCTCATGGTGCCTACCTTGTAATGGCAAGACAGATAAAATAATGAGTGAACAAACAAAATATCTGCAACTTACAATACTTCTAAGAAAGAGGCAAACAAGAGTCTGAGATAAAAACTACAGAAGAAGGGCCTAAAAATAGTTTGGAATAACCAAGATAGCTTTCCTTTCCTTCATTTTCGAAACCTTAAAAACATACATTTATTTCAGGTGTTGACACATACTCACAGGGCAGTCAGCAACCTATCTCTTCCTAAAGTTTCCTTCCACTCTTAAAATGGAAAGGAATTCCACATTTGAGATCATTCAGCCCAGACTCCTTCAGCTCAGCCCTCTCAACCTCCAGGAAGGAGACTCCTCATGTCCTAGGGCGTAGTTACAAGGCACTCTGCTAAGCTTTGTGGATCATTCAAAATACCTCCCACAACTTAGCATGCACTTCCTTTCACTTAGTGTTCTTGGGAAATTTTTTAAAAATTGATCAGTCATTTGCATAATGAAAATCTGGCCACTAGATTAAGGGTAGAGTGTGAGTTTTGAACTTCTTGCTACGTTCACATTGGCTGGACCATAAATATTCTTTTAATTTGTTGTTGTTGTTGTTGTTGTTGTTGTTGAAGGTAACTAAGTCAGCCTGTTTTAATCTCCAAATTTCTCTGACCTTTTCTTTTAAAACCCATGTTCTACATCTTAAATTATTTTTATTACACTTCTCTTGATCTTCTATATTTATACATAGTCTTTTAAAGTATGACTAAAACAGGAACTAATAAGGAACTGACTAATGCAAAGGTTAGCAAAAGGGTTATTTTCCTTGAAACTCATATTATTTTTAGTATATTTCAGCACTTTTTTCTCACCCAGCTTTTAGTCAACTAATGACGCTTGGGTATTTTCTTTCAATACTTGTACTAAGTAGTATTTTCCCTTTCTGCATGTAAATGATTGGGGCCCTCATTACGCATCACTTTTTAAGAGTACTGACTGAATTCATTTTTTCTAATTTTCCAGAGTAATGTCTGACATTTTACAATTAGACTATAAACTGCATATGGGCAGAGACTGTCTTTTCCTATTAAGCTTACTATCCAAGCTCTTCGTGAAAAGCCAAACTCCTTATGGTCCATTAGATGTACTCTGATGGCCATGCTGATGGTTTTTAAGGCCGACCCAACTTTGTTCTTCAAAGTTTAAGTTTATTCACTTGTATGAAAGTTTTGTTTGAGTTCTTTTGTTACCAAGTGATCAGGCAGCGGGGGAAGGGGGGAGGGTGTACTTCTAATACAGCTTGACTAATCTGTTCTAATTACAGTTATATTCCATCTATTCTATATTACATACAATCTTAACGGTCATATCTTTGTCCACATGTTAGATACCACGACACTTAGGACACGAAAGACTATTAAAAACTATCAAAAAAAAAAGTACATTATTGAATGGGAAGCCTAAAGGTAGGAACATGTGCCACTGTCTTTTATAAATCAATTCCTTCTCGCCACTATGGTTACAATAAAGAAAGACATGACAGAAATTTTACAAAGACGGACTCTAAACTGGAGTAGAAATTACAAGAATTTCAGAATATAAAAAAGCACGCTAGGTGGACATAGTCCGATGAACTCTTGTCAATATACCTGATGACACTGACTACGAGCAAACTCTTGTCTGCAGCAGCCTTGGTTCAGGCCCTCATCACCTGTTGCTTAAATGTTGCAACCACATTGCCTCCCCACTCCTACCTGCACACAGTGGTCTCCAGTCTCCATCACTCTTACTCTGATCCATCCACCACCCTGTCAACCCTGTC
>NW_011889064.1:2476662-2481031 GCF_000151845.1 Pteropus vampyrus
CCGATGAACTCTTGTCAATATACCTGATGACACTGACTACGAGCAAACTCTTGTCTGCAGCAGCCTTGGTTCAGGCCCTCATCACCTGTTGCTTAAATGTTGCAACCACATTGCCTCCCCACTCCTACCTGCACACAGTGGTCTCCAGTCTCCATCACTCTTACTCTGATCCATCCACCACCCTGTCAACCCTGTCAACCTCCAGATCTAATTGGATCATTCTAATGGTGTAAGACCTACAAGTGACCTATTCCCCAAATTCCGCAGCACAGCATTCAAGCACCTTTCGCTTCCAACCATCTCCCCAGCTCGCTCTGTTTTCTACATTCATAGCACTGCTCCTTGCTATTTTTCCAACGAACCATGTGTTTTCTTTCACTTGCCTGAGCTCAGGCTATTCATGTAATGCCATCCATTCTTTCTCTAACTTGAACACCTAGTTATCCTTCAAGGACCATTTGAAATATGACCTCCTCTTTGAACTTTTCCTAAATTTCCCTCACAGTGCTTGGCAGACTGAGCAGATCCATTTTGGCCCCTCCTTTAGCACTTAGCACATGGTACTATAGTTAGCTGAGTATATGGCCGTCTCCTCCAAAAGACTGTGCAATCTTTGATTATAAGCAGGGCCCTTGATACACAGTAGGTGCTCATTTGTTGCACTGCCATTAAATGCTTCAGTTTTGCCACTCAGCTTCCCCAAAGCATACCAACTCAGGAAGACAGGACATATCCTTGGAAGTTTCATCCCAGGAAAAGGCCAAGGATAGGTCTGGAAGAAAACTCTCCCTCTGGCTATAAAAACTAAAAACACTGAAACTCTTGAGTCCTAAAAGACAAGGGCTGACTTAAAAAAGAATGAAATTCTCATACAGGCTACAACATGGATGAACCTCGAAACATTAGGCTAACTGAAATAAGTAGGTCAACAAAGGACAAATATTGTATAATTCCACGTATGTGAGGTCCTTAGAAGAGTGACATTCAGAGGGACAGAAAGAAGAATGGTTACCAAGGACTAGAGGGAAGGGAGAACGGGGCGTCAATGTTTGATGAGCACAGAGTTTCAGTTAGGGATGGTGAAAAAGTACTGGAAATGGATAGTGGAGACAGATGTACAATGATGTGATTGTGCTTAGTGACACTGAATTGTACACATAAAACTGGTTAAATGGTCAATTTTATGTTATTTTAAATATATTTTAACCATATATTTTTAAGTAGAAAAAAGACAATAGCTGAGAGCCCCGCAAAGATTAAAATAAAAAGAAAAGAAAAGAAAAGAAACATTGAAGCACGAAGGACAGTGATACGGTGGCCTTGAATTTGTTCAACAACTCTCATCCCTGAAATGAAGGACCCGACCCCCTCAAAGCCTTACAATGGAAGTTTTAAACTAGAGGTTGGAATCTCTGCCTTCCATAGTAGAAACGAGTATATGGAATGTATTCAAATAACTTTTATTCTATCCAACCAATATAGTGGTACTTTCTTTATCATGGGGGATATGTTCCAAGACTCTCAGTGGATGCCTAAATCTGTGGATAGTACCAAACCGTACATATACTAAATTTTTTCCTCTACATACATATCTATGATAAAGTTTGATTTAATCTATGATAAAGTCTGATTTATAAATTAGGCATAGTCAGAGATTGACAACAATAACTAATAATATAGAACAATTATAACAATATACTATAATAAAAGTTAAGTGACTGTGGTCTCTCTCTCTCTCTCTCTCTCTCTCTCTCTCAAAATATCTGGAATTTTCCATTTAATATTTGTGGACCACGGTTGATTGTAGATAACTGAAACCGTGGAAAGTGAAACCGTGGATAAGGGGGATATATTGAGCACCTCCAATGTCTCGGCCTCATGCTAGGCACTGAAAGAAGATCAAAGATGATTAAAAACAGACTACAGCAGCCTAGGGAGAATGAGACATACCTAAAAAAACTGTAGCACTGAGCTGACTTGGATTGAGGTTTACACAAAGAAATACAAATGTAGTATGGAAGAAAAAACAATAGTAAGTTCAAGTAAGATTTCCAACATGAGTTGAGGGAAGACAAATTCATAAACATGTAATGAAGGAAGTTGGACGGTGACCTTGGCCCACTTGCACCTTTGCATCCCCACTAATAAATGAATAGCGGGGACTTGGTATGCCTAAAGGTCCTTCCAGTTGGAGGACACTGTAAGGAGGATGGCCACAATACTTTCAGATGTTTGGCTGGACCTGACCCAGTATGGCATTTTTCTATCCGCTTGACATCTATCTGCAGCTGCTCCATTCTGCTGCTCGTGAAAAAACTCAACAATAAGAACAAAAAGAAAAACTTCTCTGCATTTTATTTCTCCTATTTGTAGATCTTAAAGTATCTTGTATTTGTAGATCTTAAAGTATCTTGCAGGATAATTCTCTAGGATTCCAGAAATATGGAAGAAACAAAATATGCACATACTACTAGATTATTTCATTCTAAAATTTTAGTTTCTAACACTCAAGTTAAATCTTGCACATCTCTCAACAAGATCCAACTACATAAATGGTTTTATAGGGTGGAAAGTAGACCTAGTCTCCTTCTTCCAGATTACTGGTATTTTATGGAATAATGAAATGCATAATACTTAATTAAAACAAACATTTTAAAGAAATTAAAATGAACAAGTTGTATTCTACCAACTTTGAGGAGTTCGTAATTTTGATTTTTTTAGATGCATATGCAGCAAATGTTATTAAATCATGCAAATCCCACTAAATTCTGGTTTCCTTCAATTTGTCCCCTGTCTTCAGAAAAATGAGAAAGTCTGGATCAAGCAGAAAAGAACACTGTCTTTCTATTTTATTAATGCACTTTTAGAAAAGCAACCTATTACAATTATCCTTTTGAAATACTATAATCATTTAAGTACCTGACAAAAGAGAGTAAGAATTCTGAGCATTATGTTCTAACGGCAAGATCTTCAGAGTTGGATGGTAGTGGCATCTGGAATCTGCCTGCCTGTGTTCAAACCTGGACACTTTCTGTATGTAAACCTTGGGCACGTTATACAACCTTTTTAATCCTCAATTTCCCCACCTGTTAGTTTAGTAACAGTAATCTCTAACTCAGAGCACCGTACTGAGAATTGAATGAGTATATAGTGACATAAAGCTCTTCACGTGGTACCTGATAGATAGCAAATATTTAGTAAATATTACTTTTTGTTATTAATCAACTTGTATTCTTATTCTAATGCAACCATTAGCTGCTTTGTAACCTTAGACATATTGTTTAGCTTTTTTGAAGCTTCTTGGTTCTCCCTACTACTATCTTAACCTTACAAGGGCAACAGGGAAAAACTGACGTCACATAAAGTAATCTGAGCTACAGGAAAACATTCAACTTCCTTGCTAGTTTTGAAGGGACATGCTGCCTTGTGTGGGGTGCCTGTGTTAGGAGGTCCACATGCTAAGGAGTTGATGGCAGTATCTGGCCAACAGCAAACAAGAAACTGAAACCCTCTGTCCTACCACCACAAGGTACGAATCTGCCAACGAAAGTGGATTCTGCCCCAGTCAAGCCTCAGATGAGACTACAGCTCTGGCTGACACATTAATTGCAGCCTTGTGAGACCCTAAGTGGGTAACCTATCTTAGCTATGTCCAAATTCCTGACCCGCAGAATTGTGAGATAGTAAATGCATGTTGTTATAAGCCATTAACTTTGTGGTAATTTGTTATGCAGCAATAGAAAGCTAATATTAATGTGGAGTTTGATAATGCAGGCAGACAAACATGGTACTGAATACACACACACACACACACACACACACACACACACACACACACACAAGGATTCCTATCATTTAATAGCACTGCTGTTGTGATTTAGCCTTACTAGAACAGTAAACCAAGGAGAAATATTTAGGAGTGAATGGTAAAAAAAAAAATTATAGTTTTCTGTGGCATTTCATCAAACAAGCAACGACCAAAGATTTTGTTTTCAATTTATTTTCAAATTAGGTAAGTCAGCCTTTCTGGAAACCAAACTGGGCAAGAAATTTTGTCAAAGTCCAAACCCTCTTGCCAAATTGCATTACCTTATGGGCATGATGGGAAATCTCTCAGGACTTAGTTATGGGAAAGGCTCACAAATCAGAGGCCCAGACTGGACGGCCAACATACAACTTGGTTCATGTTAAATCAACTGACCCAAACCCGGAGATCAGAAAAGCCTTTCGTTCAGATGTGGCTTCTGAGTTCATTTTCTATCTAAATACTATAATTTTCTAGTTCCTCTTACAAACAGACACTACATGTCATTTAGCTACTCGCCCAGTGCTCCTACAGTCACATTCCCTTCCATTTTGTCAGTATCTC
>NW_011889064.1:2481081-2491532 GCF_000151845.1 Pteropus vampyrus
ATTTAAGTACCTGACAAAAGAGAGTAAGAATTCTGAGCATTATGTTCTAACGGCAAGATCTTCAGAGTTGGATGGTAGTGGCATCTGGAATCTGCCTGCCTGTGTTCAAACCTGGACACTTTCTGTATGTAAACCTTGGGCACGTTATACAACCTTTTTAATCCTCAATTTCCCCACCTGTTAGTTTAGTAACAGTAATCTCTAACTCAGAGCACCGTACTGAGAATTGAATGAGTATATAGTGACATAAAGCTCTTCACGTGGTACCTGATAGATAGCAAATATTTAGTAAATATTACTTTTTGTTATTAATCAACTTGTATTCTTATTCTAATGCAACCATTAGCTGCTTTGTAACCTTAGACATATTGTTTAGCTTTTTTGAAGCTTCTTGGTTCTCCCTACTACTATCTTAACCTTACAAGGGCAACAGGGAAAAACTGACGTCACATAAAGTAATCTGAGCTACAGGAAAACATTCAACTTCCTTGCTAGTTTTGAAGGGACATGCTGCCTTGTGTGGGGTGCCTGTGTTAGGAGGTCCACATGCTAAGGAGTTGATGGCAGTATCTGGCCAACAGCAAACAAGAAACTGAAACCCTCTGTCCTACCACCACAAGGTACGAATCTGCCAACGAAAGTGGATTCTGCCCCAGTCAAGCCTCAGATGAGACTACAGCTCTGGCTGACACATTAATTGCAGCCTTGTGAGACCCTAAGTGGGTAACCTATCTTAGCTATGTCCAAATTCCTGACCCGCAGAATTGTGAGATAGTAAATGCATGTTGTTATAAGCCATTAACTTTGTGGTAATTTGTTATGCAGCAATAGAAAGCTAATATTAATGTGGAGTTTGATAATGCAGGCAGACAAACATGGTACTGAATACACACACACACACACACACACACACACACACACACACACACACAAGGATTCCTATCATTTAATAGCACTGCTGTTGTGATTTAGCCTTACTAGAACAGTAAACCAAGGAGAAATATTTAGGAGTGAATGGTAAAAAAAAAAATTATAGTTTTCTGTGGCATTTCATCAAACAAGCAACGACCAAAGATTTTGTTTTCAATTTATTTTCAAATTAGGTAAGTCAGCCTTTCTGGAAACCAAACTGGGCAAGAAATTTTGTCAAAGTCCAAACCCTCTTGCCAAATTGCATTACCTTATGGGCATGATGGGAAATCTCTCAGGACTTAGTTATGGGAAAGGCTCACAAATCAGAGGCCCAGACTGGACGGCCAACATACAACTTGGTTCATGTTAAATCAACTGACCCAAACCCGGAGATCAGAAAAGCCTTTCGTTCAGATGTGGCTTCTGAGTTCATTTTCTATCTAAATACTATAATTTTCTAGTTCCTCTTACAAACAGACACTACATGTCATTTAGCTACTCGCCCAGTGCTCCTACAGTCACATTCCCTTCCATTTTGTCAGTATCTCCACTCAAACCTCCGCTCTTAAATTCTTATTCAGTTTGGGGCCTTTTTAAACACTTTCCACAGAATCAGGAAATTTAAAAAGTAAGATGGTTCCATGGAGGTCACGTAAGTCTCATTCTCTAATTTTACTGGAAAAAAAACTGTGAGGCCCAAAGAATTCAAATGCCTGGCTCAAGTTTAAAAGTTGAATCTTTTTACAACCTTTAAACTCTTTTCTGAGAACAGAGGAGAGGAGTATGTTTCTCTCTTGCCCGTCCCTTTCATCGTTTCCTGCATCTGCCTGCTCATACGCCTGCAGCCTTCACTAAGCACCCGCTTGCCAGGGAAGCATTTCTGTGAAGTCCCAACTATGAAAGGAAGAGATCTCAAGTAACAGCTTTTTTTTTTGCACAGGCTGGGGTGACATCCATCAGCCACCAAGTTTCTGCCAGGGCCGTCAATCGCCAGGATATTTCAGCCAAGTCATGGCAACAAAAATAAATTACTGGCCCTACCGCTTATGTGATGAGCTAAGGCACAATATAATCATATTATTCCATGCATTTTCACCAACTGCAGCTTGGGGAAAAAGACAGGAAGGAAATCTATTCATTTAAATTTAACAAATATTTACAGTGGTATTGCCTACAATTTCTCTATGATTTATTTATTTATCTACTTAACAAACACTGAATGTCAATTACGTGTTAGTCACATTGCTAGCAATAATAAAAAGGTGATGTAAAAACAGTCAGTGCCCTCAGGGAGTTAACAGTCTAGTGAGGAAGTCAAATATTTAATAATCATTATAATAACAGGCAAGCTTTATTGAGCATTTACTATGTGCCTGGCTGGTTCTAAGTGTTTTACATGAATGAATTCCCTCAGTTCTCATTGCAACTCAGTGAGCTAGGCTCTATTTTTAATCCCTGTCTTACTCACAAGAAAACTAAGGTACCAAAAGGCTGAGTTACTTGCCCAAAGTTCATGCATTCATTGTTTCAACAAATATTTGCCTGTTGTGTTCTAGGCACTGCTCTGGGTGCTAGGGATACAGTAATGAGCAAAAAGACAAAAATCCTTGCTCCCACAGAGTTTACATAATAGTAGAAGGGAAAAAATTTTAAGCAAAAACAACTAGAATCAGACACTCTCTTGTCAAAGAAAGACAAATGCAGTACAGAAAAACAAAGCAGTGAAGGGTCGACAAAAGAGTTGCTTGCAGAAGGTTGAGCAGCGGTGTTTTTTTTTTTTTAAACGGTGGCCTGTGAAGGCCTCAAGGATAAGGTGTCACTTGAACAGAGACCTGACGTGATCCCTGAGCACTCGAGTGCTGGCTGCAGAGCCCGTGTTCACTCTACTACTCTACTTACTGCCTCTCTCTCAGAACGCAGCGTAGAAAGAGCTAGGTAAGTGGGGCTTTCGCTTTCCATCAACCTCTTCAAGAGAGCTTTGTTTTCTCTTCTGATTATAAGAGTAATATGTTCTCTTTTTTTGTAAAAAAAAAAAAAAAAATAGGTTTAAAATTGGGTTTTATAGAAACTTCTCATGGAAGCTCAAGGTTCATCGGCTAAAAACGTCAGTGTGGTTCTCTAAGTCTGACCCTGCAAAGTGGAAGAGAGAAAGGGCATCGCATAAAGGAAATGGACTTGGATGAGAATTTCAGAAACTCGGTTCCAGTTCTAGCCCTGACTCTAACTAAAACGTGTCTCTGTAGGCCTGTCGCCTCAATTCCTCAGGCCACAGGGGTCCTCACCCCTAAAATGAAGGAGTTAGACTCCAGACACTGCAAAGCTCTTTCTAGTGTTCCATGAGTCGATGATTGGGAAGAAGAAAGATAAAGCTAGTGAACACGCTAAGGGCTGCTGACCACATGAGACCCCAAAGCTTCTGGCCAGGTCAGAGGGCAAAGGGAGCGGGGCTAAGGTTCCTTACGATCCTCAGGATGCCCCTTGCTTGGTCCCCAGCACTGGAAGAAGAGTGATAAGGAGAAGGTACCATGAGGACATAATGCCCTCTACCTGGCTACCAGTAATAGTAAGTACAGTATGAAGGCGAGAGCTGGCAACCCCTCAAAATCTGACTACATATCTTATGGAACCTACCAAATAGAACATAGTTGAGAAGAGATCGCTTTGGTGGGTATTGAGTCACATTGACTAAACTAGTCCTCCCTCTAGTTTTCACTATTAGTATTCTTTCCATTTCACCCCCTTGAAGCACAAAACTGGACAGGACTGTAATACCACTTACTTCGACTGGGGTACCCAGGACCTGGTGAGAGAAGAGAGAACACAGGGCAAACACCAGTGTCTAGCAAGAAAAATTCTAACATCCGATCAAAGAATTCCAATTGCTTAAAAGCGATGGCCTTGTGGCTGTGGTTCCTTTCAACTCCTCATTATTCTTCTCTCCAGCTTTCTCCATACTGTTCTCTCCCTGCCTGCCCACATCCTCTACTTCATTTTGGAACTCTCAAAATGCTAATTACATACGGTGGAGAAATCTCTATTTCAATTCCTTAGAGTCTGTTCGTATGATAGTAATTTTCTTAAAAGTCCGTTGAATTTGGGCTAGATTTGATAACATTATGAAAAGGAAGGACAATGTACCTTCTGTTCATGACAGATCAGTTTGACATCTACGAAAATGCCAGAAAATTCAATGTTTCAAATGGGCCAGTCTTCATCTTTTTATAGATTCCAGGGAAATTCAGTATACAGAAGTTACAGATGACATACACTAAGAGTCATACACCATCTTTACATGACTATTCTCCCAGTTTACTTTTCTTAATCACATGATGAACTAAGGAAAGAAAGACACAGTAAAAAAACTGACACATAATGAAGGTCAAGCCAAATTCTCTCCTAGCTCCTTGAGGAGAGGGAAGATAGCATTTCCTTAGAGAAGGAAGGGAACATCTTATTCCATGTGCCAGCAGGGATATATCTTCTAAAGAGAGACGGGACAAACACACACAAAAGTATATGTGGATAAATGATTATGACTTTGCAGAGCTAAATACACAAAAGCAGAGAGAAGGCTGTAACAAACACAGAGACAACAACCAGATGGAAAAAGCGTTTTCACTGGAAACTTTCATAGGGGAGATTTTTTAAGCACCGTTTTGAAAGCGATAGAGCCATGTTTATTTTAGTCAGAGGTGCCCACTCTGTATATGATCATCCTCCTATTTAACCTCTGCACTGAATGATATTAAACATGTATTAAACATGTCAGAAGACAGCCCATTTGGTCTCAAGATGACCAAGCTGGCTGACACAGCTTAAAAGATGAACTCGATCTGTTTATAAAAAGCAACATATGGGTCCAAAATTCAAATAACTCCATAAAAAGTTATTGTAAAAATTTTCACATGTATTACACCTCACATAACCCTCACAATAACCCAGCGTAGGAGCTAAGTATCAGTGGTCCATTTTTCAGCTGAGGAAACTGAGCCTCGGAGGTTAAGTAATATGCTAAAAGTCACAGATTTAAAATGTGGCAGAAGTAGAGTTCGAACACAGACAGGTCTATCAAACTTTAAAGGCCGTATTCTTAACCACTGTGCGAGGTAGGTACAACATTCCAAAAAAAATTCGATCTCTCATAAGGCATATCTAAAATAAACACTTCCAAAAAGTCATCCAAAATATAACACCATATTTTGCCATGGCACAGTAAATTGTGTTTCTCTACCACCATCCATTCCAATAAAAATTGTATTTGGTATAACTCCATCCGATCTTCCCAAGTGTGTGTGTTGTGTGTGCAGTGGCTGTATAATCTCTCTAGTTAGAGAGAGAATTGGCCACAGAGGACTAGCTGTTTTCTCTGGGAAGAGAGACGCCTGCTGTCCACCAGCCCCCTCTGGTACTCTTCCCCCCAAACATCGCTCCCTCTGCCAGCCATAGCGTCTCTGAGAACAGATGGCCAGGGATGGGTACAGGTGAGGCTGTCATCCCTGTAGCTCCTCCAGTGCTTCCTCACTAGAAGGCAAATATATGAAATCAGCTGTGAGCAGAGATACAGCAGAGAAAAAACACTGGGGCTAAAAGAGGCAGAC
This sequence comes from Pteropus vampyrus, assembly GCF_000151845.1. Classification (NCBI taxonomy): domain Eukaryota; kingdom Metazoa; phylum Chordata; class Mammalia; order Chiroptera; family Pteropodidae; genus Pteropus; species Pteropus vampyrus. The sequence goes on from NW_011889064.1 coordinate 2,486,592, forward strand.
TTTCCCCAGCATGAACTTTTGCTGCTCCTATAATGGAGTCACTTTGGTCTAGACGTTGGAGAGAAAAACACTACTCCATGACCACAGACCGTTCCTGAATCCTAACTTGGGTGAACTCTGCTGTCCAGGCTGACACTGACCAGAGGTAATTGAGATCTTCCCCTTACTCTGAGCACAGGGTCAGGTCTGCCTTCTGAGCCAAATGGATATGCCATGAAGGGGAAGGGTCAGGGTTGTCACTAAGGATCACAGACCCAGATGACTAGTAGCGGACAGAGGCTAGGAGTAAATGAAAAGGACTTTGTTCCAGTCTCACAAAAACACAAGCACATTTGATTTCTGCTTCCACTTAACTACAAGCAATGCATGTTCTAGTCAAAATCAACCACCTGCCAGGGCCTGAGGGTGCCATGATCTCCCATGCCTCTAACTTTTCTGAAATAGTCCACCCCATCCCCCTCCCTTGTGAACTCTTACCCCTTCTCCAAATATCAGATCCAACACATTCTCTCCCTTCCACCCCTAGAAGTCTTCTCTCCCAGGGAAAGTTAAGCACCGTTGCTCTATTACCTAAGTGTTACAGCACATATCAGAATGCATTATAATTCTCAGCTTTCGCACATCCTTTCATCATTAGCTAGGAAGTTCTTTATGAGCAAGAACTATCTTTTATTAAGATGGTGCCTGCCTGGTTCATGGTGAGTGCTAGATAACATAATGCAAAGAACCAGCCCGATTAGACACGTGGTACACCAAAAAGACTGGTCTCATAGGAAACCTGGTGTTACCATCACAGGGTTTAAAGTAAGAAGAAGCAAAGTCAACAAGCACTGACTACAAGGAAGTCAAGTTTAAAGAAAGTGCTCGCTGTGTGCCCAGAATTGTTCCAGCATTGGGTAGGACTAAAAGATGGTCGGAGGAAAAAGTAAAAATAAGAGAGGGTGTCTTATCTCATACTAAGTTTACATGCTCCTTCTTTACACCAGCTGAAATAAAAAGCGCTGAGGATTTACCTTCACCGTGCTTCCCAGAAACATTCCTCCGGCTCAGAGTACTACTCCTGGTTTCCAAAACATGAAGTCATAACGCACAAAGTAATCTCTCACACATGGACAACTGACTATATGTACAATATGTGTAGCAAACATGTTCGCAGTAGCCGAAAAACCTAGCACTAACTTGTATGCCCATCAATGGGAGAATAAATGAATAAACAATGGAACACTATATAGCAGATGAAGCAAATGAACTACGATGACATGTAGCAATACAGATGAACGGTAACAATAAAAATGTCAAGTGAAAAGTCCCTAAAGATTATAATATAGTCTGATACCCTTTTTATAAAGTTAGAAGAGACTAAAATTAAATATACATCTGTACAGATGCATACTGCTTATGTGCATATGTTTTATGTTTTTACATAGTCCATTTTAGGATTACGTGTAAGTGAAAGAAAGTATATAAAAGGGAAAGTACGGGCACAATGCACATAGGACTAGATGCTGGTGACCTTGAATAGGGAAAGGGAATGGGATAAGATGTAGGAGGATCATCATCCAGTCAGATGCAGGTTATTTTCAAGGTCCTAGCTTTTGTTTTGGGAAATGGGGTTGTGGTTGCCTTACTTTAAGTGAGTAAAACTATAAAGAAAATGTGCCACGAAGTAAAGATTATGATAATTCGATTCTTGGCATATAAAATCCAATATCAAAACAAAAAAATGAAGTTTTAAGAATGTGATAACATGGTGCCTGAATTTATGCAAAATGAACAGGTGTCTCACAGGGAGTAAGGAGGGCATAGAGAAGACAGTTCATGCCACATTCTGCCACTAATTGACTTCTATCAGCCAGCCTCTGCCTAGATTACGGACTGAAAGGAAGCAAGAAATGTGCATCCACATGTCACTATGTCAATCCATAGAGCTCTCTTTTTCCTCTAGGCATTTGCTGGAGGAACTAGAGCCCTAGAGAACACCAAATACACTTTGGTTACCCAAGCACCACAAAGCACTCATGGACCACATTAATCTCATCTTGGTATAGTCTGACCCTTTCAAATTGCATCATAAATTCATGCTTGTGACATTGAGTATGTAGAGCTTCTGGCAAGAACATCACTGCTTTTGTGCATGAAAATCAATCAGTTCTATCTTCTAGAAGTTATACAAAGCAGACGAAGCTCTCTCTGGATGGTTTGGACAGTATGCCCTAGAGAAAGTGTGCGGCAGATGTCTGAGAAACAGACAAAGGGGAGCGAGGGAGGGAGAATCTCCCCGTGGGAGACAAATGATTCTGGAGAGAATGCGCCCCAGGGGGAAATGTGGTAAGCCGGAACACTGAACCATGTCCAATGTCTACAAAAGACAGAGCAAAGAGCTCCTACTTCTCGAACACCCTCAATCCAAGCCCCTAACCTGAAATGTCAGGTGATGGCAGTTTATTTCTTCTTTTATGAAAAGCAGAGAGTGAAATATTGGAAGGAGAAAAGCAAATTTTCTCTGCTCACCTAAGCCTTCCCGTTAGCATAACTGTGGATATTTTTATGCCAGGATGACTGCAAACAATCAAGTTTTCTTCCTGGAGAAGACCTAGTCATGGTTTAAAATAAAATAAAACAAAAAAGTCAATGTACTGTGCTGTCTTTAATACTCAAAGCGTGACTAATGAGCAGAGGTAAAGTTTGAGCCCTCCTCTCCCCGCCCCCTCACCTGCAGTCTGGTCTCTAAATTTTGAGCAGGCCCCTTCTCCTACTTATTTCGGCTTCTGCAGGGGGGGTCTTTTAAAGCACAAAACTCCCTCCCCTTACTTCTCTCTACCTCCATACTTTATTCTCCTTCCACAACCCCAGCAAACATCCCACGTTTTCCTGCCTTACTGAGTCCTGGGCCTTCTTCCCAGGAAATAATCTTGGTGCGATCTTGCCAAAACATTTCTTAATCACATATTTTCTTTGTCTGAGAAGAGTTATAGATGTAGTAAGTAACCTTTGTTCCCAGTCCTTCCCACATCTTTTGGAGCCCCGTGTCATTTAATGTGAAGCTTGGTTTGCCCTTTTGAGCTACCAACACTTACACTTTATTCTAGAGCCTGTATTTAAACCTGAGATTCATCAGCATGGAGCAGAAAATTGTGGTCACTCCTCCTAACCATACTCTCTAAATATCTGCAGTCTTAACCAGGTGATCACAAAGGATTGTTCTAACTAGCCCCTGGGGACCTAGAGCAGAGCCTCTAGGGGCAGCTGGGGCTGTAGTTTTTCTGGAATGGTGTCTACACACCACCCCTCTCCTCTGAGTTTCCAAGATTGCTCTGAAATGTGATTTTTGCATTCTTAGGTCCCAAATCCAGAGAAGAGTAAAGGGATCCCTGGGGTAAAATGGCACCACCTGGCTACCTTCTGCTGTCTAAAAAGGTAGGTTATACACCAGCACTTAGGCTCTGTGTAAGTTGTTGGGAAGACTACTGGACGGCGAGCTCATACCGCCTGATGACTGCAATTTTGTAGGTATTGATTCCTCGAGGCAAAGGGAGAAAGGGCTAATGGAAAATCAAACAAAACACTGGACAGCCACAAGACTGAAGCAGAAATGATTAGAAAGCCCAAACCCAAACCGTGGTGGTTGCCCTGCAACACCTTCCACATTCCTCTGTGAGATCCAGCCTCCCAGGCTGTTATTTTCTCCGTAAGTTCATTCACTGGTTCTCCAACTACCTTCCTGATCACAAATGCCTTTAACCGGCACCAAATACATCCATGAAATCGCACCTTTCACTTTCTCCGTCTATATCGGCTGCCTTTGCCCAAAAGGTGCCCACTTCATCCACGTTTTCCTTCAGGTAGGCAGCCCAGAATCTAATGAGGGCTCCACCATTTCCTTGGCAATGTAGCCCTAGGTCCATGAGCAAACCCTGCCTCAGTTTCCTGATCTGTAAAAGGGAAATAATAGAAATGCCTATCGCACATGGCTGACATGAAGATTAAATAAATGAATATCTGCAAAATACTAGAACAGTATCTAGTACATGGTAAGCACTGAGCAAGTAGCTTTGTCATTATTTGGCTACTGTCACTATTATCGTTATTCCAGTTTGTGATGAACTCTCTCCCTCTTTTGAACTCCTTTAGAACACATTTGCATTTGGCATTGATTATATATTGCTTTTAGATACTACTTATCTTCTTATACAAAAGTCTTATCTCAATTAGGCTACAAGTTCCTTAAAGGCAAAGACTACAGCTCACGTACTTTTCTTTCCCTACAACACTTGAAAGTGTCTTAAATGCAGGAACACAATAAAGGCTTGCTATTAACAACAATACAATAATACATATTAAACTCTACCGTGGCCAGAAGTGCGCTAAATCCTTCACACGCATTAGCTCACTTAATTTATTAATTTCTCACACTCTGATCTCGACTGAGTAGTGAGCATGCAGAAATGTGTCTAGCCTCTTTCTTATTAAAAAAAAGTTATTGCCAAACAAACTTAAATTTTAAGAAAGCAGATACTACACAGCATTGAGAATCCCAGCAGACTACGCAGTTAAGATGCAACCTCTGTACCACTCCAAAAATATCCCAGATCCTTCTGACAGTCAAGGTGTGCAGAACGGTCTCTGCAGGGCATCAAAGCTCATAAAAGAGAGAGAATAGTGAATTCCTGACAGATGTAAACAGTAACTTCCTGGTTCGCCTTTGACAGCTCCAGGCCCTGCAGAATGGTTTAGTAAATAAAGACAGACAATCTACCATAAACTCCCTATCCCACCTACTGGTATCCCACCTACTAGGTAGAAAAATATAAAAGTCAGTCCCTGACAAACACAAAGGCCTTGATGTATGGCAGATGAAGAGACAAAAGAGGAGGAGTAATAATTTCATAAACTGCAAAACTATCCACAGACGTTAATGTAGCTGATGGTTAAACCTAAAAT
>NW_011889064.1:2492087-2517900 GCF_000151845.1 Pteropus vampyrus
CTCTAATTTGCTTTACATTTTTTCAAATTTGATAAAGACTACCTTCTCTATGCATCCTTCCCCTCCTTCCTATCGTCCACATCTCTAGTCATATATACATGAAATACACGTGTGCGTTTGTGTGTATTGTTGGTTTCTATACATTAGTTTCCCACTTCCTGGTTTTTACCCAGAGAAGAAATGTTAAAAGTCACTAAAAAAATAAATAAAAGAAGTTGTCATTTTTATTTTACCCAGAAACAATCAGGAAGTGCCCAAAATCTAGAGAGAGAAACTGCCCTGCAGAAATTAGAGCTCTATTATTATAGAGATAAGGTTCTATGCTCTTAGGAGTTTGCATATTTCAAAAGGTCTTTAGGTAGCCTGAATTTTGAATTTTCAGTTTCATTTTTCCTGCAATATCTAGGGACAAGTATAACCGATAAACAAAGCCAAGAATTATCACAAAGTTCAGTATCAGCATGTTTTTGACAGTTCTTTCTATTTAACCTGCCAAAAAGTTAGACACAAAAATTACACATTCCAAATGACTATAAGTAAAGGCAGCATTAACAGTGAAAAAAGTCTGCTTGGTTACATGATGCACTCCCCCAGGCCCACAAAACTTAGAACACTGATAGATCTCTCCAACTGCCTGGGAAGCTGCCCCCATCCCTTCCTCGTCTTCATCCTGTCTCAGCTCCCATGACACCCACTCACCTGGAACAGCCCCACCTCAACTGGGTCATTCGCTTTCCTATTACCCATTCGTTGTGTTTGTTTCAGAGCACTCATGGTTAGCAGAAATAATCTTGTTTTTATATTACTTATTTTTGTAGGTTTCCTCACACTCTACAGAATATTGGCTCACGGGTTCAAAACCTAATATCCCTTACTTTTAAAGGCTGCATCCTCAATGCCGAAAACACTAGGTATATCTGAACTCTAGATATTAATTAGATAACATCAAGGAACTATTGTTAGCTTTTGTTAGGTGTGATAATGGCATTTTATTTAAGTCTATTAAAGACATACACTTAAGTATTTACAGATGAAATTGTATGAGGGATAGGGATTTATACGTCAAAATAATAGGGTCGGAAAGGAGTGAGAAGTGTGGTAGGACATAGAACAAGAATGGTCATGTATTGATAACTGCTGAAGCTGAGCGGTAAATATATAGAGTTCATTATACTGCTCTCTTTATTTTTGCATATGTGTGGAAATTTTTCTAATGAAATCTTAAAACCTAAATAGAGAAATGAAACAGGTAATATTCCATATATTTAACTGAATATTTATCTGATCCTAGGGGTAAGAAAGCTTTTCTAAGTAATATATTAAAAAAAAGAATTTTTTTTTAAAAAGCTAAATAAAACTAGATGCTCATTCAGTTTATCAAATTAGCAATGATTCGAGCCATTCAACAGATGAGAAGACATCCATGATGTACCAATTTATCTACCATTAAGAAAAAAACCTGCTTTATCATTTATATTATTTTGTACTTTTTGAAAGAATTTTTAGATGTACATATGATGGTTACTTTCATCTTGTATAAATATTAAAAGAACAATAAGTGGAATTAATTGATCACATTGTTTCTAAAACTTCCTGTGTGCGTTTTTGACTCAGTTGTCAATGTCTGTGACAAATGACCACTCTTATCTTCCACCCATGTGGCAATGTGCATCTGCAGAATTATCGGTTAATTTTATAATTAGGAGGGTCAGGCTTTTGTCTTTGTGCACACACTCATACAGTAATTAAAGAAATACGTCTTCCAAAAAAGTGGCTAGGCAGGGAAGTTTAAGAGATAACTTTATGAAGTACATATTATTGTATGAAATTCCACAAGAAAACCAGCAACGTAAGAAAAAAGGAACAACAATTCTTTAGGGAATTTTTCACTGGGCGATCTGTTTCTGAGTTTACATTCGAATGACATTTCTTAGAAAACAAACTTTAAATTCAGATTCACAGCCTGCCCTCACCTGAGACACAGAGTTACAGAAAGTATAGCCAGACTTAGAAAGGAATCCTAAAGGAAAGCTGATGCTCTTTTCCTCTTTCCTAGTAGTCTTAACCTACATATGTGAGAAAGTAATACAGTCTAGTGGTTTATACAACATGGCTAAAATTGGATCAATGAATGAATGAATAAATTTCTCAAGAAAGAATAGGTAAACTCATTTATTAGAGTTCTTGTTACATTTTTAATTTACCTTAGTTGCACTGTAATCTAGATATCTTGCCTCTAATGGAGATATCAGTATGAAAAGTGTGGCTAAGTCTGTGTTATCTGTGAAATGTGAAATTAAAACAATCTTGCAGAAATTCAAACAAATTTTATGAGTTATGTCTAGTAAGAATTACTGAATCTAATTAGGCAGAATCTTTTAAAATTAAAACAATTAGCCTTGACAATCAAAGTATAAACAAAAATACCCCATGTAGATGTACTCATTGAACTGTGGCCTGAAGCCTATAGCTAGCGGTAAAAATGAGCATCATACTGTTAGGAACTTTCATTCCTAATTTCAGATTTACACCCTGATTTTCTGTATCATCCCATACAAGTCACTGGACTTTGTGGTTTATGATATACAAAAACAAAAAATGCCAGGAACCCACCAGAAAGGGGCATAAAATTTGACTAACACATGTTAATAGCTAACTTTAACTATGTAAATGACTGTCTAAGGCCATAGAACCCAAATCTTTAGCACGTTATAAGAAAGAAAAGGTGGGGCTGTGTCTGCTAATCATTATATGAGCCAAACAAAAATTATCCTGAAAAACAAAGAAACTCAATGGACTTGATGGTGTCTCAGCCACTGTGGAACCCAGAAACATGTGGCTTACAGCTACCGTGGAGTCACACAGATCATTTTTATCCTCTATCCCTCCATGTGGCAAGTACGCCAGCCATATTAAAAAGAAATTAAGTCTGGACTCAATGGGATGCAGAGAAGAGAGCCTGGCCTAGCAGGCTTCCAGAGAAAAGGTCGGCTTTGTTCCTGTGCTGCCAGAAAGTGTGGACCAGACTTTGAAGGCCTTAAAGTCTCCTAACTCCCTATGTATGGTATTAAAGATGAAGCACATTTTCCTTGCCGACCTTGGGATTCAAAAGGAAAGGAGATTTCGAAAAGCAGAAAGCACGGAGCATCACAGAGGAGTAAAAAAACCTTTTAAAACAAGAAGTCTGAATTAAAAGGTCTGAGGTTCACTTGAAGGAGCAAACCACTCTTAGCATTTTTCTACTCAAGGGAGGCAGGCTAGAAAGATGGAGAGATGGGCAGGTGCTTTATGGCCAGGTCCTGACACGTGGTACAACTGTCTAAGAGACCACAGGAGTGCTCAAATTATAGCCGGGAGGAGAAGTAGATCATCAACACCATTGGGGAAATGCTCTAATTAGTTTCCAAGTTACTGCCGGAAGGCGAAATAAGGACAGTCCATCATTTTAACAAACACTTTGCTATCTGTTCTTCCCCTCACATGAGTCTTCAATGGACAGTGTTAATCCCTGGCTGCAAGAAAATCAATGTACTAAGGTCGAGTCAAATTCTACAAGAGATGCTTGTCCTAATGCAGTCTGTTTTAGTTGGACATGTAATATGGACCTTTTGGGATGAGGTCAGTTACAGCACGACCACTAAGGGGCAAAGGGGTCCTCAACCAAAAAAAATACAAAGAAAGCAAAATACTCCACCATCAGAAGTAGCTTAGAAATTTTTTAAAAAATATAAACACTGATGATATTAAATAATATGCATAGGTCGATAGGTCGATTTTACAACTTGGTTTCTAGCTTATTATTTATAGACCTCAAATAAACTGATTGCCCCAACCATTGTAGGGTTTCTATTCTAGCAGCTACCATCTGAAAAGGTCAGTGTAGTTCCCTTTGGTTCTCATGGGAACACAGGCGTTTTTGACTCATCACTCCGATAGCTGACAAAAATGCTCCCAGAAAGCATGAAACATGAAAGATTGAAATCCCACCTGCATCCTTTCAACCTTCAGAGGTCAAAACGCCCTTAACGCCACAGAATTATCAAGCTAGATGTCTCAACTTTTACAGAGGAGAAAACTACAAACCAGGAGTGATGAGTATCTCATCCAAGGGAACAGCTAGTCCTAATTCCCAGCCAAGTGCTCGTCCCACCTACATCATGATGCCAAACTAAAATGAAATCAATGAAAAGAGATTTGTGAACTTGAGAAGAGACACATGATAAGATGTGTGAAACCAGGGATGTCATAATGATGGATGCAAACAGAAGTGTGGTCACTCTCCTCGACTGATCGCAGACCCTAGAACAAGCACGTTTGAAAGTAAGAAACTGTCCATTTCTCTAGCTCTGAGGCCAGGAGAGAGACATGGTCTATGAAAGGTATAAATCATCAGATGTTACCAACGAAGGAAATTCTTCCTAAGTGTGCCATTTCCCTGTGAGAGGAGAGGAGAGAATGACAAGAATAAATTCAGTCAGATCCCATGATGGCCCCATTTTAAAGTATTTATTTATCGACTGGAGAAACACCAAGATCATTTAACGTGCCCTAAGTGAACTTTGTGGCAATTCCACAAGGAGGGAGGAGGACATCAGTATCACAGCCTGCAGACACTAGGGAAGGCATGAAAAAAGACTCTGTGGGAAGAATTACCAAGCTTTACTCAAGAGGGAATGTTCACTCTCAAAAATGTAACCATTCACCCATCCATTCACTCATTCATCAAGGACTAACAACTTATTCTGCCTAGAGCCCTGTATAGAACTGCTGAGAGTGGCTGTTTCTTTTAAACCACCTGACCTTACTTTGAATTCAATGCTGAGAGCCAAAGAAGTGGGGAAAGAGAAAAAATAATCCTTCAAGCATGATCTCTTCCCCAAAGTGCTTACCCCTTATTTCCCACACATTCAGACTATGTTGAAGATTTTACACACACACACACACACACCACCACCACCACCACCACCACCACCACGTCCACCACCATCACTGCTACCATCACGACCATCACTCACCACTACTACCAATAAAAAAACACCATCATCACTACCAATAACACCAACACCAGCAAAATCACCACCGTTACGATCATCACCAACACCAGCACCACCACAGACATAACATTTCTTTTCAATACAAATGTTTTAATAACTCCTACTAATTCTCTAACTTATATGGGCAACAACAACAGAGCGGAAAAGGGGCAATTCCAAGAAAAGGAGAAACACACTTCTGTCTGAGGGGAGAGGAAACCGGAGGGGAAGAAGGTGCCGCCATGTGAGTTGTGGAGAACATGGCATAAAACGTCAGAATAAGCCTCTCACTCCCAACCACCTAGATCTGTTAGTTTTGTTAGCTAATGAAACCATATACTAACCTCCAGGTTAAGCCCAAGGGTAGGCTTCCTCCCTGACCTCAAGAAGTTTCTTTATCTTGATGTCTGATCAAACAGACTTCCGCAGTGTATAAGCATCTGTGGTAAAAAGCGGCACACGTTTGCAACCTTAAAATAGGAGCGGGGTGTGCCAGGATCTCCTCCAGCCTCCAGAGTCTCCAAACAACTCTTCTCGCTCTATCGCCTTATAGTAATAATACGATATGTGTGATACTTGGCCATTCACAAACCTCGTTCTTTAATTTATTTAGCAATGAGTGTCTATCACGTGTCATGTGCTAAACATTGTGCTGGGCACTGGGAATACGGAAATGGGCACAATGTGGCTCTTTGTCCAGAAGAGGCTGGCACAGGTGCAGGCACCAAAGCAAACGATGCTTATGGTGAGGAGCAAAGTGCCCTAGCAGACTGCACGAAGTGCAGGGGTGCAGGGGACTGGGGTGGGGGTGGAGGGCACTTACCTCAGCCAGCCAGGTCAAAAGGGCTGGGTGGCTGCACTGAGAGACATACATCAAGGATGAACAGGTGAAATTTGTCAGGTGAAATTTGACAAACACTAATATAATAGATGCTTTTAGCAGCCCTATAAAGTAAGTGTTATTATTTTAACAGCAACTCTATGCAGGTGCCACTATCCTGATTTTACAGTTAAGAAATGGGAAGTTTAAAGAGGTCAATGATTTGTCCCCTAAGTTACAGAGTAAGTGGCACTAGCTTGACCCTATTATAGAGCAAACCTCTTGAATCAGAGGTCTTGTCGTCTCTACCATGGTAATTCCAATAGTAGCTACCACATTACAGGTGTTCAGCATTTGTTCAATTAGTCCAAGTCATCAGACTCCATATCCCATGTTGTGTTAGCTACATCCCAGTAAACTGCCCAAGAAAGATTCAGACGAACATAAATCTAGCTGTCTGTTTAAGAAAAAATAAACAGATCTGCATGAAGGGCCATCTTTTCAGGTCAGAGGCATACAGTGTGTATATGTACACATATGTATGAGTGCATGTGTGTATGTATATGTGTATACTATGTACACGTATGTATGAGTGCATGTGTGTACACGTATGTATGAGTGCATGTGTGTATGTATATGTGTATACTATGCATATATACATGAGTGTGTATATATTTCCAAAGCTTCTAGATTCTATGTTCTCTTATTCAGAGCCAAGAAAGAACTTGGATTCTTAGTAGCACTTCAGTTCAGCTTTGTAATTACTGGCAGAGAGAGAGAGAGGAGGAGGGCAGAGAGAGAGAAGGTTCCTCACAAAGCCAGACCCATCTATCTTCCTCTCTTTTTTCAGAGGCAGCAACTAGAATTGATCTATGATCGCTTTTCCTGTCTTACAGGAACAGTCAAGTGAGCCACAGAGTCTTTGCAGGGTAGAGCAAATGATAAGGGAGACGTTCCTTTCGTTGATTTGGTTTGGATTAAACAATAAGCAGAAACTCAGTTTGAAAACCAAACCACTGCAGCTCGTGTATAACTCAAGATTCTGAATTCACAATTAAAATTTAAAAATCCATGTTGTTCTCTGCATAAGCAAACTGCTAACAACCCGACTACCTCTGACAATACTGCAGATATGCATTACCCTCAGCTAACAGTCCCACAGTCTCATGGACTGATAAGAAGGATTGGTAGACCATCACGCACTGAGCCAAACACAGACTTTATCAAAGACCACATTCTGTTTTCTACATGTTCCTTCATTCAACAAATATTTATGGAGCACCAGCTCCATACCCAACGCTGTGGTTGCAGGCCACAGCATTGGATATAGAACCAAGAAGGGCCTTGACTTAACGCGCTTATTGTCAAGTGATGGATACAAACAGCCAAATACAAGATCATGCTACAGAAGTTTCAAAATGGGTGTCATGAGGGTACAGGAGAAGGACAGACTTCTCATCCAGACTCAAGAAATCCAGGAAAAGGCTCCTGGGGAGAACCGAGGATAAATAGTTGGTTAGAAGAAAAAAGATGGAAGGAGTGTTTCAGAAAGAGGGAGTGGCATGTGCAAAGACCAGGAGAGGAGAGGATGGTACCTTTGTCAACTCCTGAGCCATTGGTGTGGAAAAGGGACTCAGGATAAGCGGTGAGGGACAGGGCCAGACAGGTAAGCAAGGCCAGAACACACAGGGCTTCAGGGCCTTGTCAGAGTTAGCTGGGCTTTCACCTGAGGGCACAGGGAATTCCTGGGGCAGTTTGGGAAAGCATGACGATTCTGGGGAGGGAGAGGCAGACGGGGTAGCGCCACGACGGCTCCTGCATTTCCAAGCCAAGAGTAGACTAAGAAAAAGCATAGAGCTCGTGTGCTCCATCACGAGCTGCTGGGCAGCTCCCAGTCTCTAACGACCGTCTGCAGTCATCTCCAAAGCCGCCACCCAGCCTGCCGTTGAAAACTAACCAGGAAAGGGACGTGAACATGGCCATAAACTGGCAAGAAAGGCAGGGCAAGGAACGAGGCAGGAACTTTCACCTTGCCTTCAATGACTTTTGTTGTTGTTTTATTTAACCATTCCTAGGTACACAGAGCTCCTCCTTAACTACTTTGCTCTAGGGGAGAAAAAGCCCCATGTCTTCAGCTTCAAATTAACATTTCCTTTGAATGTACAATATGTGCTAACTAACTTTAGAGGGCTATCTCGTGAAGTTTGGGAGAGCGCATTTTTCAAAGGCCTAAAACATATAGATGCTCCTGGTCAGTGATTTATAATACTTTTCAAATATACATTACTATGACTAATGGACTTCCAAGAGTTTTTGTTTGTTTGCTTGCTTGCTTGCTTGATTTCTGTCCTTTATAGCAGAAGTACAAATGGTGATCTCTACAAGGTCCTCTCTGAATATTTTCTGAGTAATTCTGAGATCCACGGAAAAACGCCTGGGAGCTGCAGGTGCTTTGGGGCAAAAAACATCCCGGTGGTAATAAAGTTTCTTGGGTTAGAGAACTAAGCTCACCATTGTGGCTACTGTTAGGTCTATAACTATTAATAAATACGTATGTGCGAAGAGGCAAGGCCTGTCATGGGGAGCTGAGGAAGGACCAGCTGTGCCTACCCAGCCTATAACGCATTCAATGCCTTCAGTGAATGTTGATTGGAGGCTGCAGCTTCCCAGAAACACGAGGGCTGAGGCCCTCATCAGATTATCTTCAGGTTCCCCACCACGCTGGGTGAGGCAGGGACACAGGAGGACATGGGAGCAGTGAGAGAGTGAGGGCCTGGGCTCCTGGAGGACACGGGAGCAGTGAGAGAGTGAGGGCCGAGCTGTGTCCCTCCCCACCCGCCTCGCTTCCATCATCATTCCAGGAGATGGACATTCATGCTCTCCTGGAAAAGAGGAGCAGGAAGCAGCTGGCTTCCAAATGCAGGGTTGCACAACCAGGTCATCGTGGGGAAAACACCAAAAACAAACCTAAAAAAATCCCCTAGGCCCTGAGCCACAGCACATACACTTTAGCAAGGCCACAGAAGGTGCCGAACTAAGGGTGTTTCCATTTTCTCTGGCTGTTTTCTGTACAACATGATTACATTAAAAACACTGTTTCCTCTTTGGGCTGTAAACCCTTGAGGGCAGGTACCCTATGACGGCTTTTGGAACTGTCCTCCTCGGAGCCATGATATCACTTAATGAAAACCAAGCACAAAAGAAAATATTACTATTTTTTCACTTTAAAAGTCTGAGCTTCCCTTTGTGGGTCACCAGGAGGCCATCTGCTCTCTGGCCCAGAATTCCCGCTTTCCCTCTTCCTCCACACGCCCATCTGAACATCCTCTGGCATTTTATATGGCTATGTCCCCTGGCCTATGGAACTAACAAGCAAGGACTTCACAAAAATTGGGGAAAAAGGAAGGAAGCTAATGACCTGGCCACGCGAGCACATGCTCTTTATTGTTTGCTGGATTCCTAGCATTGTCCTTGCTGGGGTGGGCTGCAGGGCCCGAAGGTGAACAACTACTAAATATACAAAGCAGTTAACTTGTACCTTTTAGAGGAAGGGGGCATGGAGACCTCTCTTTCTGGGTAAAGAAAAATACTCTGGGATAGATTTGCATTGGCAGAAGAATAAACGCTATACCTGCTTCAACCAAATTCCACAACACGGCCATCCCATTCCTGAGTCTTAATACTGAACCTCACTCACGACAGTTGTGAATCACTGCCAACTCCCAGTTTCGAGACCGTGGGACATCAGCTGACTGGGCTGGGGAAAAGGAAAAAAGATCATTCTAACGATAGTCACTGGCAATACCTGGACAGGCTCAAGTATGGGACCGTTAAGCAAGAAAACAATTGAAAATAGAATATGGCAATAAAATGAGACAAGCTCTCTTATGTAAGAGATAAACTGATGTGCTGGGGATAACTACAGCTATAAAATTTGGGGGGCATGGGCAGAAAAAACTATTAATTTGTGAAGGAATGCATTCTTCCATCCAATATACTTTTCTTCTAATCACTGCTCCTCAGACACCTCATATTTAAACTTTGTATGACTAAAAGTTCAAGGTTTAGACCCGATTTTACTGCCATTTCACATAATGAACTCTTCCAAGTCTTCCCTCAGTCACTTAGGCAGCAAAAGCTTTAATATCCTAACGATGGTTTCCTTTTGATACTAAGAGAGCCTTTCTTTTATTCTGGTTGGCAGTATGAGCTTCTCTCCTACATCAGCCCACTGCCAGTAGCCATCTCGACTTTTTTCCTCTCGGACATCCCAGGATTGTTTCTCTGCACTGTAAACTCATCTCACATCCTGCCCCACCACATCCCCTCCTCATCCACCACGCCCACCTGCTCAGAAAGCTGCCCCTTCCGCAGTCTGGATCAACACCCTCCGATGCACACACCCTCAGAACACCACGGCTTGGCACCTTCAGAGCCACAAATGGCCCGCTGAGGGAGCAGCCACACAAACACCCAGCTCCGGCAGCTGAAACACTCCCTTTCCCTTCTGTCACTGAATGTTCAAGTTCAAGGTTAGTGAGAAGTGCCAGATTTTAAAGTCTGGAAAGTCCTTCAGTCAGTGAAAAGGCTGAGGGAACAGAGAGGGCTTTTTCATCACACGGCATCCCCACAGCAGTAAGATGGCAATAACTTTCGTTCCTAGTTAACCCGGGGTTTCCCACAAAACAACTGCAATGGACTCTTCCAATGTTCTGAGCAATTCTGCTCACCATCTTCCTTCCTTCACCCCGAGGATGTTATACTTGCAAGCCGAAGCTCAATACTGCTGAGTGGTCCTTTCCTTAAGATACACCAACTCTGTAACAGCAAACATGTCATACCAGTGACCCCACCGTTAGCATGTGGTGAAGGTCAGTAAGACTTCAGTAAGGTGGCCGTCTGCTATGGCTAGCATGGTTTATGGGCTATCCTGCTGATTCCCTCTTAACTCTCCTTTAGCTCTGCATTTTGGTGAACAGCACTGTATATTATAGGCAAGCTCTGTTTCACCCCATTAACTGAGGACAATTGTATTAGCCATATGAGTTTGAGTTCCCATGTTACTTAATTGCTACACTGCTGTGTTAACGAAGTTAGGAGGGGTTTGGCAAGAACGTAGATCACCTTCATGTACAGATATTTGTGGTTTTATTTTTCTTTTTGCCAGCTTGCCTCTTGGTTTCAATTGCCTACCATCTGCCTTCAAACAATCTAAGTGCGAGCAGATAGATTTTATTTGGAGGATGAAATGCTTTGCGCTCCTCCTAGAAAGGCATTTTCATATACTGGTGCTCAGGGCATTTGCTGTTTAATAGGATCTCAGAGGCGATTTGGTTTGGGTTGGGAGTTGGTTCCTTTTCATAGTCAAAGTGCACTGTAAAATAAAAACCTCATGATCCAATTTTTTAGCAGAAGGAAACAGGGTGGTCAGGGGGCCAGAACTAACCTCTCACCTTGAAACGAAGCCTGAAACATCCAATGGGAAAGCAGGTGATGAGACAGGGGAGCTGACGGGGTGTTATGTATATGGTCTATTTCCTATTCCACTGTCCTTAATTCATTTTGAGTTTAAAAAAAAAAAAAAAAAAGAATCCAAACATGAAGCATTCAAGACCTTCTGAGTCTGTGGTTTTCTTTATAGATCAAAAGACACCTAACTGAAAAGCAGATATGTTCACTCAGTTCACCCAGTTGATTTAAAAAAAAAATTCCCACTAATTAAAGTGATGTGACCTGATCTATTATTTTGAAAAGTCAATCTAAAGTAAATAAAACCAACTACTGCATCAAAAGGCCATAAGCTAGCTGGTAGTTAAAAGATCTGGGTTCTAGTTTGGGCCTTAGTCTGAAATTCCTCAAAACTGTAGCTCTAGATGTCTAAGTTCTGTTCTTCTAATGTCTACCTTCTGAATTACAGGTGCTCAGCAGTCACAATTGATAGACGTGATGCTGCTCATTCTAATCCTTTATCATTGTGACAGGGCCCCAGAGTCCTGTATAGAAAACCCAGGTTTGACGAAAGAGTCAAAGAAACAAAGCTTCCAATCTGGACCCCTACTAAACAACTCTCGGACTATAGCAGCAATCTTGAGAAAATCCCAATTTTCTACCCCAACCCCTAACCCCATTGGATTGCCAAGTCTGAGTTGGTATGTCCTCATTGTTTTGGAACTGCTGTGGAGGCTAACACCAAGGCCTAAAAAAAATCAGTCTTTCTCCTCTCTTCCTCTGCAGAACCACCAGGATGCAGGCAGGGGAGGGGGTCCTGGGAGGGAGAAATCTACAATAACCTTTAAAGTTTTAGTTGTTCTCATCACTTCTTAGGAGCAAAACAGATAAGGAAAAGCAAGAACAACCCACAGTCTTGCTCCTTCCACCTATCCCACTCCAAAAAGTCCACATGGTTTTAATAAAATGCTAGTGGCTATTTGTTTTTTATAAATGATTAAAATCCTGAAAAGAACATGTTTGCAACCCTACAAGGCAAGTTTCAAAGTATAATAGTTACAGAAGTATCATGCTTTCAGTGTAATAAAATTTCACCTACTTACCTGACCATTTTAAAGCTATTAAAAACTACTTCTCATTTGCAAAGGGGGAATTAGTATGTATGGCTAGCACCTTCTTACAACTGATCCCATAAGCCACCTCCCTAAGTCTTCCCATTATTTTTAGAAGAGTGAGAACTCTGTTTTCCTTACTAAATGATGTTGCTCTTTGGCAGGGTATGGCAACTCAAACAGAATTCCCTCAACTCCTCCCATCTCTTCCCAGAACAGGGTATGTTGCAAACAGAAGGCAACTACCCTTATACAGAAAAACCTTACACACAGGTCGTAATAAAAGGTCAAAGAATATGACAATCTCAGTAAGAGTCTGAATAGGAAAGCCTATTTAAAGAAATGCAGTTTAACTACTTAAATACAGCACAGCACACATTATAAATTCTGCTATAAAATGAGAAAATTATAATTCCCAATACTCTAATACTGTACAATAATGTAGCATAAACATTAACACTCTTAACATACAGAAATTACTGGTTGTTGAAATTAAAGCAATAATTATAATAATTTCCAAGGCCACTATTTTAAAAAGTTGTACATTTACACTAAATTTCTCACCCAAACTGAACGAGACCTATGTATATTACAAGGAAAAGAATAACCTTTAAGCTTTTACTATATAAGAATCATATGAACAATATCTCAATTATAAATTTGGAATTATCATCATATCAAAAGCTGCCAAAACTTTACTTTTCTTCCCCTATTTCTGACAGGCATACTTGATAATGAGTACCAATTATGTCCACTTAGAAAATTTAAGTAATGAAACCTGGCATAATCTCTAATTAGCGGTAATATCAGTGTACCCCAAAGAACAAGAAAAACTTTAAAAGTTAAAAGAAGGCAATAAACTACAAAATGAACAAACCAAAGTGAAACATTAAGTACTAAAACAGTAATTTGGGGAAGAAACGTGATTGGGATAGAACCACCCAAAAGCAGAGAGAAGGGCAAGAGATAGATGTGAAGGTGAATAGCGGCCGGGGTATCAGAGCCCAAAGCGAGCAAGTGTATTCTTGGAGAACTAACTTCAGCCTGTCCTGTTTTAAAGGTTCACAAGCCAGACATTGTATGCTAGAGAGTGATGGTTTCTATTTGGGCACTACGAATGAATGCATGATGAAATGGGGGAGAAACAAATTTATTTTATTTTAATAAAGAAAGAAGCTTCCTCAAATAAGTCAACAGAGGTGAAAGGGAAAGAAAGACTGGAGGAAGATGAGGAGGGAGCCAGGGAAAGGTGGGGAAGTGAATGGTGAAGCTAAGGAGGCTAATAATAGAGACAGAAGGAAGTTCTGCACTGCAGGAGATAGAAATGCAAAGGAAGAAAAGCAGGAGCTCAGCCTGGGAATTGCTGGGAATAAGCCAATTGCACAAGAGGTGGCACAGACAGGACCTGAAGAAAAAAGAAAGAAAATCCCCTCTGCACCAACCCCCAACCTCTTATAGATCAGACTTCGAAGTCAGTTACAACACAAGCTTGAGATCCGCAATTGCGAGTCTTCTGCTAAAGCGTTCGATTATTAGCTGTGAACAGTATTTTGACGTCCTGGAAATGCATATGGGTTTGATGCAGTGATGAAGCCCAGGAAAAGGAGAAGTGACTTTACAGAAAACTGTTTAAAGATGTGTGCACATGCGTGTGTGAGTGTGTATCTACTGAGACCTTATTTCACATCTCCTACAGAATGAGAGATGCAAAGAGTTGTAGGGGTCTGAAGACATGGACGGGAGTCCAGTACAGCACAGCTGGAGGAAAGCCAAGTGCAGGAGCACATGGGGCAGCTGCCTTCCATCTTAGAGAGCAGGACTTGCCAAAGGGATTAGGTTGCTGGCCCAGGAGGTCCAACATCCTGCTCTGAGGATAGCCAGAAAAGAAGCGTGTGCTTATGTGCCTGTGCTTAACAGAGGTAGCACACCTGGCTGGGCGGTTGTGCAATCTGACACCTGAGGGGGAAAATTTCTTCCCCATCTCAGCTTGTGATCAGATTCTGCCCTGAAGCACAAGGCTTTGCTTTTCTTTTTGCAAGGCTGTCCTTGCTACTTTTATCCAGAAAAAAGACAAACACGCTAAAGAGTCCTTCTCAAAACCAGCCTGAGGTTGTAAAAAATGGAGGAAGTTCAGAAAAGACCCATGGTGTGGTATCTTTGGTCACCTTTGCCACACTGGAAGACTGGAAGTAAGGCCATTCCTCAATAACCCTAATCTCACGTAATTTTATTTTCGATAAGAGTAATTTGTTAAAATATAACAGCATGCCCCTTTGTGAGGCTTTTCACATAAGTAAAGAACAGTGAGAAGTCCTTTATCAGATCACACATCATAATTTAGAGTTTAGAAAATATGGTAACTTCTGCTGGGGGTGGGGCCTCCCACGCAACTGCAGGGCACTTGTTTTCCACTCTTATTTACATTTCAGCAGTTCATTAAGAAATTTTCCCCTAAGCAGGCCAATTTTTAAGCAACTTCAAGTGAAAACAATGACTGATAGCCCTAATAGAGTCTTAGCGGCACAAAATTTTGCTCTTTCTTAAACAGGCTGCTAGAACTAGGACCACAGTTCTTCACAGAACTAAATGGGGGACAGTCCCAAGATCAGATTGCGATATACTAATTATCAGAAACCCTAGCTCGTACTAGCGCTAAGCCCTAGGTTCCCTGTTCCCTGAGTCGGTTTACCATTGGATCTGGTAAGGCTGGATGGAAAAAGAAGTGGATGGGGAAGGAAATGGCCTCTACACCAACAGTCTTGGCAGTGAAGTTGTTGGGCAAGGATGGCAATAGAGGGAGGAAACTCGACAGCAGCATATTGACCAAGGATGAGGTGTGTGAGCTGAAAGTTCACAAGAGGGCACACCCTTAGCAGCCACTCTCACCTTAGCAGCTTCATAAATCTGTATTTTCACTGGGAACACATGGAGCTATGCTTTGCTGTTCTCCTAAAGGGCCTGGATTAGCATTCCTGTAATAACTCGCGCCTGCTACACCCCTTGTTGGGCAAAGACAACTTTGGGCCCCCTGAGAAGACAGAAAGGCCTAGAGTAAAGTGGTGTGGAGATGACCCATCTGCAGCCAAGATAAGAGCAAGGCCAGGAGGGCTGGCAGGTAGTGGCAGAGTGGGTCAGGAAAACCTGGCAGGTGACAGTTTTGGGAGAACTGTAAAAGAACCTTTATTGGGTCTGGTTGGGTTCAGGAAGTTGAAACTTTTCACAATATCTTGGTGCCCCAAATCCTCGCTCTGTGTCAGAAGTGACAAGAGTGAGGAGAAAATGAGCCATTTGAGCTTGTGTCCAGGTAGATCTGCTTCTATCTGAAAATACTTGACTTCTCCCAATTAGTCCATTTCACACTTGTCAGATTGTTCATAACCCCAATACACTCTCCCATTAGTCTCCTCTTTGAGCAAATAGCAGTGAGTTGTCTGCTGTAATCAGAAATGTTGAGGTTGTCATAGCATCCATAAGATGTGACTGTGAGCTGTGTTTCTAGTCTTGTGGTACACTCGGTCATTCTTGCTGGTTTGGTCCTCCAGGGCAAGGCACTGGGAGTGAAATAAGAGGTCCAAAGAGATCATTATGTCAGATAAGCGTAGATGAGAGCATGGGATTTGGAGGAGAAGGCTGAAAAGAGTTGACTCACGTGAAAGGCAATCACAGACTTGGAAAGGCCATCGCAGACGTCACGGAGGGCTCAGAAAGCAGCTCCTGCAGGTTATCTCTACCAGTCAGCTAGCAGAGGAATGAGGTCGGGGAACAACTGGCAGCCCCATACAGTGGTGACGAGCCCCTGGTTCCCGGAGTATCACAGCTAACAATGTTAAGACTGCACATAGCTGCAACAAACATCCATAACCTCTCTCTCCTTCACCCAGGAGGCATCTTGAGCCAAGCCAAGAAAAGAGGATGGATAAGTGATGGAAGTTCATTCATTTTGGGCTGTCCATGCTTCCTCTTATACATTGGGCCTAAAGGTTCTCAGCCTTTTCTGCAGCTATCTAGGTTCCTCTCTGGAGAGTGGGCAATCAAGAAGGAATGAATGGGTGCAGTGTGTACACGTCTACTCAGTGCTTAAGTCTCACGGGAGCACCTCAGGTTTTGGGGGTGGCAGTGTGTTTAGCCCTGACGTGCAGTCCTGACACTGAGACAAAAGCGAAGTCTCTACCTTTCTTCCTTCCTCTGCCTTCAAGGGATATTTGCTTGGGGTTTCCACTTTGTGAGGCCTTTGTCTTACACTTCTGCTATGTATCGTAGAGCAGAGCATCCACTGAGCCCATAATAGAAATTTAATAAATACTTGATAATTTAAAAAATTCTGTTCAATTAACATAGATTGAATCTTCTCTGTACCAGGCACTGTGCTGGACACTGGAAATATAAAAATGAATCCATCAGACTCCTGCTCTCAGTTGGTTTTTACTCTAGTCAAAGGATGATAAACAAACTACGACAAGATCTCTGCCAATTACTAGGTATGTTCACTGAGTTGTAGGAGGCTGTGCCTATCAGTAACAAGGAAAGCTTACAAAATGGGTTACAGATGGCAAGTTGGATACCAAGCAGAAAAGGGATCAAGGGAAGATTCCAGGCATAAAAGTTCACTATTTGGTTTGTGAGAAGAGCAGGTTATTGGTTGGAACATAACATGGAGATGATTCTAGAAAGGCAGACTGTACAGGGCCTTGCATACCATGATAAAGAGCTGGGTTTCACCCTGAACTTCAGAAAGAAACTGGTGTGACAAGTTTTTATTTGCAAAGAATCATTCTGGGTTGGACTGGAAGGTGCATGAGTGGAGGTAGGAAGATCAGATGGAAGACAACTGAAGAGTCTGGGCCCAGAACAAAGACAGCACTAGTCAGGATGGAGAGGAAAGAGCAGTGTGAGAGCTATGGGGTATAGAGCACTGCACCGGATGCCTTGCGGGTCCAAGGAGACAGTATATCTGCCCTCCTGAAGCTTACCATCCAGGAGCTAAAGCAGGGGTCCCCAGTCCCTGGGCCACAGACCAGTACTGGTTAGGGGCCTGTTAGGAATCAGGCCACACAGCAAGAGATAAGTGGCGGGTGAGCAAGAGGACAAGCGAGCGAAGCTTCATCTGTATTTGCAGCCATTCCTCAGCGCTAGCATCACCGCCTCAGCTCCACCTCAGATCATCAGGCATTAGATTCCCATAGGAGCACTGGTCCCTGGTGCCAAAAAGATTGGGGACCACTGGGCCTCTTGAGTCACGCTTCTCTTGCTCAGGCCCGCTTCCACGTCTAGAAGTGTACTTTCCCTTCTAATAAAGCTTTTCTTTTCTGCTGTGGAAAAAAAAAAAAAAAAAGATTGGGGACCACTGTCCTAAAGAAGCAGTGGTGGATAAGTCTGTTAGTGCGCCGTGGACCACAGAAGGTCATCACTCATTCTCTTTAGACCTGGATGGCTCTGAAGGCAGCACTAGCTTTAAGTTGGCCTTTGAAGAATGACAGAGAGGTAATTGGCAGAACTATTCATTTACTCCCCTTCTTTTGGCTTTCTCCCCTGTGATTTGTATCCTAAAGTGTTTTATTTAGCTCTATCCTTATGGTATAAGACTCTTAGATTACTTTAACAGAAACCTCCAAAAAAAAAAAAAGCACTGCCATCTTCTCACATTAATCCTGCTCATCAACACCTCTTGGCAGTATCTGACCTATGCAGAATGAAATAAATAAATAAAAACAATAATAATAAGGTTCTACCAGGCTAGCAAACTGATCCAGTCAGAAGATTATAAGAGACACCGGTTTTCTAACACAGCAGCTGTGAACACAGTAGAAGCATGGCATCCTAGTTACAAGAAAGAGTTCTCATCAGAATCCAATAGCAGCAGAAACTGGTATGGACCAATTTTCAGCTATGTCACCTGAATGTGAAAAGAAGTTCGAGAAAGATTAGACACATAATAGGAACCCTGGTTTGCTGAACTTGGGAATGCTGGTTTGCTTATGGGGAGGTGATTACCTATTCATCCATGTATTCTAGATCCTTAAAGCATCTAATATATACTTAGGGTACTATCATGAGTATACTGAAACTTTTTGAAGGTTCGTTGATTCATGCCCTGTGGCTGACCAAATACCTCTTCGTTTAAGTCAGCTTAAAAAACAAACCAGAATATAGCCCAATGTAGAATAGGGTTACTACCATAGGAGCAAATAAGCAACATTTAAAATTATCCTTTCAGTTCATTTGCCACTGAAGATATACACACGCACTCTACTAACATATAAATGCCACAGGCAAACGATTTTGTAGCTGCAATGTGTCCACTTTACCTTCCCAGACCAGACCAGGGAGATGCTCTTAGAAACAGATTGTTAATGGCCCCACGCATTGCGATTTAACAATCCGTTTATAGCCCATCAGAAAGCCTACCCTCCAAGGAGGTATATTTTACATCTCTATGTAGGGTTTCTTTGACACAAAGCTGGGTTTTATACAATCTTTAATTCTGTAAGCTAGAAGTCAGATTATACCATAATTTCTGTGACTTATGATCCTGTGAGCGTGCCATATATGGGCGTATATGCAAACAGTAACAAGAACAAACCCCTGGAATAAAAGCTAGAATGATGCCCAAGAAAGCATAAGACATATCATAGTCCTGACTAGAACTAAAAATAACACATAAAGGCATGGTGTCAGCTACCTTCTCACTGTTCTCTGCAAAACATGGTATTTCTAACCTCCAGTGTTGATTCTTAAACTTAAGCCTTCAAATAACTTTACCTAGGAACCTTTCCCTGACCCACAGAAGCTCCTTCCTAGGCTTCGGAGTGTGGAGCAATCTTTTAATGAATTTCACTTACAAGGACATTAGTGCACACAAATGCAAACAAAGAATAAATCTGAAACTGTGAATTTTCCCCCAAAGCCTAACATTTATGCCCTGAGGATACTAGGACCAGCAGAGAAACCGCTTTTCTGGCAAATCTTATACTAGAAACCTCTGAAGTGCTAAGCGTAGTCAACTGCTCAACATGCAGCCAGCTGGACGAACACTTGCCTCGCCCAGCCTGGGGGGTGTGTGCAGCCAGAACTCCCCCCCCCCCCCCCCCCCCCCGTAAAAGGTGCATAATCTTGTCAATGCACGCCCCACTTGGAGCCCTAGACAGATTAAGAAAAAAGAACCCTAAGAACACAAGACCCCAGGAAGAACCACCAACACCAATTTGGGGGCCAGAGCTGTGAAGTAAATTCTTTCTAACAATTCCTTTGGCATTTTAGCCTGGCAGTCCAGCGACATGTGCATCAGGGCAGAGTAGCTGGATTTGCCCTAGGTTCTGCAGGTCTTCCTAAAATGTCCCCGAATAAGAAACAGGATGTGTTGTGAACTCAGTTTCACCTATAACCTAGATATAAATGAACTGAGAGGCAAGAGGACTATACTCTCGTAAACCCACACCCCCTCCATGGTAAGCCTTTTAATACCACAGCTGAAATGGAAATGTACACAGAACCATCTTTCCCTTAAATCAGACTGCTCAACTCGATGGCTAACCACAAAAGCACATCCAGGCCTTACCCCTACCGT
Organism: Pteropus vampyrus; assembly: GCF_000151845.1. Taxonomy (NCBI): domain Eukaryota; kingdom Metazoa; phylum Chordata; class Mammalia; order Chiroptera; family Pteropodidae; genus Pteropus; species Pteropus vampyrus. Next base: position 2,512,065 of record NW_011889064.1, read on the forward strand.
AGAGGAGTTCCATTTGGCCATTTTACCAAAGTGTAAGACATTCTCAGAAGAACCAGCTGACAAGAACAGCGACTGTGCCCGTGAGTGCATCTCTTCTCTCTCTGCTTGAATAACAAGGCCTTTCACTGAGGTCTGTATAGCTCTCTTCCTTTTGCCTTCTTGCATTTTTAAGGTTCTTTTCTCTCTGAGGCCTTATCTCATGTATCTCCAAGCACAGCACACTGCCTTGAACCCAGAAAATAATAAATAAATATCCTGCCATTGATGTCATTGTCTCCTTGTTCATTTTCTATTGCAGGTAGCTTAGGAAAGCCAAGGTGCCAGGAAGGGTGGGAGCATGGAAGATGAGTACACTAGTAGGTGCCCTACTTGAGATGTAACCAAACACCTAGGTCCCTCTGCCCATCTCGCTGTCCGTCTGGGTGAAAGTTAGATACCTTTACGGCATGCTGAAAACGATTAGAGGATCATCACTCCGGCCTTTCCTGTGCTCGCCAACATTCCCCCTGGATTCCATCGTGTTCAAAAGCTGTGTCTGACCTAAAGCTGACTTCTGCTTGCAGAGCAGTGCACCCTCAACCACCTAACTCACAGCCCTGCCAAAAGCACAGAGCCTCACAGATGCAAAAAAAAAAGAAGAAAAAAAAAAAAGCAGAATGCCAAATTCCAAAGTGAGCCTTTGTTTGTCTGGTTCTCTGAGGGTCAAGACTCTTACCTTTCCACCTGGTAGGGTCTCTATTTTCACCCTAAAGTATTCGAATCAGCAGACTAAGAGAACTCAGTGGCACGAAGTCAAGTAAAAAGCTGGCAGCTTTCCAGGAGATCTGAGACCTAGTCAGCCAAATCGGGTCACTCAGGTCTCCATGTTGAAGAGAAGAGGACACTTACCCAGCCTGGGGAATCTACGTCACCCAGACCTCATCCCCAAAATGACAGCTCTTTCGTCTAGCTTCTCTCACTTTGAATACAGATCAGATCGAAGGTGCAAAGTGAGAGTGACTCCTGACTTGCTGTCCCCACCCATCACCGCTGTTACTATCAAGCCACATGTGTCAGGAGAGTCCCAGGTATCAGCACTGTATAGCACCGATCAACTGAACCCATGACACAGAGTTTTTAAATCTCCCGGCTCTCAAGTCAAAAGGAGGACATAGCAGCTACAAAACACACTAGGGGTCCAATCCTTAAAATTTTCCATTTCCCAAAATCAGGTGTGCCAACTCTGTGGCAGGAAGTTGGGCAGGAGCACACAAAGAGGCCCAAAGAAAAGGGAACTCACTTCTGCTCCTTTAGGTGCCTGGCCTGTGATCACGAATCTAGACACAAAAATACCCAGGCTGGGCCACCTGGCTGTGTTGGTTTGCTCTGGCAGGAGTGTGACTGAATGGTCAAGAAGAGTCTGGGAAAGACAATGGCCTAGAAGCAACAATGAATAATGAGAAATTATTCATTGTGGAGAGAAATTTCCTTCCCTTGTCTGAGCTCCTGAAGGCAGAAAAGAGCTTCGTCAACTCTCACTCTCTTTTTTATAAAGTCTCTATTACATTTCCTCTTGCCCACTCCAGAGCAGATCTGTTTATCCGAGTATCATCACTGGAACATGATGGAAAAGTACTAATTCTAATTGTGTCTTGACCTGGGGCCTTTATTACAGACCCCAGCACTATTCCTGACCATACCCGCAACAAGGGGGCCACCTGAGCCCTCCCTCTCTCTTTCTCATCTCTCAGCAGTGGGGCACACTGCCACACCTCGACCCACACTTCCACTAGGGAATGAGGGGCAGTGTTAGGGAAATGGGCAACTTCAGAGACAAACAGGCTGTTCTTTGGGGCTGGATTTTTTTAAATTACAAGGCTGATTTCTATCTGTAGCTCATTTCTTCCAGGAAACGCTTTAGAGTCAGCATCTCAGCTTTGGTTTCTGCTTCCTCACATATAGGAGATGTGAATGAAGCAGGATTACTGATTTCATTCTATAGATAAGTCGTAAGAAAGATACAGTTACATGGCCTGTTGTAACCCACTGGAGAGGGTACAGGGTGGATGAGGATAAAATCGCAAACTTTCACTTGTATTTTCCCAGAGGAGCGCAGAACGGTGTCTCTCCAAACCCGACAAGCTCTTTCTTCGTGTCCACACCTGGGGTCGGCAGAAGAGGCAGCTAACATCCTCTCCACTATTCCTCAAAAAGAGAACACAGCTGCTGAAAACAGATAATTCAGTCCCTTAACATCTACTAAAAATGAAGGCTCCCTCACGCCCCAAAGTAACAAATTTGGCTTTTTCCAACTCTTCTGTATAAACTTCCACTAAGAGCCACCTATTCCCCGCTCTTGAAACTGGAAATTCACCACCTCAGAGCAAACAGTGTCTGTTCTGTGGTCAGACAGACATGGAACTGCCTGTTAAACAAAAAGCAAACTAAAGAATTGATGCTCTCTTTCAAGGCTCACCCCAGTCGAAAATAATAAGCAACTGTACGAACAAGCGGATCCCTGAATAGGTTTGAATACTTGAGTGCTGAGTAATAATGCTAGTTAGAGCCACTGTACAGTACTTCCAGGCTTAGGATTTTTCCTTTTCTTTCATCTCTGGAAGTTTATTCAGAACCATGCTAGCCATTCCCTCAAAACTTTACTGTAAGATGCAAAAGGCATTTGTTATTATCCTGTAATTGCAGTTGGCTCATCTCTCCTGTTGTTGAGGCTAGAATTCAATTAAAGTGAGAATAAGAGCTTTTCTGAGCACTGACTGAATGACCCCAGCCCTATGAGAAACTCAATGGGATAGTGACAAGCACACTGCTGGAAGTCAGCCAACTTGGGAGGCCTAGATTTTAGTTCGAGCAGGGCCATGAACCAGCCATGTGAACTTGAGCAAGATCATTGATTGACATCTCTGGCCTCTGTATTCTCAACTATATAATGTAGGCAAAGGACTAGAAAATCTCTAGCCCTTTCCAGATCCTTATGATGTGTAGAATTATAACAAAGAAAACTTTTTAAAAACAGTTTAAGGCACTACAGTACACAATTTACATGTCCCACAACCCTAAGACATAGATATTTTTATTACACTTCAGATGAGTTAACAGGTTCAAGATAAAGATGAACAAGTTCAGGTTCAAGAACAGGATTCACACTCAGTTCTGTCTACTCCGGTGTGTCCGTGTTCTTCCCCTAGAAGCACTCCACAGCCTGGCAATGACTAGACCGCTTTTCTAAACATTTTATAATCCCCTTAAGGGAAATAGACTTTACAGGTAAGAACCAAAGAAGAACAACAGACGAAATAAAATACAAATCAAAATTTGAAGTAGACATGGTTGGAACTACACTGTGGTGACACTTACATCATTGAGCACATTAACCCACAGTGCTCATGCCAGCAGGGCAAGGCGTCCTTTTCAGGTCATTCAGGAAATGAGATCGTTTTCCGTATGTCTGACTCCCACATACAAAGGGAAAATACCCCCGAGGAGAACACAAGGTCTGGTGAGCATACAGATTTCAGATTTACTGGATAACTCTTTCCTGTCTTCACTGGGGAGTAAAGTATTTTTCATAGGTCATTCGTCCAGATAACTCAAGTGTACTCTTTTGAAACTTAACATTATTTTTATGCCAACCATTTTTGTTGGATAACTTTCCCAAACGCATTACATTATTTCCTTACTTCCTAAATCTCATAATTTAAAGTCTGTCTTTAACTTGGAAGTCATAATTATGATCATTAATATCATCGGTCATTGTGTAGTGCCATACAAAAGGGGTTTAACTTTCTATACATGTCCTTGCGATGAAGCTATGTATTCTGAATTGTCTGCTTTTTATCAGTTTCCCTCTGCCACACTGTTAAAGGGACATGGCCATAGGACAGAATGCCTGATTCTGACTCTGGCTCAGCCACATAAACAATGTGATCTCAGGTATGTTATTTAAATGCCATGGGACTCGGTTTCCTCATCCGTTCCATGAAAATTTTGGGTTGTGCTTTCTTATTCTATTCTTATTACCTCCACAACACATCTCTCTCTGCTCCCTTTTCTCTATTTGCTCTGAAAATGTGCTTCATTAGAACTATTCAAATCTAGAAATTTATCAAGTAAAAGCCAGAAATCTGTCTTCAAGTAAATTAGAAGAAGGCCAGCATGGTCGGGTTATCAGGAGAAAAGAAAAAAAAAAATTATTCCTTTGGTGGTGGAGAACAATCAGAGAACACCTGAAAAGACTTCAAATAGATCCCTAGAAATCACAGTTTTAAAGATGTATATGAAAGATAGTTTAAAAAAAAAAAAAATTACGTGTGTGGATTGTTTTCAAAGTTTTGAAGGAAAAAAGAGTTGCAGAAAGAGAAGCGATTTGACCAAGGAGTAATACAGGTAAAGTGTCTAGCCCATGTTTGGGCAGGAAGAGAGGACACAGCCTCAGCCTGTCACCCACTTAATGAAGGAGGAATTAGGCCCTGGGGGAAAGAGAGAGGCAGAGAGAGAAAAGAAAAACATGAAGGGCTCCAAATGAAACCTATCAAAAGACAAAATATTACTAGAGAACATCAGGGATTGGTATAAAAACGGAAGATCTGGACATTCCTTTCAAGGTGGGTGGTGTGGTGTGACCATCTGGTTATCCCCGTGATGAGAGCAGTGGCTAGAACGACCCACCTTGAGAAGAGACTGGGAAGAGATGGAAAGTCAGGACCTCAATAAACATCTCCACCCACTCTATTCCTGCCTCTCATCTTGGCTTATGCAAAGCTCCACCATTGCCACATCACTCTTAGTTTCCTAATTTTCTTAATAAAGATGGCTGTACTTGGAATTCTAGTCTTCCAATGTAGATTCTGGCCTTAACTTTGCCATGTACATACAGCCTGTGAGATCTGAGGCCAATACATTGCTCAACCACTCTGGGCTTCAGGTTCCTCATTTGTAAAATGGGGAGAAAAACTGCATCCCTGAGAGAGTTGTGAAGAGTAAATGAGATAATGTAATAAAACACTTAGCTCAAGGACCAGCAAGCAGTAGTATTCAATAATGATAGTGATAATGATGATGAAGGAGGGGGAAGAGGAGGAAATGTAGAAGCAATGACCACTAAAACAGCACACAAACACCTTTAATTACACAGATTTTATAAAGCTCCAAAAACGCACGGGTGTTCCAGTCTTCAATAAGCATGGTCCACAGGACTGAGTGAGCAGTTATGCTCATGCGGGAGTCCACACCTAACAAACACCAGCTCATGTCTTCCTTAGTTAGCCCCTCATTGCCAGCCCATATTTTGAAAATTCCAGATCATTCAGACAAAGACCAGGCTGAACTGTCTATTTCCACAATCTAAGAGGAAAGAGTTATCAAGCAAATGAACAGAGCAAATAATATATTTCGACACTGTGTAATAATTCAACACTGAAGAAACAGTTTCAAACACATAGTAGCATCTGTTTCTAACCAACAGATGATGTGGCCTCAGACGTTTTTGCCTGTTCACTGAGGCTCACCCTGAGATACCCTAGTAAGCAACATTTTAATAGTCTGGTTCCTGTATGTTCATAAATCAATAAAACTGTGTTTGTGTGGTAATAGGCAATAATTCTAATTTCTCGTTAATTTAGTCTGGTCTTTCTCTCCTCAAATACTAGGTTTGGCAATAAACAGCCTTTAAGCTGGGCCTCTTTTGGCGTGGGAACCCTAAGTACTCTCATACTCATTCTATTCAACAAACACACAGAGAGATTGGTTTCTTACACACATCTAACAACAAATACAGCAGTGAGGGACTCTGCCAGGAAACAAACTCCAGTGCTTTTTCTAAAGTAGCATTCACAGAAAA
>NW_011889064.1:2518295-2523360 GCF_000151845.1 Pteropus vampyrus
GCATAAGTTTGTCTTCCCTTGGAAAAAAAGAGCCTATGGCTCACTCAAGAATTTCTCAGAAAAGGCCATATTAACAGCTCCAGGGCCCTCAGCTCAAAGCAGAAGTACCAGGCCCTCATACACTATAAAAATGTATTGTTGCATCCCACCCATCCAATCTTTGAGTATACATGCAAAGAACTCAAAGTAGGATCTCAAAGAGATATTTTCCCAACCACGTTCACTGCAGCTTCATTCACAACAGCCATGAGATGGAAGTAACTCAAATGTCCATCAACAGATAAATGGATAAAGAAAATGTAACATGTACATAAAATGGAATATTATGCAGCCACGAAAAAAAGGCAGGAAACCCTGCTGTATACTATATAACAGGGATGAACCTCAAGGACATCATGCTAAGTAAAACAAAACTAATTATGACTCCACTTCTATGAAGTACTATAAGTAGTCAAAACCATGAAAACAGAAAAGGTAGTTACCAAGGGCTGGGAGGAGGGGATATGAGAAATTAGTATTTAGTATGTACAGAGTTTCAGTGTTGCAAGATGTTCTAGAGATCTGTTGCACAACGGTGTGAATATACTTAATACCGAACTGTACAATTAAAAATGGTTAAGATGGTAAATTTAATGTTATGGGTTTTGTACCATAATAAAAAAAAAATTAATGCTGCAAATAGCGGTACAAATACAAGTCCATCAAGCCCTTCTTCCTTCATCCCCTACTCCTACTACTTCCTCTTCTCACATCTAACAATATACCCTCTCAGCCCAATATCCCTCCCCCCCACACACACCATCTTCTTTGGCACATACCTCCATGCCCTCATACCAGCTGGCTTGTGATTAAAATGGACCAAGCTAGGAAGTGCCAGAGAGAGCGTGGCCTATTGTATCGAATTTCCTTAGCCTTTTATAGGGCTGCCCGTGAACCCTGCAAATGCGGGGCAGTGGCCTGAGAATCAGAAGGCCTATGTTGCTCTGAACCTGGCTCGGTCACCAATCTGCTGAAGCAAACCAGTCAGCTCTCTGGATCTCCTCTCTATAAAAACAGGTCAGCCAGGTGATCTCTAAGGTCTTTCAGCTCCGAAAGTCAAAAAGTTCCCTGATTTGATTGATGAAGAAACTGGAGAAAATTAGAAGCCTCTTAATCTGAATGTTGTAAAGTGACTCCTCTTTGCTTCATCTTTGCTTCATCTTTGACTCAATTCCATTTTTTTTTTTTTTGCGGGGGGTGGGGGGTGGAGGGTTTGGCTAGACATAAGAGCAGTTTTACCAAAATAATAAAACATTATTATGTCAAAACTCTACTGGTGACAATTTTTGGACAGACATCCAGGGAATGCTGCAGGGCCCCTGAGACAGCAATGCAGCCCTAGTTACTTTGTACAAACTAGTGTATGAAGGTGTTAAGTCACCCTGAAGTGCACAGGGACAGAAAGAAGAAAGGGCACCGACCTCGTCCCATGTCTCACTTCGAATCCGCAAACATTACTGAGAAACATTTCTGTGCTGGGTGCAAAGCTAGGTACTAGGACACAAAGTTAATCACTGCTAAACCCAAGGAGCTCAGAGTCCAATAGGGGAGACCCAGAGGGTCTTCCAGTTAGGAGCAAAATAAAGAGCTTTTATTTTGCTAAAAATGCCAACCAGTACAGACGGCAGGAAAAGGGGCACCAAGAAAGTTATACGACTAGGTTTTGTTCTCTGGATAGCTCTCCCGACCAAAGCGCTGTGCCAAGCCTCACAGAGGGCTGTGTCTGCTGGGCCATAACCACTTTCCACTGCAACTTGGCTGAACTGAAAACTGAACAGGTGACTTGAAGGTGAAGGCTGATGATGGAAAAGAAAGCCTCTTCCTTCCTCCAGTGACGAGCACAGTCAGCCAGCCACTCAATCCTCTGGGAAAAAAATGTCACTGGACTTTTTATAAAGTTAGTCATCCTTATATTTAAACAACCCAAATTGGTCAGGAATGTAAGTATTTAAACTCTAACGAGAAGAGTGCCACTACACAAGTAGCAGCCCAGTGCTGAGAAACGGTGGGCTCATTGATAGTTCAAGTGACTCTGATCCAGTCAGCCTGTCTTCTACATGTAGAACGCATGTCTGATAACCTAGATGATGGGAACGTGCTTATAAAGCGCAAAAGAAATTTAAAAACTAATATCAGGAATCCAGTGGCGACTACCACCACAAAAGCGACACATGCAAAGGTGTCACTGATTAACTGACTCAGAAACTTTCACCCTGGAAATTCCACTAAACCATACACTACTCTTTTCTATTAGGACAGACACTGCTCAGAAGCAAAGTCCTGCTCCATCACCGCCAGCCGCTTAGGAACTTACTGCCTACTGACCAGCTGCTTGTAAGGAAGAGAGCAAGAGGGGAAAGTTTCAGGAGTAGAGAGGTGAGAGGGAAATCTCTCCACATACAGAGAGCCTCCCATGTCACATGTCTTCAGTACATCAGATTCATTAGTTAGTTCATCCTTGAAAGCTTCCAACATCCATTCTCTGCTCCAGAGAAAAGTTTATTGTTTACTGGACTCCAGAAGTAATCCCAGTACTTGCTTGTGGGTTACCAGCAAACATTTTTTATTATGCAGTCACTGTACCACATCCCAAGGACTAAATGAAACACTGCACACATCACCAGAACATTTTCAGATGACCTGGAATAATCCCAGTCCTTGATCTCCAGTGCTTATTATTGGAACATTGTAAATTAAACAAACTTTGCGGAAAAATACATTTCACATATGTGCACCTAAACAGATACACAGTCTAAGCAAATAGTCTGTATACGGGTTCCATAAAGAAAATCCAAAATAAAAGCGATACTTTTATTACTAGTGAAGAACATTAAGTTTATTTTAATTACGTAGAAATAAAGTCACGAAAAGAGGCACCTAAAAAGAACTGAGAGGATAAGAAATAAGGGAGCAAATGAAATGTAATACAGCTGCAATTTTCGTCACATTTAAGAAAGTGTTTTGTCTGGGTTTGGGAAGGATTCTCTGTGTGTTGTGTGTGTGTATGGAAAGGGGCGGCTGCACTCTTCCCACTAGAATACAATAAAACGAGCCACTTGGTAGCACTTCTGCCTGCGGCATACAAACATAAGCCCATCAGAATAGTGGAGATATGCAGTCTCTTTAGAAGAGGTAATCAAGAAAAGTCACAGAAAGGATTGTTTTGTTGTTTTCACCCTAAAATTACTGCCTCATACTTGGTCCACGTTTTCCTGATGTCAGATGTATTGCCAAGCTAAGTACAATTTATCGATTTAATACCCTATTATTTAGTGACCTGTTTGCGTTATGAAATGTCAAATAAATCAGATTATCCATACCAAAGGATTTTCGCGAACTTGTCGAAGAGTCTAATTTTACAGGAAAAGTATTGAAGTATCAAAGTAACCTAAGTTCTTTACTCTGACACCCCTTCCACCACCCAGGTACCCCCAGATACATACAAACACAGAAGCTCCACAGTTCCATTGGGCATTTCTGTGAGGAAAAAACAAAGAAACCGAACCCACCTTTTCAGTTCACATTAGCCCTACTTCCAACCCATGAAAATCTTTCCTGATAAGAAACACTAAAATCTAATTATGAAAACCTAGTAAGCAAATCTGATAAAATACTGTTTCTTCTAAACAGATCCTAATGGAAAAGCAGTGTTCAAACAGGGAAGGTTTCTCTGATTCCCCATGGATGAAGAAACAGGTTATTTGTTCATTGTTTCCACAGTGTCCACTCAATGAACATATACTAAATGGGCCAAACCAAAAACAAACAAACTTCAGCAGCTTCAGCCTTTCAGAGAAGCAGAAGCCTTTTCCAGTTGGGTACTGACAGAACAGTGAAATGAATAGAGTGCACGAGAAATGCAGCAATGAGAAAAATAACTGGGGGAGATGGACAAACCACTCTGCTTCCTCCGAGGCAAACTTCACAACTTTTGAGAAGCAACAAACGGCAGCACCACCAGCCTGCCTACCTATCTATCTACCCACAAAAAAACTACTTGGAAGCAAAGCACCGTGTTTGCAAATATCCACCATCCTGCATTTACGATACTGCAAAACATGGCCAGTAAGCCGGGAGATTTCTACTCTTAGATATCCTCTCTGCACTGTCAAACGGGGAAGGTCATTTTGCCTGGTCACTTAGATAATCCCCTCTCTCTCTGCATCACAGGAGTTTTCCACTTTGGGATTGCCCAACTTTCACATGCATCGGAGTAAAATAACCATTCAGCGACTTTATTTACCTCGGTTAAAATAAGAAAGAAAAAAAGACGTTCACTGTGTAATGCCCAGGAAAAGCTGACACCAGAGCTGTCTCTCCGACAAGCGCTTGCAATTACTATCAGAAGAGAGCGGGGAAAATCCTGACTGATCAGACCCAGGGAGTACTTAAAATTAAAAAATATATATTATTCCATCCCCAGTGGGGGCTGGAGAACTTTTTTTCTAAGCAGACCACCCCTCGGGAACAAAAGTTACATTTCAGTCACATGTTGGGAGTAGGAGTCGGGAGCAGGTTTTTTAAAAAGCGCACTAATTACGGGGGTGTTTTATAGTTCAAGAGACCACTCGGGCTCCTCCTGACCAATTGTGACGGGCATTTCATTGTCAAAAAGAAAGGGGGTGGGGTGGGGGCTAGGAGCCGATAGGAGGGTCGGCGGGGGGAGTAGCAAGGTTACACTAAAGGGTACAGCAGCCGTCGCGAGCCGTATCTGCTTCCCTGGCGCCCCAAATAATTTACTGCGACCACAGCAACTGCAACGGCCCCCTCTGAAGAGCCCAGCAGCACTGCCCTGGCCGGTGCAGCTCAAGGATTTCGACCACGGAGAGGGAGGAGGAGATCTTTACCTTAATGCTACACTGAGCAGGAGTCTCAGACATGTCTCACAGCGAGAGAGATCAGGAAGTTCTCAGTTTTTTTCCACTTTCCTTTCCTCTCCCCAACCCAGAAACGCTCCACGGCCAGCCGGACGCGGTCATTTAAGAAGTTTCTTCCAGCATCTCTCCCGGCAGCCGCCCCGGGGGTC
>NW_011889064.1:2524530-2538780 GCF_000151845.1 Pteropus vampyrus
CCTCCTTCCTCCTCATTTCGAAATCCGCTGTCCATTTAAAGAAATAGCGGTCGCTACCAACCGAAATAGGTGACTCGACTGCAAAGTTGACAGGACGTGTTCCTGAGGATAATATCCTTCCCCAGGACCACTGCTCTGAAACTGTCATCGCCGGATTGGAGGACCCTGAGATCCTGCCAGGAGAGCAATAAATGATTGGAAGAACATTGAGGGGAAGTTAAGTCGGTGAGCTGAGGGTTCTAGCCTAAAGCACAGGTGGTCTGATTATCGTTTTTATTTTTTATAGTCTCTTTACCCTGAAGTGTCCAGTTCAGAAGGCTGAGAACGTTATAATTATGTTTAAATTCTAAACCCTGCTAATACATTCATAGGGGGTTAATGTATGTATATGTGTTGTTACACAAATACGTATGTATAAATATAATGTGTGTATATATACACATATAGACCAGGACAGATTTCCTAGATTCTCTCCAACCTACAGATTTTTCCTAGCCGCTGCCCCTCACTTCTCCAGGTGTTCAGACTTTTTCACACGCTCATCAGAACCCTCTGAACCAAAATTTATGAAAGGAGTTGGGGTGGCAAAGAGTCCTGTTGCTGGGAAGGTGGGACTAATGGCTGTTTGTAAGCCGTTTTTGTCACCTGGTAGTCCTATCCTCCCCAGGAGAGTTCATGTCCACACCCACTCTTCTTAGACCACCTGCTGCCCCACCCCCAACAATTATCTATCTTTCTGCCTTTGATCTCTCCACTGATGATTCTAGTGTCCCATTGCTGGGGGTTAAAGTTAAATCGTATAAACCTCTGTATCACTTATCAGTATGACAGTTGGCAACTCTCAGCTTCTGTACAATGGGAGTGGGGAATAGCACCTATCCTGTAAAATTCTTGTGAGTATCAAAGAGCAAATATATGTATACAATGTATTCAACTACCTGGGTGCTTGCTACCTATAATAACATGCTCAATTAACATTAGCTACAGTTATTTAACCTCGGGACAGAAATAACTCTCAACTTCTCTTCCTATCTCCTCCTTACCTTTTCCAAGTGACTCGCTGAAGAAGAAGGCTGAATTAGAACGAATGTGGTTCCAAAGCCAAGTAAACAGTAGCAACTGTGGCAAACATTGTGTTCAGACCAGGGGTTGGCGATCTCTTTCTGTGAAAGGGCGGATAATAAATATTTAAGGCTTTGTGCACAGAGGTAAAGTTTAGGACATTATATAGATCTTTGTATAATAAGATAAAAAACAAATATCCACAATTTTTAACTGACAAAAATGTAAGGTGTAATAGTAATAACGATTGTAATACAGGTTTAGTAATGAAAGGAAGAGAACTCTTTTTTTGAGGGAGGATAACATTTCACTTAGTTAAACCCCAATTCAAAGTAACTGTTCTCTATCCTCAAAACTGCAAATGTTTACCTTTAACATTGATCTGTAATGACATTTTACATATTTCAGTTTTTAAAATACCTTTTCACCCAGATAGGTACTGCCATGAGCATATTCATTGCTTAGAAGGCATTTATACAATTCTATTAGACTTCTCTAAGTTCTCTTGATATTTCTCCTTTAGCACGCCATTGCATTGCACATTGATTATTTCCACTTGAAGGGTAGGTGGAAGCACAGTTAAGTGGATTTAAAATATGGAAATTTCCTTTCATTTACATCAAAATCCAAAAACCACTGTTGGAACTGTAGTTTGATTTCAGAAAAAAATAAATGCTGCAAATTTGTGTTGGGATGGAGATCTTGTTTCTTGTTTTAACTTTTGACAGTATGGGACGTATATAAAGCAGCTCGATATCATTTGTGATCGACTTCTCTGCTGCTCCCAACCCCAATCTTTGTTATCGAAAGGCCTGGAAAGCTAGTTTTCTCTCAGCTCTTCTACCCCTCTACAAGTCTTTCTTAGCTTGAAAATCCAGTTTATCTCTGAGAGTGTCTCTTAGCTCCCATTCATTGGCCTTGTTTTTGTGGTCCTACCCTAGTAGTTAGTGAATATCAGTAGGAAAGAATTGTAAGGCAGTATAGTTTTGCTCTGTGCCTGTGACTCCTCTGGATTTTAACCTGTCACATCAGCCCACACACTGCCATTAAAATTTATTAAAAGTTAGCCTGATTTCTCCTTAGCGTTGTCTATGGTGGACTTCTCTACGCTGTAGTCAAGGTTGAGAACCACTGTGGATCTTTTTTCTTATAAAGAATTATCATTTTCTGAAATTTAGTTCACTTAGGTTTCTCTGTGCTCTCATCTCTCTAAAGTTTTTTTTTTTTTTTAACTATAATTGTTTAGATTATCTGATGTGTTAGGAAGTAAATTATGGTTTTTCGTGACTGTCTACATACAAACTGAAAGAGGAATCTGAATGTCTAATCTTTATCTTCCAAAAGATTGATGGGGAGGGACCAAGAGCTGGGAAGAATGATCAGTTAAGAATATGTGGAAGTGGATGTGTTTAATTTACAAACCTCCAGCCATTATCATAGTATAATGTTATATTTTTAAAATGAAAACAATAACATTTTAAACAATATAAGCTATAATAAGAAACAGCATCAATATATCTGCCAAACCAGAATTCCTTAACCTAATGAGCATGCTTCTGTAAGAGGGATTGGTCAATTGGTGGTGTGGAAAAGAAGAGATAAAATGTTTATGCTTATCTAAATAAGACGTGAGTCTACAGCCATGCCACCCTGAACATTCCTGATCTCATCTGATCTCGGAAGCTAAGCAGGGTTGGGCCTGGTTAGTACTTGGATGGGAGACCACCTAGGCTTTAAATAATAATTATAAATAAATAAATATTTTTTAAAAATAAATAAAAATAAAATTAAATAAATAAAATAAAAAAACAAATAAGACATGGATTTGAAACTTTGAGAATCACTGCCCTAAACTACATATTTTCTTTATTATATCAGTCAGAGTGCAGTCAGAGAAGTAGAATCACTCTGTGTGTGTGTCTGTATATTAGATACGTGTATACAGTGATTCTACTCTGCTTTCATGCTGACTGATATAGAAAAGGAAATATATATAGGGCAGGCAGTTGGGAAGAGCAGATGGATGTAAAGTAGGTAAAATCAAGAATAAGCTACAACTCAAAAGCATGAGCTAGAGTCCATGAGGATGGATTAAAACCCATGTCAATTCTCACTGCCTCTGATTTTGATGGCTGGAGTGTCCTACACAAGCTGGGGCCCTTTGTCATAGAACTAAACATTTACTCCCCTAACCTAGGTGTGGCAGAAGCTGAGCTAGGATCTTGGTGAAGGAGGATCAGTCACAGGCTCAGCCAGTGCCACACCCCAATGAGGTGAGGCAACAGATAAATGACCACGTGTGTGAGCTACAAAATGTCTACTGCTTCATTTCTAGGCTCCAGATCACACGACACTCTCTCTTGTGGCCCACCCTAACAGGAAACACAAGAGAACTCTAGAGATGTAGTTCAACTTAGCCACGTTGTCAAATTACAGCATCACTAAGTGTAATAATCAGCTTTTGATAAGCCCCCTCTGACAGTTATATTTTTAGAATTTCTTTAGTATTCTGTCACATCTCCCATATAACCTTCAAACTATTGTACTCCATGTGCCTTCTCCCTATAGCTTCCCCATCTTTCTACTAATGCCACCGTATTATCAACCTCCAACCTAATAAACCTCAAAATAATTTTTGACAAGTTGCTCTCTTTTATGCCATATATATTGCTTATCCCAAATCTTTCTATTTTGTTTACAGATTCTCCTCTATCTTTTCAGTCATCTTTCTAGAAGTAACAACAATGTAAGTTTGGATTAATGCCACTTCTCTTTTTCTACCACCAAACTTCTGTAGCTCATCTGTCATCACTACTGGATCTTATATCTCCGCTCGAATCTCTTCATTACTCCCATTTCTGTCCTTAGGTCATATCCCATATTACTTAAAACTCTACTCACACACACAAACTATGAAAGTTTTTTTCTGTCATGCATTACCTGAAAACCACCTCTTTCATAAATCCATCTCACACTATATAAATGGAAGATATCCAAAAGCTAAGGAGTTGGAATGCTGGTGTGGATTTATTATGTTAGTACTGCTCAGCTGTCCCCTAATTATGACCTGGGAGGTTCAGAAGTCTTTAAGAAAAGCATTGTTGAAGAAACAGCATCCTTGTCAAGTTCTGTAGTAGCTGTTCTCCGTAAGCCATTAATGCTATCATTAAACTGGGCTCCATGGATTTATTGGGGATGGTGGGATACTGAAGTGACAGGCGCAAGTGACATCACTTAACTATCTTAACTACCAGAGAGAAGGGAAATGTGGCAGTCATAATGGACAGAGCTAGAATGGTCATCGGAGTGATTTGATCTTTCAATGGTGTTGGCTGATTTATTGTAATCCCCCTAGGACTGAAATACATACACTACTACCCTACTAATGTCTTACTTGCTTTTTATGCATAAAAAAGCTCTATGACTGGAGTAAAGAATTCTTATTTGAATCTCAGAGCGTCCTCAACTGATTTCCAGTCTTGATTCAGTCCAGATCAAGTAGATGCAGAGCCCTTAAATTAAGAGGAGACAGATCTCCTTAAGGAAGAATCTTGCTACATTGCCAAAATGTATGCTGTATATATTCTACTCACCCTTCCCCGAAGGCAACTTTGGGCACTTACCAGTACATATGTGCACTGGAGACAGGAAAATAACCAAAATTTGGGGAGATTATTGCACACTAGCTCTGAATTAACACTGGTTCCTAGAAACTCCAAATGTCACTTTGGTATGCCAATCAGAGTAGGGCCTAAGACATCAGAAAATAAGTGGAGTTTTGGCTTGAGCCCAACTCATAGTGGGCCTGGCAGATACCCAAACACACCCCGTGATTATTTTTCTAGTTCTGAAATAGAGTTGGAATTTACATACTCAGCAAATGGCAGAATCCCTGTATTGATCCCCCAAATTATGGATTGAGAGCTTTACAATAGAAAAAAGCCAGAAAGGAGTTCCTAGAACTTCTGTAGTAGCCATTCTCTGTAAGCCATTAATGCTATCATTAGTATGGCAAGTGTTTACTTGCCAAAATAATAAACCAAAGGCAATTTAGCATTCTTGGAGGGATTACAAGGAATAGTGCAGCCATAAGGGCCCTAAAGGATGGAGAAACGATAATTTCTACTACATTCTCATTTATTTCACCCGTTTGGCCTGTGACAAAGGCATAGATCTTGGAGAATGTTGATAGATTATGGTGAACTTAATCAGGTCATGATTCCAGTTGCATCTGTTATTCCAAATGAGGTTTCTTTATTGGAGTAAACCAATACAGTCCTTGGTACCTAGTATGCAGCTCTTTATCTGATTAATACTTTTTCTCTTATCTCTCATAGTAAAAACTAAAAAAATCAGTTTGCTTTCAACTGGTAGGACTAGGAATACATTTCACTATCCTCTCTCAAGCCTTTATCAACTCTACAGCCCTCTAGTATAATATACTATAGTCTAATATAGTCCAAAAAGAACTTGATTGCCTTTTCATTCCACAAAAATATCGTTTTAGTCCATTACAGCAGCAAATATCCACAGGCTGAGAAATAAATTTCATAAAAATTTAGGGCCCTTCTGCCTTAGTGATTGCCTCCTCTGATCTGGGTCATGGTCAAGACATCCCTTCTAAGGTGAAGAACAAATTGCTGCATTAAGCCTTTCCTCCTCTAAAGGAAGAGGCACATCTAGTGAGCTTCTAGGTTTCACTGGGACTCACTGTAACAGCAGGGTCTGCGTCAGGTCCAAGCTGTGTGCTAGCTCCTCTGCCCCTTGAGCTCTTTGATCCAGAAGACCCACTGACATTTGAAATGTCTGTGGCAGATAGGGAAGTTGTATGGGGCCCTTGGCAGGATCCTATAGGTGAATTACAGTGCTGACCTTTAGGACTTTAGAGCCCAGCTATGCCATCTTCTAAACATAAACATTCTCCTTTCAAGAAATAGCTTCTAGTTTGCTACTGGACCCTAGAAGAAACTGACTACTTGACTTTGGATGACCGAGTCATCATGGAACTTAAACTGCCCATTTTGAGCTAGGTGTTGTTTGACCCACTAAGCCATTATGTTGGGCATGCACAGCTCACTCCAGCATGAGTGGAAGTAATATACAAGACTGAGCTTAAGCAGATCCTGAAGGAACAAGTAAGTTACATGAGCCATTGGCTCAGATTTCTATGGTTCTTATTCCTATTGAATCCTCTCTCTCAAACCACACCTATGACCTCATGGGAAGTTGTCTGCATCTACTATACTAAGGAAGAATGAGTTCAGGTCTGATTACAGATGGCTTGGGGAGGGTTATGCTGGTACCACCTGAAAGTGAACAACTATGGCTACTGCCCCACTTTGGAGTGTTACCTTTATACATTAGTATTTAAGTTACAAGATATCAAAGGAGGAGTGAGATCCAGTTATAAGACAAATGGACATCATCTAGAGATAAAATCTTATTTGTGTATCCTTCAAGGGAGAAGATCAGTACCTTTTCATCTGTATGAGGGGTAGTTACACCTTGTAAAGTGGAAGCATGATTTTTCACGTTATCTTTATTTGGAAGTGGTTAAAAGGGGTAGAGCTGCCAAATTGGTAAACAGCAGACTGCTAATTCCCATAATTCCCTTTCCCTTATATCTGAGTTAGAGTTGGCAGAAGAAGCGCCTACATGAAATCTGAAAGGAAGAGGTGAAGAGGTGGTCACTGCTTTCAGTAGTTTGTTGCAGTCAGATATGGTAATGGATAGATCCAGAAGTCCGTTTTAGATCCAAGCATGTCTGCTCTCCTTAAATTTCATGATCAGCCAACCCACTGAGGCAACAGCTGCCCTCCTTTAGGCATCTGGATATAATTGGCCTCTTGGGTTTCTTTACAAGTTTCAACTTGTCCACCTGTGCCCGTGCTTCCACTTGATGGATTATTGACTGCTCACTGGTACAGTCTATGTAAGAAAGGCATGATAAACACTTGATTTTTTTTCTTTTTCTTTACTGGTTCTCAACATAATAAATGATTTTCTATCATCTCCCCATGGTGAGCTACTAACTTTTTCCCCAAATATCTTAACTCATGGATTTAAACATAGTTATCTATTTTAATGCATTGCGATTAATGCCCTTAATGATATACAAATTGTCCGTCCTTGGCCATCTGTCAAGTTCTAATATAATAGATTCATTATTATTTATTACATAGTATTCTAAAATTCCCATCATTATTTCTCCTTTTACCCATGCAATTATTTAAAGGTATGGTTTCCTTTAAAATTTCAAGAGAATGAAATTTTCTTTTTACTTATTTTAATTTGTTTTTAATTGATATCTTACATAATTGCACTGTGGTTCAAAATTTGTTGTCATTTGATACTGGTATTTTGAAGTCTGCCAAGATGCCTTATGACCATGTGGAGTTCCACAAACTTTTTCTGTAAAAGGCCAGATAGTAAATACGTTAAGCTTTTGGGACATATTCTCTCTTCACCTTATCAATTTTGACTTTATATAATTTGATACTATTTTAGTAGGTACAAGTAAGTTTAGAATTTTTATGTTTTCTTAGTGAATTTGGCATTTTAAAAACTATTATGAATGTCCCCATTTATACTTAATAATTGTTTTAGTTTTAACATCTATTATTTCTAATAAAAATATAGCCATAGCAGCTTTATTTTGGTTAATATTTGCCTGTTATATCCTTTTTTGTCCTTTTATTTTCAAGCTTTATTTGTTTTTAACATTTTTGGTGGACCTCTTCTGAATATCATATAGCTAGTTTTAAAAAATCTTTTCTGACATTACCTGCTTCTTACTTAAGAATATATTCCAGTCGTGAATTGTGATTATAGATTTATCTGGACTTGTTTATCCTATGTCATTTTAAATTTCTATTTGTCTTGCTTCTTCTATATTGCTTTATTCTCTTTTTATGGCAGAGATAGTCAATTGGCAAATATTCCATGTGCTGCCCCACATTTAGGGGCAGCGACATGAGTAATCCTGAATAATAGGAATGAAAGTGACTGTTACTTCAGGTACACAGCTGGAAAAGGTAGGTTTGAGTTCTCCATGCGTTCTTTTATCTTCTTGCAACAACTTAAAACATGCCAGATGGTAAAGCCTTCCTCGGTCAAGTCCTTCAATGACTGCAAAGAGCAGAGTCTCCTACCAACCTGCACTGGTGTGCAGCAAGAGCGAGAAGTAAATTTTTTGTGTGTTACATCAGTGAGAGTGAAGTTAATTTATCATCATAGCGCAAAGTAGCCTATTATGACTCATACATTATCTTAAAAGATTTGGAATGTTAACATTTTAAATATTTTCCTTTTTTCCGTTTTTCTCTTGGTTTGGAATGTGTTTGATCTATCTCTCTTTATTTTATATTTAGTGTATCGGTGTGTGTGTATGTGTAGAGATTGCCATTACAACTTGTAAGCCCAATAGGGCATTGCGAGTATGTTTTATTCAGGATCTAATTGTGTTTATTTGTATTGCTGGATCCTTCGGATTGTCTGGGGGACCACACTACTGCAAGTGGAATCACTGTTCCTTTTTCTTGCAAATACATAGAAGCCCACCACCAGTCTCCTGTCACATATGACAGGTTCATAATTCCTAAGCCAAAACTATTTGTCCAAATGTGTTTCTGAATTCAGGCATTTTGGATTTAGAAAGAGTATATAGTGCCCTTCCAAATCCAAGATTAAAATAATTCAGCAACCAAATGTGTGAATATTCAGAATAAACAAGATAAATACAGATAGTAAATTGCCTCCGGCGGTTGACATCGGAGTCTGCCACCAAATTAGTTATGGAAAAAAAATTGTTTTTTAAATATTTTTCTGGAATTATGAATAGGGAATTCTTGACTTGTATTTTTTTATTAGGCTACAAAGTAGTTGATTAGGATAAATTCTGGCCACTTTAGTTTAAATGAATGTTTTCCAAGGCTCTTTAGCAACAATGTCTTTCATATTGGTTTTTACTAGCAATATCTGCATCACCAAACGGAGGCCATTTCCTGATGACTCCGTTTCAGCATCGCGTTTATTGATTATAAATTTTAATTTTGGATACAAAATTTTAAGAACGTTTATTACATCAATGTGTTTTCATAGCAGGTCATGTAAAGTAGCAAAAAGTTCTGGAAGCTATAGCACATGAAGGATATTCGAAGAAAACAAGTATATTGTAGAGTAGAAAGTCAGGGAAAATGTCAAGTACGTTAAAGACTTAGAATTGCAGAAGGATCTTTAGAGGCTTCTTGTTCTAACCTTTTATCCAGTACAGAAACCCTGTCCTAAAGACTTCCAAGTAGGTCATCACTGCTCTCTTCCAGAATGAGGGAGCACACAGTTTTTAAAGCAAGCCTCCACATTATTTAACTGCTAAGTTAATAGGCAGTTTTTCCTTATACTGAGAAACTTATTACTTAACCACAATCCATTTTGAAAACACACACACTGTCTACGGCCATGCCACCCTGAACAAGCCCGATCCTGTCTGGTCGCGAAAGCTAAGCAGGGTCGGGCCTGGTTAGTACTTGGATGGGAGACCACCTAGGAAGACCAGGTGCTGTAGGCGTAAAAAATAAAAAAATAAGGAATTGTAAGCTGACAGAGTCCTTGCAATCTGTGAGGTCAACTAAGGATTGTCTCGCCTAAAAAAAAAAAAAAAGAAAGAAAGAAAAGAAAATATACTTACACACCATACATTTTGTTTTCTCCAGGATACCCAGTTCCTTCAAAATACACAAGGATGGAAATGTTCAAATTGTAAATTTCAGAATGAATATCCCAAAATGGAGGTAATCAAAGGAGCTTTTCAGTAATGAAGCATACTCCTTCTCGTTTTTGGTGGACATCTCGTTTTTGGTGGTAATAAAGCAGAGTGGGGCACTGCTTGATCTGAAGGAGAAATTCCTGCATGAGAGGCATAACCCACTGGCCTGTAAGTTCCTCCCCAGTTTCAAACTACATGATTCTTTGATTCCAAATGGATGGGAAATGATGAAACAAAACATCTTTTCCAGTCTTCTTCCTTCCTCCTCTCATGAATAATTAACCTCACATTGAATCATCCTTCCTAAGAAAAGTTCTGAGTTTGTTATGCCCATCTGTCTTCCAGTCAGTTTGAACTTACAAGGTAATTTTTACAGAATTCCCAGCAGAAGAGACAAATTCTGATCAGTGGTTGCCAGATAGAACGTGTGTCCTGTTCTAATTTGTAGTAAAGTATATTTCATAAAGTTAAATTGGATTCAAAAGAACATTTTAAAATATTTTGAATTAGTATAGATATGATTGTATGGCTGTTATTGAGAATGACTCTTTTCTCATGTGATACATTATTGCTTTGTTATCAAAAATCCTGTAAGCATTTTAAAAACAAAACGGTTAAAGAACAAAAAAACACTGTTATCAAAGGCAGATATATTATAGAATACTTAAAGTTGCATGGAAAGACATCACTAAGGGTGAGGAGCTACTATACACAAATCTCATTAGGCATAAATTCTATAGAAACCTTCTTATGTGACAACATCTTCACTGGGTATGGGTTGACAGTTGGTTAATTGGAAAAATCAATTAAATGCTGATAAAAACTGATTAAAAATACTTCTTAAGCATGTGTTTTACCTTAAAATATATAAACATATGCTTT
Organism: Pteropus vampyrus; assembly: GCF_000151845.1. Taxonomy (NCBI): domain Eukaryota; kingdom Metazoa; phylum Chordata; class Mammalia; order Chiroptera; family Pteropodidae; genus Pteropus; species Pteropus vampyrus. The sequence goes on from NW_011889064.1 coordinate 2,535,239, forward strand.
CTGATATGTGGCCAAAACTTTTTCCAAAAAGATATTTTTAAATTATTTTTTTAAACATGGATCCGCAGCTTACAGTGGCACTTTCCCCCCCTGTAAACTACACACATAATTCATGGTCTAGGATTTCTAGCTTGAGTTCTTTTAAAGCGAACCGAGAATTTCAAATCACATATAAGACAATTGAGTGCAGCCTCTTAGATTTTGCACTTTTCTTTTGCCAAGCTTTTGTAGCTGCCTCTCTACAACTAAGTCAACAGCTATTTCTAGTACTTACCCTTTCCAATCTTTCCAAAGTGTTCAACTTAGTTTTCACAGAAACTATAACCCTCTCTCTTTTTATGCTATGTCATCAGTTTATTCAATATTTAATTAATTTGAATAATTAAAACAAGCACAACTGGTAGAAACCAGTCTGAGAACAAATCGGATTACTTAACATCCATAGAACATAACTGGAGGGAGTAGATGTACCCAGAGCATTCTAGAGCATACTAGAGAACGTCTACCAGCTGCCGGTGTGCCATGGGTGTGCCATGGCACTTGTCAGTATGTTCTACAGAGGCAATGAGAAGCAAGGGTTAATCTAGAGAGTATATTAAGAGAAATTTCTTTTAAAAAACTACTGTGGAGTCAGACGTGCCAAAAAATACAATGCAGGGGTTACTGGCATGATTGGGCTAGCTCATAGGGTACTTTTGTGTGAGTTAGAAAAAAGCACTCCCCACAACACAGGGTTTGGTGAGGAAAGCATGGGCTAGGTTTCAGCCTCCATTTGTCCCCTCTGCATGGTGTCACTTTAGGGGTCCTTTTTGTGTAAGGGTATACTTACACAACCAACACAGCAGCCCTGACTCCTGGGACAGAAGATTGACTATGATTAGGGAGAGGGAACAGGAGCTGATCTGTACTCATGCATGAAAAGATGGGACAGAGAATTAGGAAGGATAGGAAAGAAATGACCTGTGGAATAGGAAGTCTTCAGTCCTGGAAAGACTCCATGTAGATTTTGCGACAACTTATACAGATTGTTTTGCCTAGCCAACCTGCAGATTGTCCACCAGTGGGTGAAAGTTCTTCAGCAAAGAGGCCTATACAGTCTCTATTCATTTTACCACAGGTTCCTAGACTGCTCCCCAATCAGCTTCCCCTGCTACTCCACCTTCTCTGCTGTTCCACCTCTCCAGCTGCTCCACCTTTCCTGCTACTCTGCTTCCCTCCCTACCACTGCTCTCATTTGCACTACAAAGACCACTAAGTTGTTTCAGAGCTCTCTTTACTGACCTTGGATGCTTTTCTGCTCAACTCAAAAATTTTCCTACCTATCAGATGATACCTTTAGCAACTTTCACTGATGACAGGAACTTTCGTTCGAGAATTCATTATGAAAAACAAAGTTAAAATGCCTGGTTGACATAGCATAACATGAAGTTTATTCTTACCAAAGTGTTAAGGGTTAATGAAATAAATGTAAATGACTGACAGAAAGGAAAAGAAAGGAAGAAAGGAAGAAAAGAAAGGAAGAAAAAGGAAGACAGGAAGAGAAATTAAAGAGCTGGTCCCTGAAAGTGAATGAGGAATACCAAAAGGGGGATGCTGTGGAAAGCAAACTGAAATCTCAGTTTTGTAGTCTTATTTATCTTCAACTATGCCTGGAAAGAGAGAAGTTGATTATGAAGTTGGTTTTTCTTGTTTATTTTGCTTTTTTGCGTGTGTGTTTTCTTTTGTTTTGCTTTGCTTTTTGGTATTATATGTCAACCTTTGAGCCCTATGGCACCACTAAAATTTGCAACGAGCCTTGACAATTTTATTTTTATAAACATAAGCACCGTTAATGTAAAGCAGCTAATTATAAGGCAGTTCATTAACTGAGCTATAAGTGTATTTAAAAAAAAAAACTGTAAAACTTGAACACTGAAAGAGAAGGATCCTTCTTCTCTTTGCTCTCTGCACACTGAACACATCCTAATAGAGAGATTACCACCGCCAATGCATGTGTACTGTCCTTGTCTTGCCACTATGGTCTTTCACTTTGCTTCAACTCACTTTGTTTCATTGATGGAATGCTCCTTGCCTGGGCATGGTGTTCTTATGTCTTATAAAACCAAATGGTTAACCAAACACTTGCATTATTCAAAGCAAATAATGATGTCCTATTGAATATCTTTTAAAAAATCTTTTATTATGTTAGCTACTAGAATAACCTAGCACTCTTTCTTCTTTTGCTTGGAAATCGAGTGTTTACTGATATAAAGAACGTAGAGATCACCTGGACCGTGGCTTGCTCAGTGCCTTTCTCACCCAGGATCTTGTTCATTACAATGCAGATTATAAATAAAATCTCACCCAATTTCTGACTGTAGGTCTGGGATGGAGCCTAAGAATTTGTGTTCCTAACGAGTTCTCTCAGGATCCTGAGACTACTGATCTGCAGATAACACTTTGAGAATCAGCCCAAACCCTTCACTCCACAGATTAGGAAGCTGAGCCTTAGAGAATTAAAATGTTCAGCCCTAGGTGACCCAGCCCATTAGCGGCAGAGTAAAGACCAGCACCCCAGGCCTCCTGACTTGCACATGCTAATTACACATATATCCTATTGTTTCTTTTAAGGTTTATCAACTTTCTACATTACTCCCTCCTTTTTGTTTTGGCATCAGTCAGGATCTCAGCTCTCATTCTGCTACTTATCTCTGTTAATCTTTACAGTGAAGTCACAGGATAGTGTTTGGTATGCATTCGATAGCGTTTGGTATGGATTCGTGATCTTACAGTAGTACCAGTCCTGAGGTCCTCCCTCTCCCTAAGAAAGAGTCCTGTGACACAGTTTTGGTTCATTTTTCTTTCTAGAAAAACTTCTGCTGAACCCTTAAATGGCAAATTCTTGGTAAAATTCCTGGTTTGCATTTTAGAAAGATTTTTTTTTTCTTTTCTTTTTTTCAGACCATTACTCTTTTAGATCATTGTTTTCATCTCCTTCTGTTAGAACTTCTAAGGTAACCCTGAGACTTCTCTGCTTTTCTTCACACATCATTTTTTTTTTTCCACAACAAATAAGTCTAAAGAAGGAATGTCTTATAATTTCCAATTATTTTTTTGAGCACTTTTGATTTGGGAGTCTCTGTTGGAGAGGCTCCTTTCTATCGATTGCTGCTTTGCAGCAAGGCTACATCTCAACAGGAGCAGACCAATTCGGTGCCTTCCTTGCTCATTTTTTTTTCCTTCAGTTAATACTATTTTTACGAATAAGATAGTATTTTAGTACAGTTTTACCTCCTTTGCTCTTTCTCTTCACCTTACCTTAGCTCTTCACATATGCTTCTCTCATTTGTTCTTATTCCACACGTAATCTCTCTTGTCCTTCAACTTCCTTCCATTAATAACTTCCTATCGAAGTCTCTTGGGTTCCAGTTAGTGAGCCTCTAAATTATCCTCTGAATGACATCATCTTTGTCTCTTCCTGCTTTAAACATAATTTCTTCAGACTGTATGCTTACTTTTTAAATCTCTTTGGGAAAAAGTATGGGACGGCGAAATGAATATAT
>NW_011889064.1:2539215-2575259 GCF_000151845.1 Pteropus vampyrus
ATGAACCAAAGCACATCCCATCTATGGACCAGATTTAGCCTAAGCTCCCAGTGTGTACATTTAAATGAGATGGGACTTTTAAGTTCCTTGCAAGTCTAAAATATCATGACCTTTTGGTAATGTTTTAAAACTAACTAGCTCTCCTGGGCGCATTCCTTAAATTGTTTCCTTGTCATCGGTGTTTGTTTATTTGGCTATTAGTCTCCTAAGTGAACACTCTAGAGTTTGTCGTAGGAGGAAGATATGACTTCTTCCTCCTGCCTCTAGGAACCAAATGTTTCGCTCTCATACTCTTAGCATCAGAATCAGCTGAGCACGCATGCTCTTCCTATGTGATGGCTGACTCTCTGGTGTGCAGATTGGTCTTGGGGTAGGCAGCCTCTGTGTAAAGCTTGCTCCTCTGCTCCTTGGTGTAGAGGCAAAATTTTAGTCCTTCCATATATTCAACGTAATGTTAATTTACAGAGCAGTCTAACTAGGAGGAAGCTCAACAGTCAAAGAAAGACTTGAGGTTCAGAAGCCTAGGGAAAGGAATGGTTGCTAAATAGTTAAAAAAAGAAAAAAAAATGGAGGAAGTTCCTTAAGAGGACAACTGAATTGAACAATATTCACAAGATCTTGCTTTATCTCATTTTATATCTTTCTTAAAAATTTCCTGCAAAGGAGAACCTTTAGCCATTCCCTGCAAGTCAGCTGTCCCTGGACCAGGACTCTTCTGTTGGAGTTCCTTTCTGTCTTTCATCCAAAAATTGTCACATTTTTTTCTGGTTAAACCCTGGCTGGTTGGTGTTCTTTCTCTTGTCACGATAAGTCACTCATGATGAGAACCCATCATTCTCTCCCTGTAACCGGACTTTGAGAATCTTCACCTTTCAGTGTTTCAGTGGAACTGCGATTCTTTAAATGACCCTCAAGATTAGAAAGAAAATAACGCTCAGGGGCCAATGATATTAACAAGGAGGAAAAATACCTTCCTGGCCAGTTAGAGTTTCTGTGAGGTAGCAGCAGAGAGTATTATTGACAAAGTTAGGTATCCACACTTTATGGAATTGGGAAATATGTCTCAAACTGCAAGTTCTCTAGAAGATTCTTTAATTTTTAAAATTTTAATTACATAAAATATATGTATATCTATTTTACAAGTGTATCCTGAATCATTTGATAACCTTTTAACCAGAGAATGACATGTAATTTCAGGTAGTTAGTTTACATTTGTTTATGATTACGTCATCATTAATTTCTAATTCAGTACTCCTCAAGTATTTCTTTAAGAAATCTTAGGGCTTTATGAATTTTAAGTGGGAAAAATAATTGGTATGTGAATAGAAACTAGGTCCTGGAGTGAGACGCTTCTAGGTGTTATTTATCTCGGCACGTTATGTAAGCTCCTTAAGCTTCTATGTCTATAAAATTGATATAATGTTAGTAAGGTTTAAATAAAATAATTCTTGAAGTGAGTTCAACACAGAGTCTGGCACAAAGAAACCACGAACAAAGAAGCTAGCTTCTACTCTATGGTTATTATTTCTATTGCTGGCTACTTAAAACCTTATCATTTGTTCTTGCTTTTAATTCCATTATTGCCATAGATACGTCATCTAATATTTCAAAATAACACACAGGCACAGACTTAGAGGACAGAGTTGGTGGTAGTGATATGTTATGATCTGAAGCACCCTATGAGGAACTTCTTAATGTTACTTAAATTTCTCCCTTGCCACTAAATTTCTAACATTAAAGATCGAATCCTCATCTTGTATCAGAAAAAGCTAGCTCTCTGTCAAAATGTGTGCTTCCCCTTCAGAAAATTGTCACTGGAAGCAGCTACCCAGACAAGGACTATATTTCCCCATTCCTCCTTCACCTAATGTGGCCTTTCTTCTAATATTTACCTGTAGAATGTGAGCAGAAGTGATGTGGCATTTTCGGGTCAAGATTTAAGAAGCAAGTGTACGTTCTCCATCATCTTTTTCATTCTACCAGCTGGATTCATTTGAAGATGAGGACCCAACAGAAGACTAAACCCCAAGATGGAAGGAGATTGCATCTTTGAACTACATAACAGAGGAAAACTGCCCACCAACTGGGAACACTTACCCTAGTTGGTTAAATGAATGAGAAATAAACCTCTACTACATTTCTGCTACATATTCTGGGGACTACTATTTACTGCCCCTAGCCTTACCCTAATTAATACAGAAATTGACTCTTTGAAGGAATGTTGCTATATTAAAAAGCTAAAGTAAATGCATTTGGCCAAACATTTGGGCAGCAGGTGGCAAAGAAACATGTTGGGTGCTGGAGAGATGGAGACCCATGCTATGTGTTGGCAAAGCATTTTTAAAACTATATCTATGATAACTTAAAAGGCAGAATCTATTACAACAATGGACTAGTGACTGCTATATGTTCTTCTCTTTCTTAATAATTTTTATTATGATTATCTTGTTCCTGTTTTATCATCATATAATGAGAGGTGCAGGTAACTTCTCTATATGTTTGTATATCATAGTACTGAGAGAGCTTTAGATGGGAAGACTTCATATCTCCCAAAATGCTGGACTTTGAGCCAAATGCTCGAACTAGATAGGACTATTATATGTATCCTTAGAGTGAGCAAAAAAGGGTGTGCTTGAATATTTAGTGAAAAGAATGGCAGACTGAGGAAGAGCCAAAACTTGTTTTCTCTTCCAGATTTCGTCTAACCTAAGATTTCATTGGTTGTCAAAACCACAATTTTATGTACTACTAAGAAAGAAAAAATACTGCCAACTAAATATGAATTTGCTTTGAATATTTGTCCTTGATTGAATAATGCATTCTTATCAAAGAGATGATAAAGTGTGAAAAATGTATAGATGAGGAGTAATGAAAAATATTAATTTTTTTTCTGAGAACTGACTGTCCCATCTAAAATAATATTTTCTAATCTCCTCTGTGCCCAGCTGTTGCCTTGAGATTACTTCTCACAAATAGATTATGAATGGAAGTGAGATGTGTCACTTCTGGGCCAGATTCTTTAATATGTGTGTACCTTGTCCATACTCTCTTTTTTCTTCTGTAGCTAAAAGCAGATGACAGTGAGATCTAGGAGATGGCAGAGCCACAAAGGGAAAAAAGAAAAAAGAAAACAAGCCTGATTTCCTGAATCACCAAATGGAAGAAAGCCACCACAGACCAGAAATTCCCATACCGGTCTATGATGTGATCAAGAAATAAACTTCAATTTTCTTTAAGGTATATATTTTCAGCATTTATTATTATTATTAATTATTATTATTAATTATTATTTATCACAGTCAATATGATCTTAATTAACACTTTCTTACCTGGGTTGTTGTAAGGATTAAAAAAGGTATTATATGTAAAGCTCTTAGAAGAATGTTCTAATGTTAGAAGGGTTTATTAAAGCCACTGTTGCTACTAGAACTGTGTCTTCCAAGTCTGAACGTGATGCTCTTCTGAATCATTGTTGTAAGGATTTTAAAAAGTATTATATGTAAAGCTCTTAGAAGAATGTCTAGCATATAATAAGCACTAAATGGATGTTAACTATTATTATTATTTAGAATAACTTTTGTTTTTGGAAATTAGAAAGTTGTACTAGAAAACAACTTGAGTCAATTATTCCAAGCCTTGCCACTTTAAAGATAAAGAAATGAAGTCACTGAGAGGATGAATGACTTGCTTTAAAGTCACTTTATCAGTCGTAAACACTTTAGTATGAATTAATTGCTTTGTTTTAGTCAGGAAAGAGCAGGCTGCTATAGGAATGAAACTATGGATGGGGAGGAATGCAGATGCTTTGGAAGTTGGGTTATTACCTGTGAGGGAAAACCCGGGATTGAGAGAGAGTTGGGAGAGGATGGGAAGAACTACACAATAACATTTTCGTGCTATTCCTAAATATAATGGTATGCCTAAAATTGCTTAGTAAAAAGTAATAAATATATTTGGGTACTTGTTAGCACAAAGTCCCTTTTTCTGGAAATGACTCCCAGAAAAGCCTCTGTAGAAGAGGCAAGCCTAGATGGCCATGTTGATACAGTGTATCCCAGTTCTTCTACTATGGCAGATTGGAATAGAGATGTACAACTCACCCAAACTGAGACAATTGGCGGCTTCTCTTGGAACCAGTGTGGAATTGGCTCTCTGAGAGTTAGATGTGTTAGCTGCGGGGAGCCTATCTGTTATATGTAGCATCATGCCTGGAGTCATATTTATGGCCTAGAAAAAGCTACGTGCAGGCCAAAATCATAGAAAAACAGAAGTTATGAATAAGTGAAAGGATCTGGTCTGTGGAGATAAAAATGGGGGCAGATATTCAGAAAATAGCAAAGAAGAGAGGCCATGTGGTTCCAGGATTTATTGAGCACGACCCCCAGCCCAACAGCTTACTAGTTCCCATCTTCAGCTCCCAAGAGGCTAGATCGGATAGTGTTTTTATGAGTTCTCTCTGTTCTTAAAAATAAAGCCACTTAAATAAAATCTGAACTGGTTAGTTTCTGTTCTTTCAGTCAAGAAATTGGTGATAACACAGTCCTAAGTGAATTTAATGACTAAATCAATTAAAATTAAAATCTCCTAACAATATTCAATTACTTAGTGTAAGGTAATAACAATAAAAGTTTACATCTGCCCAGACCGAAGGTCTTATTAAAGCCACTATTGTTACTAGAACTGTGTCCTCCAGGCTCTCGTGCTAAGAGTCTGAATTTGATGCTCTTCTGAATTGTCTACTATCTTAGAGATCACCTTAATAACGATTTGAGTTGATGGAGTTAAATTTTTCATATTTCTACCACGACAGATAAAATAAACCAAAGTTTTAGATGTTATCCTGTTCAGAATTTCTTTGAAGGGGGTAGGAAGAAGGGCAGAGAGGGAATTTTTCTTTATTACAATAGTAATACATGGTCATCATAGAAACTTTTGATAATATAAATAAATAAAAGAAAAATTCTAAAAATCAAAGTTTACCACTAAACATTAGTAATTTTTAGGACAAAATCTCAACAATGATGAAAATGTAGTCACATTAGTATCTTGAATTGTCCTCAAGAATTCATATAATTTTACTGGTTATATTTCTTTGTGTGCTCATAGATGTGTTGTTGTTGCATCTGTTGTTTTATTTTGTTTTGTTTTCCAAAGAGTTTACTGAGGACCAGAATTTGAATCACTGGGAAACACTTTTTGGAAACACTTCTTTATTTTTGCTAATGAACAATAAACATTTACTTTATTCTGTTCCTTTGTTTCTTAGGAAGTGAAAAATCATTATCTAATTGAGATATCCTGTATGTTATAGAGAAAAGGAGATTCAAACCACGTTCCCAATTCTTTATATTCCCTTATCTGCTTTTTATCAGCAATTTAATGAAAGCATATTTTTTATTTCCTAGCTGTTTGCTTGTGTTTCCTGTTAAGACACCAAATCTAAAATGACTTCAGTTCCAGAAAGGTCTGTTTGGCCGCTCTGGAATCATGATCTATTTCATCCCCTCCTTATTTTGGGCTTTCACTGGGCTTATTTCTGTTCGTTTTCTATGATCAAATATTTCATTCTTTCCCCCATTGGGGCTAACATTTATTATCTTTGTTCCTATTATCTTTTTCCCTTGTTAGATTTAATTGAGCCTCTCTTGTTTTGTTTACCATATTTTAAAAATGAATTATCCTGATCCCACAGTATTTGCTCCTTATACCAAGGACTTACTGCCTGCACGAAATTCTACTTGTTTCATAACCAAAGTTGATGAATAAGAGTTTTAGAGGTGCTTTGCTTTCTTTCACACGTATGATTTTTGCCATTAGACATATTTATCTCTGTTTTCCACTAATAAAGAGGATACAATTGAAAAACTAAACTTCCTAAACTCTCCACTATGGTTTTCTGAGTTCTTTCCACTTTGAATTCCAAACTTTTTTGGAGGGGGCATTTTAAGAGGACATCTTTCTCTGGTTTGGCTTCCAGAGACTTATGTTCCCATTCTACTGAATCATTATCATCTTTTTTAACCAGGAAAGACACACTTTACTTGTTATGTGAAAATTTAGCTAAAGTTTTGTTGGGGAGAGCAGAGGATTATCTACTTAATCTGTTTACACATGGCTGGCAAGAATCATATCTGAAATTTCAGCTACTCTCAGCAGCCGGAACAGGTGGAATGTAAGAGAGTCTTACATTCGGTTAACAAATATTTATGGAATTTCTACTATGTACTGAGCACAGTTCATCTGTGAATACAATGGATATGACCTCTGTTCTCAAGGAGGTCATGGTCTAGCCAGAAAGATGAATAGATGTGTGTTGCAATATGCAGTGTTAACATCTGTGATTGGGGTAGGCACTGGGTTAGAGGAGAGCAGACCAGGTGGGGAATGACAGAGGTAAGATACATATGCTGAGACTTCAAGGACTAGAAGACATAAGCAAAGGGGAGGGCATTCTAGAAAGAGAAAAGAGCTGAAAAAAGTTGAAAGCATGAGAAAGGAGGTTTGAGGAACGCCAAGGACTTGATGTTACTAGTGATGGTGTATGTGCATTGAGAGTGTGAATGTTGTTGGGAAAATAGGGGAACATGTGATGAGATTATGAATGGTTTGTCTGCCATGCTGAAGAATTTACACATTATCCTGGAGATGCTGAGAATCCTTGAAGAATTCTAAACAGTCACATAATGATCAGATTTATAATTTAGAATGAGTCCTCTAGCAGTGGGGAGGAAGCGGGTGGGTACTGACGTGGTCCCAAAGGTCTTTTTTCACATGAATAGAGGATACTTCTCACTTGAGCTGAGCCTAGCTTCACTGAAGGTCAGAGAGGTCAGGACCACCCACCAGCACCTGAACATTTACCTCTTTTTCTACTTTCCTTCTTTTTATTCCTCTTCCTCTCCTTCTTCCTACCCTCTCGGCCTCCTCCTTTTCTCAAACATTCTCTTAAGGAGCTCTTAAACTTGGCAGTTAAAAAAAAAAAGTCAGTGAAAACTTTCCAGTTAGTTGTGAATGTCTTCTGTCTTTTTCTCTATGGTCATTGTTAAATTACTTACTGGCTGAGTTTCCTTTCATGGATGCTCAATGCTCTTACTTTCCCTTTCACTACCTGTATTTCTTTATCACAATCCATTATCACCTTTGATATAGGAAGGGGAAAAATAGAAATTCAAGTAAATTGATTTTATTATTGACTTGTGGTTCTTTCAGAGAATTTATTAGTAGAATATGAAAACTACAAGTGACCTTAATGTTTTTCAAAATGTTTTTTAAAATGTATGCTGTGACTCATGTGTAGCTCATGAAATCAATGTAAAGGGTCATAGCCTGCATTGAAAAAAAAAAGGTCATAACATAATCTATTAGAACAGAACATATCAGAGCTGCTAAATAGACTAAATGTCAAGATTGTTTTATGAAACTTTTGCGTAATTATAGGCATGTGTTTATTCATGCAAGTAATATAAAACATATGTCTTATGAATGGTAATAAAAAACTTAAATTTTTAAAAATACAAAACAATTCTTAAAAACTTTGAAAAAGCCTGTTTGATCAACTTTTTTTTTTTACTCTGAGGGTATGAAAAAATTGAGAACTAGAGAAGCTGACTTGTCCAAGTCCATTAGTGGTAAATACAAGATTTGAACTCAGATCTCCTAATATTCTGATATTCTCTGAACGCAAGTTGATTGATTACCTAACATGAGGACTGGATTGTGGATTTTATTTACTTAATTTATCCTTGAGACCATGTTGTGAAAGAGAATCAGATATTCATGATGCTTTGTTATCTTAATATTTATGAGAAAATAACCCATGTTTCTTTTTCGCTTTGTATCACAGATGAAAACTAGACTTTGCTAGATTGTCAGTTTATGTCTTTATTATTTTTAAAATTCTTTTTTTTTGTGGACAAGTTTGATATATATTCATGCTTATGTTTTAAATAAATATAATCTAGTTCATTTCTTTCTCAGCTAACTGGCTAAATATCATTTTTGCCTTTCCTTTCATATTCTCTGTCTTGAAAAATATACATTTCAGGATGTTTAGGGTGTTTTGTCTTAGATCAAGTAACTGTTAGGTAGACTTTGAACCTCTGCTAGCCTTATGGTTCTATTGCTTTTACCTTTGAATCAATATGTTTGGATTTTTTCTTCTTTTTTTTCCAAGAAATTAAACTTTTCTGTTTTATTCACACAGTATTCTATGACAATATCAAGAAGGCATTGAGGCACCACAAAGAACACCAGATTGGAAATTAAGAGACCTGAGTCCTGGGTTTTCTTGTTACCTAATTTATTGTTTGAATTTCAGCGGATCTCATAACAACTTTGGGCCTTGATGTTTTCATTTGCAAACTGAGGAAGTAGATCAAGATTATTGGTAAGTTGCTGTAATCGGTGTTTCCTAATCCTGTGGAAGTTATGGATTCATTTTCAAATATGAAAATACTGCTTCCTTCCTCTTTCTTTAAGAATATCTTCTACAGTTGGAGGACTCCTAGAGCTGGAAGGAAATTTGAGCAAGCTAGATCATCCATGTCATTTTCTTCCAGTCTCTTACCTTTACTTATCAGTACTTCTTGTTTATTCATTTCATTTATTCATTTAGTAACTCAGTGTTTTTACTTCAAATAATGACATGGACAATACCACTTAAAATCCATTTCTCATGTAAGAATGCTTTATTCATTCATTCTCCTTGGGTTCTGTCACCATGTTCCATGTTGTGGATATAATGGTAAATAAGATAGACATTTCCTTTTCCCTGAAAGGCTTCCATTCTACTAGAGAGACTGACAAAAAGAAGTTACCAAAAAAATTAAAATAACTTTAAACTGTGATAATTGCTGTGAAAGAAATACACATGACATTGAGGAATTATAAGGAAAAATCATTTTAATAAAGAGGGGTCAGGAAGACCTAGCTGAAAAGGTGACACTTAAGCTGCAATTAAAAAAAGATATGAAAATATTTGCATGTAAAAGAGGAAGAAAAGGTATTCATACAGAAGGACTAACATGTGCTAAGGTCCTGTGACAGAAAAGGATGGAATGTGGTTTAGAAACTTAAAGAACAGTATCGACACAAGAATGTCCAAACGTATAGAAAACTTATGAGTTTACTGGAGCCAAACTGAGGACATGCCCCAAAGCAAGATCTCAAAATGCTCGGGAGAAAAGTAGTTTTGCAGTTCTTTTTATATATTTGAAGCTAAAGGTTGGGGAAATGAGGAAGGTTACATGAAATCCGTTGGTGGTAGATTAAAGAGATGGAGAAAGCAAGGTGGGGAGATCCTTATGAGTGGATAAAAAGCAAAATGAAGAGATGCTCTTACACTGATCTATACAAGATAATTAACATTTAACATTTACATTGAACAAGGCTGGTATATAGACAACAAGATCACGTAATCCCTTGAGGGTAGTTATGCCTCTAAGGGGTCTGAAAAAGAGGATCATTCTGGCATTACAAAGGTATGTTAACCTCGATACACAAGAACAATGGACAGAGCTTGTTTAAGGCAAAGATAAACCTTTTACTAAATAAGTTATGGGCTGGGATGTGACTACCCATCATGACCCACCCAGTTACAAATTTATAATCAGATTACCCTGTGAAATTCTCTTTAGCCGCTGAGCTTGTCAGATTTATTACATAGCCCCTTTTTTGTTCACAACAATATCTTGTAACTTAATGAGAAAGAGAATGGTGCAAGATGGTGTTGGACAGATAGCAGGGGCCGGGTTGTATAGGACATTTTTGGACATGGTAACTGCTTTGGGTTTGTTCTGCAAGCCCAGCCTCAAAATCTATACATTTCATTCAATGTATTAATTACTTACTATCAGCTTTATTACTTACTTATTTACTGTATGTATGTATGTATGTACGTACGTACGTATGTATATATGTATGTATTAGCCAGTTCTTGTGCACTATTTTAGATTTCCTGGCCTCAGTCATCTTCAGTTTTTAGCTATGAAGAAAAGAAGAACTTTTTTCCTCTACCTTCCTAGGTTTATTGGTTAGGTCCTGAAAATAAACTGATAAGAAATAGATTAGCAAGAGAAAAAAAAGGAAGATTTAGTTGCATATACACCCATGGGGATTCCCAACAAATGAAAACTCAAGGAGGTAGCCAGGTGATTGAAGCTTGATATATTTTAAGATAAACAAAAGAAAGAAGTTTGGGGCTTCTGGGTGGGAAATGCAAGTTATGAGAAGGGGAAGGGAGGAAATGTGTGGTAAATAAGGGTTGTTTTGTTATGCTGCTAAGAGCAGGCTCTGGGTGTAGCTCTCTGCCCGGTAAGAGACACCTTTACAAATGGAAATTTCCTTTTTAAATGTAAATTTCCTTTACAAAAGGGGAAATTTATACTCTATTGTTAGGCAGTTAGAGGAAAGTAAAGAGCTTTTCCTTCATCTGCAGGTTCTCAGTTGCCTTTAGCTCAAACTAATCTGTAGGCTAAATAGACATATTTTGGGGTGGCATATTCTGGTACCCTTCATTCTGCCCTTTAAAGCTTTTTTTTTCCCCCCCATGAAAAGGCATTTATGTGGAAACAAAAAGAAAAACAAAGGTTAGTGGATGAAGCAAATTATAAACCCACTTTCAGAGACCAGAGAGAAGTCGGTCAAAAATATTTCCAAATGTTGGGCTTAAAATATTTTTAGATAATGAAGTGAGGATGGCAGTGACAATACGACTTTCAGTTTCCTGCTTTACTGTTTGAATGTCTTGGTGATGGCATATACGTGAGTGTCACAGTCATGGTTATTTTTTCAGAACAGAGCACGGAAACATCACATTAGCTAGTAGGACCCTTTTAGATACTCCCAATAAGGATTTGGGCAATCAGGTGTTAGTTATCGATGGTGTCAAAACAGAAGGATGAGGGAAAAATTGGAATTGTTTAATTACTGACAAAATATACCAAACACAGGAGCCAATTTACAATGAGGTGAAAACACTCAAAGACAACAAACATGGCTAGAATACAGTAACCCACAAAGATGTACTATCCTTTTTTATTGAGGCATAAATTTTTTTCTCTCTCTACAATAACTCTATTTTTATCAAAGATAAAGTAAGACTAATTTGCAAAATAAATCTAGTCTTATTAAACTTGGCCTGATTATTTACATAAGTGCATCAAGGATAATAATTGACCATTTAGGCTCTTTTAAGTCTGGTTTGCTGGGAATTTAAATAAGGGAACTCAGATCAGACTTTTAAAAACCTCTTGAGACTAAGAAGCCAAACCAAGAATTTTCTATTAGCCTTCACCTGCAATACCTATAGATTTGGGTGAATTCTTCCTTTCTCAAGGTTCCCAATATGTTTTAAAGTTCCTAGGCCTGTCAGGAAGTGATCTTCCTTACTTTCTTGGAATGTCAGGAGTACTATAAACCAGGTATCGGTTAGACATTCCAAGAGGGCTTTGTAAGTATTGGCTCCAAACAGTCAACCCTAGTTCCTTAAAGCTCTCAAGTTATATTAAATTTCATATGAATATGCATAATTCTCAAATATGGCATTCTAGTCAAAGCCTTGGTAGTATAACCAATGTTTCAGATTTTGTTCTGTTTACAAGGAGAACAGATTCTTACTGAACTTATGCAAATAATTATAATACCATAAAAGTAAGAATATTCAATAAGAGTTTCTAAAGGTATCAGAAAGGGAAAAAAATTAAATGTTTCATCTTTGTTCACAAACAATACTTTACTATATTGTTGTAAGTTAGATAGCTTAACAGAAAAGAGGAAAAAAAATTCTTTAATACGGAAAATACAACTTTAAAGAACCAGTAATGTTTCAAACAAAAAATCCATACATAATGATGATTATTCTCACTAGTTTATTCAGTCCCATGAAATTATTCTTGTGCTTGATATTGGGTTAGCACTTTTATGAATCCATTAGTTTCTCCATTAGTTTTGGAAATTTTTACCTAGTCCAGTGGCATGATTTTAAATGATCAGAAGCCTATACTCCAGAGTACTTGCCATAGTCTTTTTCATGAATCTCCTTGAGGATGAAACATTTTCACCTGTAATTGATTGCCAAAGCTTTCAGAAAAGAATGAGTACAGCATTAACTGGGTGAATGACAAAAGACTTAAAAATGGCCATAGTTAAAGATCTGATGAGAGTTCATTATAGCACAATTGACAAGTAAATTAGGTTCTTTCTATGACATACAACATTTTATAATAACTGAAATTATGACTGATACCATTATACAAGGACATATGAATAGCAAAGATATTGACAAATTTCTAGGAACTTTATACAATTTCTGAAACACTTGTATTAGTAACATATATTCATTAAAATGTAACCTAAAGAAGGTTAAGCATCATTTATTACTTGACAATGCTTCCCATATAATTTAATATATCAAATAGACTGAATTAGCTTAACTTTTCTCTTTTACAGAGTGACAAAACCAAACCTTTGAGATTTTCCAGGAGCCCTCTGGGAAGTCTCAAAGTTATTTTGAGATAAAAAAAAGATCCCATTTAGATTTTATGTCGGGAAATTTGTCATAATGTCACAAGGTTTGATCACCTGATTAAATAGGATCACAGGTCACTATGGAACAATACTTAGTTATCTATTTAACCAAAGTGATAATAAAAGATTTCAAAGGTAAATATGACTATATAAAAAACGTTAGCACTCTTAATGTTAAGAAGATTCAGTTTTTTTTAAGTAATCAAAAACATAATAAAGACCATAAAGCACAATAAATTATTTTGGTAAGATATAGAGTGTCTGTTTCTTAGGTATATTGCTCAACAGGTAAAGAAAAATCTTTTACAATCTCTTATTAGGAACAGACCAATAATCCAAACTCCAGTTTTGTGTCAGTACACTGTTGATATTAAAGTTTGTTTTAAAACCTTATGATAAATACATTTAATTTTAGCCAACTTGACCATATAAAACAAGATTTTCTCTTTCTCTTTTCCTTTACAACTTCATATATTCACCTATGTTTTTGTCCTTTATTTTCCTCTTTTGTGCCTTAAACAACCTTTAAATAACCTGAAACTATTTTAGGATAAAATTACTCTCCTCTTTCTTAAAAACACATCCTTCATATCTCAAAACACATTTCATTTTCCTTGCATACTTTGCATACAGAATTTTTTCCTTCACTTGTATTATTCCTAGTAATTCATTTACATATACTAAAATTCATAACTCTTAGTAGCCTTAATTTCTAGAGAAAACAATGAAGTAGGCAATTGTAAACTGTGTTTTATATATCAGCATTCAATAGATTAGCAAATTTATGAATATACCAATTTTATAATTTTTAAAGACATGTTTTTTTATAGTACAATTTTTCAAAAATTATAAAAGAATATAGTAAAAGAATATGTTTACTAACACACCCAAATTTCTTCAGTCTCTGTAATAAGAGTCCAAAAGTAGCTAAATTTATGTTTAGCAATTAATGTTTCAGTATATTTTTCTTATTTGGAAATGCTCTAGAGCGTCAATGAATGTCTATCATTAAACTTAACTAAATATTTTGCCAAAAAGATTTTGGAAACTATTTTTAAACATCAAGACTCATTTATAAGCTTTTATTCCACTTGTATCTATTTAACTCATGTGTTCTTAACTATTATGCTTGGGTTGTTCACAAAAATTCCATGAGACATTAAACAAAGTTAGCTATCATTTAAAGCATTTTCTTGTTAACAAATTTTGTAACATAATGTATTTAGGGAAATAATAAAAGTAACAAATAAAGAACCTAAAAGTTAAACATATGACTTAGGTTGAATTTATAATTTTATAATCTTAAACAACTAGTAGAAATAGCATAAACTTATTTGACCAATAAACACAGGTAGAATAAAATTGTGTCTGACAACTTGAAGACATACCTATTTTTACTTAACCTACAATATTAAACTATCCTTATCACCAAAGATTATCTCAGATCATGTAGACTTGATAAAACAAAACAAAACAAAACAAAACATTTGGGTTAGTTTCTATTTTTCTGACAATTTTAGGAAGACTTAATTTATCTATAAGTGCTTATTTCTTTCTAAACCAATTAAAGCAGAGCTCTTTTACAAATTTATTTTCCTTGCATACTTTGCATACAGAATTTTTTCTACTATCATGAGGTAGAAAAATATCACATAAACAAAACACACATATGTAGACATACATAAACATAGAGACAGACACAAATGAGATCTTAGACCTTTCATTTAAAAATTTTATCCATGAGTCAGGTACAATAATACAAAACACACTAGTTTATGTAAAATAGTTGGATCCAAATTATGTTTTTGGCAGATGAAACAAGTGAAAGTTATCTGCTCAATGATGGCTACAATTTTTTACAAACATTTCTGGAGAAGACTTTTAAGATTTCCATTTGCCTTTGATAAGTAAACTTATAAAGACTGTATACTAAATTTTGGGTAAAGGGCCTTTTGCAAATTTATTTTCCAAAGGCCTCTTTTTAATTTTTTCTTTTTAATTTTTTTTAGGCTGAGGCAATTGTAGGTAGTTGCTTTAGCCAAAATTATCTTTTTTGGATGTTTACATTTAAAGAGGATGGTAAGATGTATACTTCCAAGGGCCAGAGAAAGAAAATAAGTTTTTTAAAGAAGGAGTTTGGAAGCATATTTGCTTATATCTAGAACAATTACTATTTGGTTTTTTTTTTGTTTGTTTTGTTTTGTTTTTAATTTTAGTATAGGGCAATTCAATGAATTCTTTATGGTGGAGATCCAAAATACAGTCACAAAAGTCTTTACTTGGGAAGGCCTGGAGCTGGTGGGGTCTGATTACCTAGTAAGAAACAGTAAATTAGCCTTGCTGTATGTTCTCAGGACCTTTGTTAAAGCTATTTCTTGGCTATCAGAATTCATATAAGTCTCACAAAAAGTGTCTTTTGTAATTCTTAACATTTTTAAAAGTCTGATCTCCATCTCCCAATCTTGCTATGGGAGTTTTTCTGTGTTTTATTTTTTTGGTTGGCCAAGGCACTTTCCAATCCTCTCCCTAAAGGCCACATATGACAAGACCACAGCTAACATCATACTCAACAGTGAAAAACTGAAAACTTTCCCGTAAGATCAGGAACAAGACAATATTGCCTAATATTGCCACTTTTATTCAACATAATACTAGAAGCCCTAACAAGAGCAATTAGGCAAGAAAAAGAAATAAAGGACATCCAAGTCAGAAAAGGAGAAGTAAAACTGTCTCCATTCGCAGATGACATAATATTGCATATAGAAAACCCTAAAGACACCACCAAAAAATGTTCAGTAAAGTTGCAAGATATAAAATCAACATACAGAAGTCTGTTGCATTTCTATGCACTAATAATAAACTATCAGAAAGAAATTAAGAAAATAATCCATTTAAAACTGCATCAAAAAGAATAAAATCCTAGGAATAAATTTCACCAAGCAGATGAAAGACCTGTGCACTGAAAACTGTAAGATATTGGTGAAAGGTATTGAAGAAGACTCAAATAAATAAAAAGTATTCTGTACTCATGGACTGGAAAAATTAATAGTGTTAAAATGTCCATAATATCCAAAACAATCTATAGATTCAATGCAATCCCTACCAAAATTCCAATGGCATTTTTCATGGAAACAAAACAAATACTCCTAAAATTTGTGCTGAACCACAATAGACTTTAATAGCCAAAGCAATCATGAGAAGATCAAAGCTGGAGGCATCACACTTCCTGATTTCAAACTATGTGAAAAAGATATAGCAATCAAAACACTTGAATCCCTTGCTCTCTCAAGCACATCAGGCATGTTCCCAACTCAGAACCTTCCACTTATTGTTCCTTTGAACAGGCATGTGATTTCTGCAGATCTTCACGTGGATGGTTCCCTCACCTCCTTCAGTCCTTCGCTGAGATGCCGCCTTCTCAGTGAGGTCTTCCTGGTCACCCTCCATCCCCACTAACCATAGCCCTTAGTATTTCCCTTTCCTATGCTACTCTTCTCCAAGAACTTCAGCTGGTTACAAACTGAGAACAGGGCCTGGGCAGAGGTTAGCAACCAGGTGCCTATGTCTTCTCCAATGTACGTAATACGATAGCATACATATGTACATTTCCAAGACATAGGCACCTGGTTGCTAACCTCTGCCCAGGCCCTGTTCTCAGTTTGTAACCAGCTAAACTTCTTGTGAACATAGGCAGAGTGAGGTGGGGAAGAGTTCAGAAGTGACTCCCTCCTAATAATTTGGGATTTTCTTAGTTCAGTGTCTGTTAATTATATGTATAGTTTGTTTCATTATCTTTACATTATTAACTAAAAAATATTCTACATTAACCTACAATAATGTAAGTTACCACAAATTTTACACAAGTGAATTTTTGTAGCCTTCATTTTTCACTAGTTTGTTGATTATCTACATCCTGTCCATGAGGACAAGAATTTTTATCTGCTTTTTTTTTTCTTATGCCTATATCTCTAGAACTTAAAACACTTCTGACACATAGTATGTCATTAATAAACATTCGAATTAATGTTGTATTAGTGAATGGCTCACCCTGTGTATACATATACTGTGCATGACTCTCCTGCTCTCAGAAGCTAATAGAAACCATTTGCTTAATCATAATATTAACAAGACCATAACCTAAAATTCATAACACCTTACATTTACATAACACTTTTCAGACTATAAAATGCTTTCACATTCATTGTCTCATTTAATCCTCACAACAATTTTATATTCTCCTTTTTCGCAGGATGCCAAACTTGAGAGACATAGCGTTTTTTCAAAGTCACAGGAAACTGAATCATGGAGAAATTGAGTGTTTTGCTTAAAGTCCACACAAGAGAACTGAGACTCAAACTCATGTTGTACTGACCACAAATCTGATGCAATTTCCACTCCAATATCCCAACTCTTTAATTCTGTACTGAGTCAGTTGCCTACATATCCTTCGATTCAATATCAGTAATATCTGTCTACTCTCCTTGGCCAACCAGGCTCAAGACTCAGAATCCAGTTGTTCAGGTTTGCTTCCGTTCTTATTAACTGTGCTAACCTAGCAAAACTGGAGCTGGCTGACTGGCTCTGCCTGGTTGTAAAACCAGGATTAGGTAGTCTGAAAAAAAATGTTCTCATCTGCAAAAATATAGATAAAAATTCAGGCTATAAATACCCAGGACCAAAGAGTCTGTAAAACTCAGCTTATATAAAATTGCGTGCAGATAGGGGCTTAAGCAAGTTCCGGTCAAATCATTTAAATATGTTATCCCAAAGCTTTAAAATTACAATAACCCTTTAAAAGAAATGTTTTTTTTTTTTTCTTATTTTTTCCTCAATTCTAAGAAAGAAAGCCCTATCTTTTCAGCACTGCCCAACTTCTTATAAAAATGGCTATTGAATACCTACTATGGATATGAAAATCACAATGCTATTTCTTCCCTTCCTGTTCATCCATAAGCAAATATTTAGCTTTCTTGGGTTTCTTTGTAAACTTTCATTGCTCTTAGTCATTCATCCTCATTCTTCTTCTCTCCCATCTTCCATAACCTACTCCTACTTACAGAAAATTCATTATTATTAGAGTTCGCTCTGTTTTTTCTTTCCTCATGTCTTCCCTACTTCAACTACAGACTGCTTAGAGTTTAAAATTCACTTCTTTGTATTATCACAGATTGTAAATATTCAAAAGCTGGTGACTAAGGGAAGGGAGAGGAGCCCCATTCATGATTTGAACCAAAGAAAGAGAGAAGATATTATCAGATGCCCCATTTTAATGGCATACAAATAACATGATTCGAACTAGTTCAGGTGCAGTCTGCATACATCTGAAAGGAGGAGATGGACTGCTGACTTGGCAAAGGGTTGTAAATAAAAGCTGACTTTGGTTTGGCACCTATAATTACACCCAAGCCATAACTTGCATTTTAATAGTCTCAGAAAGAAGGAAGAAAGAAGGAAAGAAAGGATGGAGGGAGGAAAGGAAGGAGGGAAGGAAAGAAGGAAGGGAGAAGGGAAGGGAGCGAGGAAGGGGAAGGAGAGGGGGAGGGACGAAGGAAGGAGACAGGAAAATAAAATTTTATTTTTTTGTTAATAGGATAGACTTAGACATTTAGTTTTCTAATAGAATTTATTTTAAACTAGGACTTCTCTTATAGAGTACATCCATGAGAATGATAGAATAGAAAATGCTATAATTACCTAGACTTCCATAATAATTGTTTCACAGATTCCATAGAAAGCATTAATTCCAACACCAAATTAAAATTTAAAATGGTTAGAAGAGAAACAATCCCTCTACCTAAATCTACATGTCAGAAATACATAAGTTTAATGGCGTTTGGTGAAAACTTACTGGGTACAAATATGATATTAAGTCCTGCAGGGGAAGAAGTATTTTTTTCTCTACCCTCCTAGGTTCATTGGCTGCTCCCACTCCCAATCAAATTGATAAGAAACAAATTAACAAGAGGAAAAAAAAAACAGATTCAGTTTATGTAGGTACAGCAGTTCACAAAGAAATAAAAGCTCAAGGAGGTGGTCAGAAGATTGAGCTTATATACCATTTAGGCTAAACAAAAGAAAAGAATTTTGCTTCTTGGCGGAGGAGGCAAATTATGAAAAGAAATGTACAATAAAGAAGGGTTATCTTGTTATGCAGATAAGAGTCTCTCAGGTGATGAGTTGTCTCTTGGAGTGGCTCTCTTCCTGGTATGAGACACTTTTACAAATGAAAAAAAAATTTTATAAATGCAAATTTTCTTTAAAAAAAGGGGGAAATTGTACTCATTTGCAGGCAGATAGGGGGATGTAAATAGCTTTTCCTGCATCTGCTGGTTCTCAATTGCCTTTAGCTCAAAATAATCCATATGCCAAAGAGGCATATTTGGGGCGACATATTCCGAAACCCATGAGTACTAATGGTTAACACAGAAGAGTTCCTGTCCTCAAGGAACTTTATAACTAAAAGAAACGTAAGATGCATGAAAATAACGGTAGCACAAAGCAAATGTGTTTCAGTAGAAGTATAAAGGGCTGTGAAAGCCAATATGTATAGTTTGCTGATGATTGAAAGATTTTAGGCTTTATGAAGAAGGTGACACTTTAAGAATGGGTAAGATTTGTATTTCTGATAAGTGGAGAGGAAATGGAAACCATGGAGGCAGGAAAGTTCAGGAAATACTTAGCAATAAGTGAATGGTCATATTTGGTTGAAAGATATATTTGGAGAGATGACATGGAAAAGAAAGCACGTGCCAAATCATAGGGTATTTGAGACTGTCTGAGCAGTTTCATTTTTATTCTGTGAGTCCTAGGGAGCCGCTGAAGGTTATTGAAAAGAAGCCTGACACATTCAATATGAGCTTTAGAAAGTTCTTAGACTGTGATTGTAAGATGTTTAAAGGAGGTGAGACTAGAGCCTGGGAGTATAGAGAGGAAGCCATCATGTAACCCAGGAGCTGGACAAGGTGGAGAAAATGGGATATATATAAAAGATGTTTAAGAAGTAGAGTCCACGTGATTTGGCAACTGATTGAATGCTTACCTATTTGTTTGGGGGAAAGAGAAGCATATGGTGAAAAAAAGGTTTAAGTTAGGATTTTGTAAATGACAGGTCAAATTGATTTAGCTAAAGAGTAAAACAGGGAAATTTGCAAAATTAATAAGTTACCAACCTAACTTTGGGAATGACAACGATAGAGCTAGGGAAGGACTATTGAATCAAGGCCTCAGATGTCATTCTTCCTCCATATCCTCTCTCTGAAAGTAGCCTTTATACTTTCATACTATAGACAAACTCTCTCCGTGTTTGAGGATCATCACCATAGCCAGTTCTTCTAGATGAGGGACTAGAGAAAAATGGAATCTGCCCCTGGGCCAGCTTGGACTTTTCCAGAGATGGACACCAAGAGGTGGGTGGGGGTCACATATTCGTCTCTTGGGCCAGTCACTAGACTTGATTGATATTTGAGGTGCTATTTTTGGCAGCTCTCACTAGAAAATCATGATTGGGGTTAAGGGAAAGTATTATTGGCATGGCCACAAGGGAATTCCTTATGGGTTGTGGAGCCATCTCAGCTTTCCCAATGGAGACATAGAAAAGAGAACAGAGGAGTACAAATTGTGACTGGGATTCTGGGCCACTATGTTTGGGAGGGTGGTGATGCCTTTAGCAAATAGAGAAATAGGTTCGGATAAACTATTTTATTTTATTTTATTTATTTTATTTTATTTGTTTCACCTGTAGCACCTGGTCTTCCTAGGTAGTCTCCCATCCAAGTACTAATCAGGCCCGACCCTGCTTAGCTTCCGAGATCAGACGAGATCAGGCCCATTCAGGGAAACTAATTTTATTTTGGATATCTTATTTTTAAGGTTTATTAGGCTATATATGTGGCATTGTGTAGGAGGCTCTTAGAAATTAGGATCTTTAGTTCTTAGGAGAAGTTGGTTTTAAAAACCATGATTTGGGAGTCATTAGCATATAGGTTATGATGAAACTAAATGGATAAGATTGCTCAGGGAGGATGTATTCAGAGAAGAAGGTGGAGGGCAGAATCTAGGACATTTACATCATTCGAATGGTGGGATTAAAAGGAAAAAGTTGAAAAGTAGACTGAGAAGAAGCTACCAAATAACAATATCCAAGAGAGGTAAACAGGTAAGAAACTGTAAAAAAAAAAAAAAAAAAAATCACTGTTTTGCAAGTTCCTTTTTGTCTTCCTTATCAAATCAACAAGTTCTCTCTGGAGTACCTATCATGATCATTGCCCTTTGATAGGGCACCAAAGGAAATAGAAAAGAATGCGAAGACACGGATCTTTCTCTGAAGTGAACACTTGCCAACTCTCAAGGATGGGTTTAGGTAATGGTGAGCTATTTGAGAATGTGCTGAGGCAGGGGCCAACATGACTCCAGCTGGCCAGCATACTGAATATGTGGCCCATTTACCACCTTGGCATAAGTGCCGGAGTGGCAATAAAAGAATAAGGGGGAGAACTCAATGTGATTACCTGTGGAAGCATTTGCTTATTAGTTTGTTGTAATAGAAAATTATGTATAGGACATAGTGCCTAATGAGTAAATGGGTGATTTCAAAGTGTGATTACTTTCTTCGCTTAGAACAAGGCTAGGCTTTAAAATATTGTATAATAATTGTTATTCTTTAAAGGAAAGTAATCCCCTTAGTTTAGACAATAATTTTTTTTTTGTTTATATATTTTTTCCAGCTGAGTTTCTTTAGTAAAACGATAATAGATTGGTAAGAGATGTCATCATGTGGTGGAATGATCAGTGTATAAGAAGGTGGGAAATCAGGACTCCGGTTACTACCATCATCTCTCCCTTCCCGCCTCTGCCCCATCACACGTACCAACTGTATGCTCTAGCTGTGCAACTTTAAGTCACTTAATCTTTGGGTTTCAGTGGCCTCAACTGATGAGAATGATAATATTTCATTGGCCCAAGTACAGGGACTATGTAGATAGTGTCTTAAGTTTCCATCTGTTATGAATATGATCATTCATCCATGTGACATGTATACGAGGGATACAAAGCTAAAAGGATTGGTTTCTGCCTTCAAAGAGCCTCGAGTCTGGCCTGGGAAACAGGGAACATATTATTACAATTTAACACATAAGCTGTTGTGAAGGCAAATGAAACAGACACAGGGCACACAAAGACCAGGAATCCCATGTGAGTCTCATGTCAGTCCAGGGAAGTTTGGGGACTTCCTCAGGGGAAGTAACACTTGAGCTGAGCTTAAAAGGCATCACCATGACAATAAAGAAACTAGGGATTTTGGGTAGAGAGAGCAGCACATATTTTAAAAAGAAGACACATTTTGAGGAAGAACGAAAAGTAAGTTCACATTAACGGGATATAAAGAACAAAGTATGAAGTTGTAAAAATTCAGGGCTGGACAGATGGTCAGATATTATTCAGAATAATCGTGGAGCACTCATTGGTAAAGGGCAATGTGCGAAGTGCTGGGCAATGTGTGAGGTCTGCTTCTTAATGTTTCTGAAGATACTAAAGTACTTTTGTTTGCTTTCTGCTTGTTTCTCCCTTTCTTGCCTGCTGTAGAATTTGGAGTCTGCAAGTTGAGAGCATTTCTGGGTTTATTCTAGGCAGATCGACTCCTTCCCTGGCTGTGTCTTGTTCTCACCTATTCTAGGTTTCAGCTCACTTCCTTCTGCTCATCGGTCATCCCCATCATCGGTCTCTTGACTTTCAAGCTTTGTTGGAATCTCTACTCCTCTCCTCTCTCATTCTCTTTGTTGGGTGGGGTTGGGTGTGTCCACATCTTTTTATTTCTTCACTATGATTTTCATGTGGTTTGGGGAAAAAAAGAATAAGTGGCTATGTTCCATCTGCCATCTTAAGCCAGAAGCTCCTGAATTTGATTTTTGCCATGTGTTTAAGGTAGCTATGGAATATCTACATTGAGATGTGTGATAGGCAATTAGCTGTAGGTATGGATTTAAAATTCAGGAGACAAATCTAGATTACAGCTAAAGATCCGGAGTTACTGGTGTAGAAACAATGGGTGGGGATGAGATTGCCTCGAGAGAGCATGCAGAATGAGAAGAGAATAGGAATTAAGCCTGGTACTGGGGACTATCATGATTTAAGACAATTGTTTGTAGGATTCAATATTCTTCTAGAATTAAGGAGACTAATGATCACTCAGGACTTTCCCCTTTTGGATAGAAAGGACTCAAATGGGCTTTTCGAGTTCAGGAAAGTTGCATTTAATATATAATAAAGGTGTAAAACAAGTAGTAAAAAGATTAGGTGTAACAAAGTTGAAGAAAGGAGGGATAGGAGTTCCTTGGATGAGAGAGATAATCAAGGGTGTCATCATTTCCAGATGATACTATCTGATTTTTTTTTTTTTTTTTTTTTTGGTTCCGGGCCCATTCTTATGAGTCTGCTGAATGCCAGCTAACCTAATCTGCTCTCCTATTCTTTTCTTCTGCTGAGAATGTGGCTCTGATTCAAGAGCTATTGTACAGTGAGATATGTTCTCATAGTCTCCAAACATTCAATAAATATTTATTGAGGTCCTAAAATATGCCAGATTCTGGGTGAGGTGCCAGGGATATGAAAATGTATAATATTCCTGCCCTCAGAAAACATACATATGCATAAGCTGCCCCTCATGCTCAAGTCAGTGGTGCTAACTGCCATTATTTTATTAGCAAGAGTCTTGTCATTAGCTTTTAGGGAAAGTTTGGCTATCCCTCATTCTGATAATTAGACACGGAAGGTCTTATTTTAGTGCCCAGTGTGGAAGTCTCGTGTCTCTGGTTAACTAAAGGGTGAGGATTTTTTTGCACTGTCTCAAGAGTGATACATAGGCATTGCCTACTCCAGTACAGCACAGTGCCTGGTGTTTAGTGAGCTATTACTGTTTATTAGTTTTTTAGTCTTTTTATTTTTATTACCTCAAATTATTATCGTTATTAAGCAAGGATTCTAAAAAAGCATAAGCCACAGCACAATTGCATATTTCAGAGAGGTCCAATGAAAGAAAGGGTTTTTTTTTAAGAGTAAACTTGAAATAATCACAGTTGGCAAACAAGTCATTGGTTTAAAAAAATACAACTAATCAAGGAACGATTGTTGATTGATGGCAAGCAAGGGGAGAAGGCGGTCTCCATGATTTTGTACAAACATCAACATCCATACATAGATGAATTCTTTTAAACCCGGAATTTTAGGTATCATGTCTTTAATCTCAAATTAAAAAAAAAAAAACTCTATGTTTTTTTAGTTTCCAAAAGAGATAGGGAAATTTTAATTAAGTAGGTAATAAGGATGTAGGTTGGCACAAGGGTGAGTACAGAATTAATCTAGTATGGTGCATTATTATTATTATTACTAAAACTGATTAAATTTGTAATTAACATGACAATACTAGTGACAGAATAAGAAGTAGGGAATCGGACCAGTTCATATCAGGGCTTTTTCTAGTTTAGATGAATTTTCAAAATTTATTTATTCATTTCTTAATTGATCCACTTGATCAACAAATATACCCAGCATGTGCCAGGCACTGTGCTGGTACAGAGAGGAACTCGATGCCTGTTTCTTCTAATGGAGATAGCCCCTAATAGCTAAATGAAATCCCACCAAAGAAAGTTACAGTGCAGAGTAAGGAACTGTAGTGTTGCCTTGCAGCCTTGTTTTACTCCAGTTATCTGGTGCTGCCACCTGCTGGGCATTTTCTTTTTCACAGAGTTTAACCATAGGTTTGGACAGAGAACACAGAATTTCCTCCGTGGAGTCGGCTCCCATTTCCATCTTTGCATACCGGACCATGGACTTTTTCTGGCTGAGTACACACACCTTCCTTCTTCCTCGCCAGCAACCCCGACATGGCACCAACCCTAGCTC
This sequence comes from Pteropus vampyrus, assembly GCF_000151845.1. Classification (NCBI taxonomy): domain Eukaryota; kingdom Metazoa; phylum Chordata; class Mammalia; order Chiroptera; family Pteropodidae; genus Pteropus; species Pteropus vampyrus. The sequence continues at coordinate 2,563,636 of NW_011889064.1, forward strand.
CTCCAGAATTGCAAGCTCTTGTCAAGTAGGCGTGCTGAGTCACCTGCCCAGTATGCCCAGGGCAATTGCCTCATATCTCTCCCTCCCACAGAGTTTTGATCCCGAGCTTCTGTTGGAAGATTTTGGTCTTTTATAGTTTTATTCCCGCTCTTGTGAGAAAGAGTTTCTTACCGGGATACCAGTAGCGTGTGGCTGAGTTGCTTGACATGGGCAGGAAGAGACCAAAGGCCTTTGCAGTAAACACTTCTCTCCAATTCCAAACTTACTCTCACTTCTGTGCAGGGCAGCAGTGTCGTGGGTGGGGTAGTTTACCAACTTCCTCATGAGTAGTGTGGTTCGGGTCCGCGGGCAGCTTCAAAATGCTGAGCAGAAGTCAGGGCTCAGGGGAGTAAGCATTAAATAGGTCATTTGCTTTGCATCATCGGTTCTTAAAGTGAGTCAAATGCCTTCAGGGGTGGTTTCATCATTAAAAAGGAGCCCAACAGTACCAAGTCCACCAGTGATTGCATGGCCTCCTGCCTCCTCTGGCCCTGCTTCAAGCCAAGGGCTTCCCATGAATTGCTAATGTTTGACCCAGAAAACATTAATCTGCTTGGTTATTAGACTACTTGGTTGGGCACAAAATCATAGAGACTGCCTTCTCCCATTGCTTGCCGTCACATCAAAAATTATTCTGGATTTTAGTAGATAAGAATGACTGTTAGGATAGTAAATGTTTTCTTTAAATGTAATGCTCGCTTTATGTTTTTTTATCCTAAATTAAATCGCGAAGTAGAAAATAGGCTAAAGTGTGCGCACATTTATTTCTCCCTGGAGGACTGATCCTCCCAGCCCCTCAAAAGGTCTTATTTTAAAAAACCCAGGTTTATCCTTCTTGACTGTGAAACTTTAAGAACATATCCTGAGCTCAGTGACATGCACTGAACCACAAGAAAAAAGGCCAGAGTGGACACAATATTAAACAAATTAATTGCTGAATCTCTTTTCTGACACTTTCTTGGTTCTTTTTCTTTCTTCTCTTAGCTCTATAAACCATTCCATCAATTCCTTTAGCCACCTTCCCAGTCTGATTTTTTCTCAGGCTCTAATTAATATTCCTTTTTCCTCTTCCTCCTTGCTAAAACTAGTAGCACTATGGACCACTTTCAACTCAGCCTGGAACATTCCATATCTGAATTATTCTTGGATGCAGCCCAGCCCCTTCCCTTTATCCCATTTCTGAGAATGAAGTGATTTTTGTAGAAAAAAAGTTGATATGGAACTTGGTATGGATTTCAAGGGCCCCCTCAGTGCTCCATCCAATAGTCGAATGCTCTCCACAACCCTGTCACGATGTCCAGTGAGTTCTCGAGGACAAAAGAAGCCCCTGAGTAAAGGGATTGAGGAAGCCTGGAGGGGGGTGGCAGTAAGCAATTAGGTCAGAGGCAAGAAGACCTGGGGGTGCGAATGTGGGTTCTATAAGAAATAGGAAGACAGGAGGTGTGGGGTGGGGAGGGAGGTGGAGAGAGTAGAGGAGTAGAGAACCTCGAAGGTGAAGCGATTCAGCAGAGAAAGAAGGAACCAACTCTGACCTGGAAGTGGTCCTTGAAAATTCGGTCTCAGAAATAGTCAAGATCAAATCTTAATTCTCCGATAGATTCCATTATGTGAAAGGCTTATTTTAAGACTTCTCCCTTTTCCCCCCATTTCATTGTAATTCATCACTTTTCTTCAGAGGTGTACAGTTAAGAGAAGACAGGCAAGAGAGAAGTGAAAGTCTAATGATATTCTTTTTTTTAAAGAAAGCCTTTAAAAAGAACAATAAAAAAGCAATAAAAAAGAAATTTTTTCCTCCCAAAAAAACAATTTTTCCTTTCAAAATTTTAATTTAATGCCTAAAAACAATAAAAAAATAAAAAAAGGTTTTTTGTTTTGAATCAAACAATATTGAAATACAAAAGCAAAAAAAGAGGATCTCTCCTTCCAATACCACCCATTAAAGAGCTCATGTTAAGTTTGATGGATCTTTTTATTTTTATTTTTTTATACTAACATATATAAAGACTCCCCCCCTTTTTTTTTTTTACAAAATGAGATACTGTATACACTCACACTGTAACTTGCTTTTTCATTTAATAATATGTAAACACATAGTAATTTCAGTAATTTCAGGCAACAGATATACAATTCTTTATTCACCCCACTCTCTCTTGATCGAGATTTAAGTTATTTCCAGTTTTTTGGCACTACAAATATTGTCAAAAGAAAAATCTTTATACACATCTCTTTGCAGCCTGGCCTTTTTATTTTTAAAAGATAGATTCTTAAAATTGGAGTTGCTGGATCAAAAGGTGTGTACACTCTTAATTTTAGTAACTACTGCCATGTAACTCTCCCAAAAGATTTGGAGGTGCGCACTTTGCATTATCACAAATGATGGCCACCATAAAAAATTAACGATTCCTCTATAACAGAACTCAGCTTAGTGCACGGGCCTCTACTGTCACTTGTTACCTGATAATTTACTCTCGGTCTTTTCCGATAACTCAAATTAACCATCCAAACTTATTGTTCTAGTTCTTTTGCTCTTGGATGGCCTCTGAGTGTGAGGGATGCTTGTGTGATATGGTGGCATTAAGGCTGTGTGTGAATTTGGATCATGGATGTCTCTCTCTCTGTGCTGGCTTTTGGAACTCATCCATTCATGCCTTGAGCATTGCTCTCTGTTCCTGCTGAAGCCTGCTGTGGCCCTCACTTGACAAGACTAAATGCTGTACCTTCCTTGTTTTCACCGCAAAGGCACATCTGGTGCACTTAGCTTGTCTCATGCCCCCTCAGAGAGCCTGGCTTTTCCAGCTCCTTGCCCTACACCATGCTGCGGTGTAAGGGACTCTGTGAGAACCCTCAGGCCCTGTGCCCAGCCCCAGTCCTGATCATCGCTGATTACCGTCCTGCTGAGGTGGACTCAGGCTGCTGTCTGATGTTTACAGTTATTCAGGTTGTTCGGGAAGACAGGCAATGATTCTGTTTGCTTTGGAATGCCTCAAACTTATCTAAGCTTATTAGACCCCTGCAGAGACTTGGCCTTGAAGGTGGGGGTGACAGCAGGCGGTCCTACTACTGAATCCTCAGCACATCCCCTACAATCCTTGCTTGCTTTCCTGCCTGCCAGCCAAGATCTTCTTTTTAGTGGGACATTGTTCTTATCAGAGCACATACTCTTCTCTGTGTTTATGCTATAAATATTATGTGTTTGGTCCTCCAGGCATTGGCTCTGGGTAGTTAAAGCAGATTTTTGGAATTAAAAAAACACAAAAACATTTGTCTCTTAAGTTCCTGGCTCTTGTCATCGAAAGTCGTGGCTTTTAAGACCTTTTTCTCTGCTACAGATTTTACAAAATTATTTTCAACAGCTTAAAAGTCAAGGATTTAATCGTTCTCTCTGTATCATCTCTACATCTGAATCTCTAAAAATTATAACATTCCTCGAATGATGAGAAAAAAGAGATAAGAGGAATTTTTTTAAACCTACATAGTTAAACATCAAAATATTATCCCACTACAAAAAGAAATATATTCATTGCACAATAAATTATGTGAAGTGATGAAGAAAATTTTATCACAAGAATTCTATCTTGGGAGAGGAATTTGGAAGAAAACCCTTCAAACCTCCCTGGGCAAAGACTGAGATTCTAGGGACATGTTCTCACAAAAGTTGGTCTTCAAAATACTACATATAAGACAAAGGGAGGAATATATTTATACTAGCAGAAGAGCAGAGAAGTTAAGTAGTAGAGGAGATTTACAGAAAGAAAAGGCAAAAAAAAAAAAAAAAGGCAGGATGACGTGCACTACAAAATGTGATCATTTTCTATGATCTAATCTCCAGCATAATTCTACTAAGCTATAAGAAATGCTTGGTCTAAGCAGGTACCAGTGAATAGCTGAACTTTGCACCCAGTGTGATTCAGGGCTAAACAGGACTAATAAAGTGGATGGAACGTATCCAGTTACTGGCAAAAGTAAAGCCTGGTCCACGTAGAGCCCTCACTATCGCTCTGGCAAGTTACTGGCTCTTCCAACCCTGTTTTGGTATCTTCCACCTCTCTTGCGTCTTCTTTGCCCGTGGAGGTGCTGCGTTTTCATACTTTTATGGAAGAGATCGGCCTTTCCTCCTTTGCCTCGAATGGGAGCATCAGAGCCCCATACCTCCACAAACCTGATCCCAGGATCACTTTTAAAAAAGACCTTAATTTACCTCCACAGACACTTTTTTTCACTTTCACTTCTAGCTTCAGCAAGCAAGGAGCATTTGCACATGCGTTTAACCTACCTTAAGTGTGATGCTTTCACACGTACGTGTGTATTTGATACATATAGTATGATTTATATTACATGCCTCAAATGATATCTTATCAATGTATCACCAGATATTGTATATTATGTGTATATATATGTGAGAGTTTTATATTTATACTTACAAACATTATGTTTTAAGGTCACTAAGGTCATCCTCAGCATGGTGTCACATTCAAAAGAAACACAAATTTCATTCCAAAATGACCTTTGAAAATCATGTTTTTATTTAAATGTTTCTTAAAGAGACACTATATACCGCATATTTCAAAACTTCCAGAAACTCTGTAGGTACCTCCTTTTCTTGAAGTTTCATTCATCTCGTATGCTACTCAAATTGTCCCCTCTCTCCAGGAGCTCTGGTCTCATGCTTGCTTTCCTCTGCAGACCTTCTCTTTTTCATCTGCCTCCTTTTGTTTCCAAGATTCCGCCCACCCCCGCCCCAAAGTAACTCCCATTTTATGTTGACAGATGTATCTCTTCTCAAAGCTGCTTTAATTTTGTGTCTACACCCATTCTCTTTGCTCTCCCCTCAAACTGGATCAACAACGTTCCTTAGCTAACAGCTGATCAGCCTCTTTGAGGCAGGAAAGGGGAAAATATTAAATTCTCATATTCCAAAAACATATGTTTTGACCCTGCACATGTAGATCTCTGCACCTGGACTTCTGCTGGTACACTTACCTTCCAGAGAGTTCTGATGGGTCAGTGCCCTTGTAAGAACAGCTGTTAAGTGATTCGAATACCAGCTTTGTAGTAGCAGAGAGGGAAATGAAAATTTGTAATTTAAGAGCTTTAGAGAAAATTCTGATGAGAGGAGAGAACTGTCTTTGTTAAGCATTTCGGCTGGGAAAAGTTAGGCCGCAGGCACAGCCCTGCGAATTCTGATGAATTAGCAGTGGGACAAAGAAAAAGTAAATTTCACTTCAAAAGAAAGGTAGAAACAGATAGGAGAAAGTAGAGCTAAGTGACATGGTATTAGTTTGGACATACTTATGTGTCAGGCGCTGTTCTTAGTGCTTAACTTATAGTACTAGATGATTTGATTCTCACTACAATACTAAGAGTTAAATACTGTTATTATTATCCCCATTTTTAAATGTAGAAACTGAGGCACAGTTTCTAAACTGAGTAAATTAACCAGGTATCAGGGAAAAGCCCCAATGTCATAGAGAATGGCAAAGAATAAAGAGACTAAGGACATGACTAAGCCAGCAACCAGGTTGGCTTGCCATCACTTCATAGGTGCAAAATTAGACAATGAGACTGAATGGACCAGTGCAAGATTGTCTATTACTCACAACACTGCAAACAGTGGAACCTTCGGCATGGTAACTCTGGTGCCCCTGCCCTTAGTCCCACATGGCAGTAAGGGGCCCAGATGGCAGAGACTTAAACGGTGGTTTGTGCAATATGTGAGGAGTCTAAGGTTAAAGACTCTGCACCTTTTACAGAAAGCAGCAAACAGACCAGTCCCTCTCCCTCAAGGAGTCGGTTGTAAAGTAGTCACACTGTGGGCACTTTGACCAATGTAATTGCTATGTGACTGGCTAGAGAAGTTGCTTAGGGTCAGAGGATGGTGAGATGTTCGTTGTGGCTTGGAACACTTACAAAGGATATGTAGAGATGTTCAGGATCCATGACAAACTGTCTCTCCCAACACCAAGGTCATAGCTAGTAAGTAATGGAACCAGACTTTGAACCTGAGCAGTCTAGCTCAGAGTCCACACTTACTACTTCATGTAGTCATATTGTGTAGAGGCTTAGTATTCAATTTTAACGCATTGGTTGTTTTATTGTGCCTTGCAATGCGAGCACTCTTTTCATTGCTACAAAACTTAGTAAAGTGCTCACACAAAGCTTTAAGTCAGAAGTATTCAGAAGGTAAAGAGTTTGGAGTGCTAGCTATCAGAGGGACAAATTGTTTCAAAGTAACAACGAATAGCCCAGAGGTGAAAGGCAGAGTGGAGAGAAAGAAGTCAGCGGGAGCAGCAAATAGGTCCCACAAGCCTTCCCAGGGTATTGGGAAAGGTGTGGAGTACCCCTTCTTAAGTGGGACTGGGCAGTGAGTCAATTTTTATTAAATCTTAAAGGGCAAGATGACCCTACAAAACTGGAGGAATTGGGGCCATCTAAGGGCTGACAACTGGGGAGGGATAGATAGATGATAGATAGATAGATAGATAGATAGATAGATAGATAGATAGATAGATAGATAGATAGATAGATCATAGAGAAGGAAGGAAGGAAGGAAGGAAGGAAAGCAAATAGGAATTCCATAGCATTTACAGTGTTAGAGGCTTTAATGGTTTTTATAAGCCTGTGAAAGAAGAATCATTATCTCCATTTTACAAAAGAGGGAAGTAAAGTTTAGGGAGGTAACTTGCCCAGCACCAACGAGAATTGTCAAACCCCCAAATTTAACCCAGGCCCTTCTAACTCTAAAATCCAGATTCGTTCCATTCTCCCACACTACTTGTTTAACTTGGGCAGAAGGAGAGAGTATGCGGAAACCATAAGAAAAGGGAGACACCAGTCAAATGAAAGCTAATCAGACACCATTAGCACCCCCTACTGGGTCAGGCACATCTCCAGGGATGAACCAGAAAATTGTCTGTCCTTTCCCACAGCCTAGCTCTTTTCTTCACCCCTTTAAAAGATTTAAAAAGATAATTCACTCCACCGACCTCTGTAGAAAAGAATAACATACGCTCTGGGGTTCTCTAATCATGAATATCAGAGTAATACAGTGTTACATCAAATCTAAGGTGAAATATGACACATTTCAGAGATGCTAAAATGTTGACAGTGAGCATCTTAGAACTGCCGAAATACAGTGCTAAAAGAAAACGGGAAAAACTCTGCCTTATACTTAAATTTCCCCCTTGCTCAGGGTGATTAGGTAAAAAATTTTTTCCTGTGACGGTAATAAAGGTCGATTTTGTTTTTGTCATTACAGTAATATTGATATGTGAATTTCAACTCCTACACCAACACCTACGTGAGCCTGCATGCGTGCACACGTGCGCGCGCACAGACACACACACACACACACACACACACACACAATCACATGAGCAAAATAACCAAGAAATCGATATAAGGATTTTGATTGGCTGCTTCAGGAAAGGGAGACTGAGGATCAGAGGTGGGAGTAAAATTTACTTCTCAATGAATATCTTTTGTATGGTTGGAAATTTTACCATGTGCACATTTTACTTTTTAATAACTTTCTAAAGTAAATAATAGATAAACCACATTACTATTAATAGCAACTCAAGTAACTAGACTCTGATTAATGATCTTATCTATTCCCTGACCAGACTTGATGGTAAGTATTTTCCTATATCATGCTTTCTGTATCCTTATGAAACTGCTGGCCAATTTATTTATTTTATTTTTATTAATTTTTTTTTTATTATGGTGACGTAGGTTAATGAAACCCAGTAAGTTTCAGGTGTACAATTTAGCAGTAAGGCATATATATATATATATTGCATTGTGTGACCGCTTTAAAGATAGCTCGAGACACTGTCAATTTCTATCAAAGTTAGATATAGGATCTTTTTTTATATTAGGAGATCATCTGTATTATAGGTTCTCAACTTCTGAGACATCCCCAGATATTCTCTTTTCTCATGAGGCAACTTCCATGCAGACCACCACCTCCGTAATCTTTGTATATACTTTATCTCATATTCTTCTACAACACACTGGCAAAAACACAGCATTTAAAAATATAAGAATTTCTAGACTGCACAGTTTATAAAGCTCTTTTTTATACATTGTAACATTTAATTTTCCTTTACAACAATGGTGGGGCCAACAAAAAAAAATGGCAGTTGATCAATAAAATGATGGTTTGGGGCCTACTTATTGTCTTTTTTTGGACTTGTGTTATACTTATTCAATAGTAATCCCTGCTTTCTTTTTTATTTTGAATCTTTGGTATATCTTTGCCAATCTGTTTACTTTCAACTTTTTTGGTCAGTTTGATTTCAGTATATTTATAAACAGCATGGATTATATGTGTATATGGGAGTGTGTGCATGGATAAGTGTTAGCCAGTTTTAGAATTATTGCTTTTAATAGGAATGTTTACTATTATTACATATTATAATATATATACATGTTGTCATATGTTATATATGTTTTGTTTTTAGTCTTCATTACTGTTTTCTGTTTTACAATTGATAGACTATGTTTTGTTTTGCTTTTAACTTCTTCAGTAATTTTCATAATTATCAATGATATTTTTCAATTTTCCAATTGAATAAATCACAGAAAAAAAAGAGTTCATTTAATAGTATGAACTTAAAATTATATATACATTGAAAAATATTATATACAAACTAATGGACAAACAGCTAACTGGGAAAATATTTGCAACAAAATTGATAGATATCCACAACACAAAAGAAGTCATGAAAAATGGGTTTAACAGTCAAAATTATGTTTAGCTACAAGAAATAGAAACACCTACTACAGTGGCTTAACAGGTGAAAAAGGATGGTTTAACTCAGGTAACAAGAAGTCTCATGGGAACCAGCGCGGGGCTGATACACAGACTCCAACCGTCACCAGTCCCTAAGGTAAAACTTTTGGCTCATACACTTTTAGCATGTAGCTTTTATCTTTTTGGTTTCAAAATGATTGCTGCATCTCCCGGCAGTTCAAGCAGGAAGAAGGTAGAATTCAGAGAATGCACCAGAAGACTTATTTTTCATATCAATAAAGGAGGGTGGAAATCAAACTTTAGTTTTTGCCTCTTCTATAGTAGAGTCACGTAAGAAAGAAACACATTGCAAATGAAGACTGGGTTCACCAAAATAGAGTGTTGGCCATACAGGCACAGAATAGAAACAGAAAATATACAATGTAAGAAATTAAAAGATAAAAAAATCATCCCCAAATAATAAAATGCAATAGTAATCAAAGCAATTTATGAAAAACTGTTTGGCAATATTCAAAAAGTTCTTTATTCTTTTACTTGTCACTTTTTATTCTAGGGCTCAGTCCTAAGGAAATAACTTTAAACACAGACAAAAATTTATCTTCCAGGCTGTTTATCACCATGTTTGTTTGCTTTTTAATCGGATACAACCTAAATATTTGTCTGTGCCAGTTAGTTTCCTGGAGGTTGCAAGGAGCAGATACATCAGTTAATGTTTTGTGTTCTAAGAGCACATGAAAAGCAGAGAAAGAACAAAATAATCTCATCAGCCACAGAGCTAAGAAACAGGCCTCAAAGAGCCCTAAAAAGCTACTGTGATAAGCAGCAGCTCTGTCAGTCTTGTTATCTTGTCCCTTAAGAGTAGATGTCTGCTGCTTTCTATGCAATGCTCTGCTATTATGATGACCTAACTTCTCTGTTTCTGCCCCTCTGCTTCCACGCCTCTTTCCACCGTCATCTCACTTTGAGTTTCTAAACCAACTGTTAGTTCTCTACAACCCTCTCTACCTCATTGGTTTCTGCTTACTGTTGCTGTTCGGTCTCCTGATATGTATCTGATCATTAAGCACTCTGATTCAGGGGCTATGTGCAGCCAGCAGAATAAAGAGATTGAAATTAAACATGGACTACACCGCACTGCTTACGAAAGTGTTTACTCCCATTAAGTATTAATGCTCTTGAAAGTACTGCTCAGATTTTAACCTACTGTCTTAAGGTCTTTTATTTCAACTTTTTCTTAAAAAAGCAAGGCATGCCGATTTGAAACCACTTGGGAGATACAAAAAATATCCAAGAGAATAAAATGGCCCACAATCCATAGTCCAAAAAAAGCCATTATTGACATGTTGGTGTTTTTCTTAGGGCCCCTTTTTCCCCAGAGTAGGAGGGGGAAATTTTCTGTTAATCTTTGTAACCAAAGCTTAGAGTATTTATGGCCGAACATGAAAGCGAACTAATTAAATTGCACATTTGCGATGATGTACAGCATGTGAGACCAAATGTGACCAAAAATGGGGTAACAAATGCCCTTAGCGTTTTTCCATTTAAAATAAAAACTGAGGCATTTGGTCTCAACCATTCGTAATTGTTTTTACACGAGCTTATCTCTGAATTACATAAGAAAACAAAGTTTGCCAGCTGAATTCATAGCATAAACAAAATGACTAGGGACATGGTTGACCTATATAAGGGCTCTTAAGGATTTTTAAACACTTTAGCAGCACTCTTAAGTGTTTATATACTCATTAGTTACTAGTTATCAATGAGTCTCATCTGCTCATTAGTTCGTCAAGTAGAGCAATGAGTAGTGAGAGAGGAAAATAGGTTTATGTCTGAGACATGCTTCATAATGCAAAACCAAAACATGTTATCTAGTGTTTTCTTCACTTTTCTTAGTGGTCCAAACAGTGTCTATCGTTACTAAATAAGTATTTGTCCAGTGAAAATAAACCATTCAATCTTGGAGGTCACAATCAAGATAAAAACATAACTTAAGATTTAACTCTTTTGTCCTCTCTCTTAAGAAGTGTTCTGTGACTTGCAACAAAATTTTACATTCCTTGACCGTATTTCTATTATTTTAGTTTCACTGTAAGTCTTTCTTAAAAGATTCTAAACTCTATTAGTACTATGTTTTCAATTTCGAGCATCATATTTAGCCCCTAATATTTTCTCAGTGAATGTTTATTGGTTGAGTGAGTGCACCAACACACAGTTTAGTGGATACATTACATTTTTTAGATTTCTAAAATTTAAGACTACAGTCTTTTATTCTCAAGTTTTTCAGGGCTTGCTGTTCAGCTTTGGTGAGGTGATGATTTGCCTAATGATTACCCAAAGTCACTGTATTGGGTGAAGCAAGATATGAAAAGGGCCTTATCAGGAAAGAAAAAAGAAAAACCATAGAGATAAATAAAATCATAGTGATAAATGCAATTTAAAGACTGTATAGGCATTAGACAAAACCACATAGTATCAACATTATTGGATAGAAATTAATTCATTGTGCCACAATTAACCTAATCTACCTTAACATATTCTGTAAGACTTAATTAGAATACTTTTCAATCTTTTTCATCCTTTCCAAGTGGTAAAGTCTTTATTAAGCCAAGAATATAAACATTTAATAAGGATCTAACATTTGATGAATATTTTTTTTAATTCTCTATTCTTAAATTCTCAACATATTTTACTTTTCTTATTTGTCACTTTTCACAATTATCAGTCAGTGGAACAAAGGGGATATGTGTGTATTTCCTCACGAAGTAATAAACATTTTGAGGGCATGGACCATTTTCTTATTCATATGATACCACCTTTATCTCCTATCTTAATA
>NW_011889064.1:2575309-2580441 GCF_000151845.1 Pteropus vampyrus
AGCATCATATTTAGCCCCTAATATTTTCTCAGTGAATGTTTATTGGTTGAGTGAGTGCACCAACACACAGTTTAGTGGATACATTACATTTTTTAGATTTCTAAAATTTAAGACTACAGTCTTTTATTCTCAAGTTTTTCAGGGCTTGCTGTTCAGCTTTGGTGAGGTGATGATTTGCCTAATGATCACCCAAAGTCACTGTATTGGGTGAAGCAAGATATGAAAAGGGCCTTATCAGGAAAGAAAAAAGAAAAACCATAGAGATAAATAAAATCATAGTGATAAATGCAATTTAAAGACTGTATAGGCATTAGACAAAACCACATAGTATCAACATTATTGGATAGAAATTAATTCATTGTGCCACAATTAACCTAATCTACCTTAACATATTCTGTAAGACTTAATTAGAATACTTTTCAATCTTTTTCATCCTTTCCAAGTGGTAAAGTCTTTATTAAGCCAAGAATATAAACATTTAATAAGGATCTAACATTTGATGAATATTTTTTTTAATTCTCTATTCTTAAATTCTCAACATATTTTACTTTTCTTATTTGTCACTTTTCACAATTATCAGTCAGTGGAACAAAGGGGATATGTGTGTATTTCCTCACGAAGTAATAAACATTTTGAGGGCATGGACCATTTTCTTATTCATATGATACCACCTTTATCTCCTATCTTAATACATTTCTCATAGAATAAGCATAGTAATTTTAACTGAACCAAAGTAACCTCAATTCTTTGCAGAAAATCACTGACAGAGAACATTGATCTGCTGCTTCAGGTTCTAATACTTTCTGAAATTCTACAGATGCTCACTTTTCTTTTAAGATAAAGAGCAGATTATTTGAGATCATTGAATAAACTCAGGCACCATGAGTGAGAAACTTTGGATTTCAGCTTCTCTCTAACATTGACTATCTGTGCGACCTTGGATAAAGCACTTAACCTCTCTGGCTTTAAAATACTTGAATTAGTTGATATTTATTCTTCCTTCCAGGTCATTCTATATGAGCCAATCAATTATCCATCGTCTTTAATTTACCTTTGTCCTTACTTCTCTTATGGAAACACATTGTTCTTCCTTCCTCCTATATTCAACTACTATTTTTCTTAAGAGACACCTGGAGCTCTCCGGTTCTATTATCCATGAAATTTTCTCAGATAAATGTTAAGGAAGTCACTCAAACTCTCTGACCAATAATATCTTCATCTGTAAAATTTGAGAATGCTAAACGATCTTCAATTTTCTCACAGCTCCTACAATCTCAGCAAGTTACCTTGGTTCCTACTCAATTGTGGTTACTGCCTGCTCTCGCCAGATGTTCCTCCGTGCTTTTGACATTTGACAATGCAAAAGAGATGTCATCGGATGTCAACTTTCTGTTTCTGAACCCATATATTTAGCTGCATCAACTTATCTTTCCAGCTAAATCTCTTGGTGGGTTCCACTAAAAAATAGATAAATAAAACTGGAATGGAAAAACATGCAATTAGCATACAATTCAGCAAATCTTTGTAAGATTGCAAAAAAGCAGCAAACACAAGGTAAGACCTTAAAACTCCAGATAATTTCTAAGAATGTGTTCCCCAATGTCTTATAATAATTACACCCTTGGAAACACTATCCATATTTAAATAAAATATAGTAATTGAAGAATGATTGCAGATAAATTATGTCCATAAGCACATATTAATGATTGTGATTAAGCATCTTTATCCTTAAAAAGAAAAACAACCCAGCTGCATGCTATTAGAACAGAACTGGCTATTCAGCTTATGAATTAACAAAGAAATGATTATAGTTGACTTTCTTTAAGCTCTTTTTTATGCACTACCACCCTGGAGCTCTAAATTAAATAGATTTGAATGTCATCTCATTTAGCAAGCCATTTGCAGCTCAAAACAATATGACCACCCACTGAATTTTCAGTTTTGAATTATTTACTTATTTTGTGTATGGGACCTTGTGTGATGTTTTGGTTCAGATTAAATGATCTGTCTAGAATTTGATTACATGATTTAAAAATTTAGAAAAATTGCTAAGACCATTACAGCAACAGCTCTACTTTTTCTTAAGTATCCAGCAAAACCACGAACCGAACCACAATTTCAGATTTGGTAGGAACGCGGAAAAACCATTTACTGTCACTTCATTACGTGAAAAAGAGAACTGAACTCCAGATTGATTTAGTAATGCAGTAAACTACCTCTTCAATCAAAGAAGTGAATCTGCTGAAGGAGAGCTGATAGGACGATGTAAATCAAATTGTCCCTGGGATGATGGGTGAGAGGAACATACACATGGTGGTTTGATGAGGATGTACTTAGCTCTTTCCAGATAAAGAGACAGTAGAGGACACTCTCAAAAAGGTCCTGGAGGAAGAAAAAAAGAGGGAGAGGCTTCAGAGTCTGGCCACAGAGATGGAGTGGGCAAGGAGTCTTCAGCTGTACTGCCATTGTCGAAAGCATGGAGGAACGTGTTACAAGCCGGCAGCAACCACAGGTGCAGATCGACAGTGAGTATACAGGTAGAGAATGAATTACCAAATGGGGTTATAACTGCATGCCATTGGTGAGTTTTAATTAATGTATTTTGGACTCACCAGCATTTGGAATCTCTTCTTAACATTTGGGTATTTCCAATCATATGAATCTTGTTCTCTAGAGACTGAAAAGGCTGATTATTCTCTTTCCCATCCCTATGACAGTTAGGATGTGGATGCATGATCTGCTCTATTTTTTTTTTTTTAGGTAAATCTCTTTGTAGAAGATATGTTAGCAAAACCTTGGGTTGAGAGTATAAATGGAGAGAGTCATCTTGTGCTTGCAAAAAAAAAAAAAAAGTCTTATAATTCCTCATCTTCTGCACAGCTCTTCTGAAGTCATCAAGTACTGAGTGGGTCACAGTCTTACTCCGTGTGGAAGAATTTTTCTAAAATAACATTTCTAATCCTTCTCTGATCCCTTGGAGGTGCCTCCTATAGGGGACTTGCTGTCTGCAGAATGTGTATGCTCACTGGCTGTTGGCCACGCACTGAGCCTGTGACTCAAGCTCTATCTCTCTGAGTCTAGCTCGTTATTTTAGAAAGTTAATTCATTTCATTTAATTCAGAGGAGCATTAGCGAGCCCACTTGACCCATATTTAATGCATCTTCTCTAGATAGCTTTATCAGTATTAAATATGATATTTTGCCCTCTTTATGCCCTACTCTTCTATCTTAATTAGTTGTGAATTCAGACATAGAAAAGATATGTTGTGTACTACCCCACTAAAACCTCCCAACAAACTGTATTATCTCTAATTGTTTCAAATTAGAACCTCATGCAAAATGCCTTTTAGGCATTAGGTGGAGATTTATTTTTTACTACCCCATAATGTGTTTTCTTAGCCCGACCTGCAGCCGATAGCTTTAAGCTACAAAGGTAGTCACATTCTAAGTATTCTCTAGCTTTGCTAAATATGGGCAAGCACTAGTGACATCCTGGGGAGCGCATTAGAAAAACAAAATCCCAGAACTCCCAGAATCAAAATCTGCATTTTAACAAGTCCTCCAATTGATTTGTGTGTGCATTAAAATTTAAGAAGCACAGCACTGTAGAACATTTTGTGTGAGTTCTTCCACGCAGACTGTTCACAGAGACTAATTCTTCAGTCACTTCAAACTGCACTGACTCCTCGGATAAACAACTGAGCAGTATTCGTAACATCTGTCAACTCATCAAGAGCCAAGGAAAACCACTCGAATCATTTGCCTTGTTTTTTTAATTGACTATTGATGTTGCTCCCAATGTTCTCAACTCTGCCAACAACTGTTAACAGTCTTGAAGAAATTTATTTTCTCTGGACTTATTTCCTCTGTTGCTGCAAACAAACATAATTTAATTAACTGACCACAGTGACAGGCTTTCTTTGCTTGGTTAACAAATGTGTTACTCAGAAACTTACTTTGACTGTAATCTCATTTTCATGTTTCATTTTTGTGACAAAATTCTGCTGCGATAAGAAATTCCATTTTAAAGTTTAAAATATTTTTCTGATTATTGCTTTCCTGTGAGTTGGAAATAACCATGATGAGGACTTAGTCCGATAATGTCAGTATAGAGTATATTGTTTTAGCACAGCTATAATGTCATACTAAACAAGATGCTTTGTCAACTAACGCACAAACAAAATAATCCTCAGTCCACTGTGCCTTGAAAGTAGACATTCAAAGCCATAGTTTATCAACCCTGGAATAGACCCTTGAGTTTTACCTATGGGTGATCTGGCAGGAAGGGGAAGAATGAAACTGGTCTTTCTCATCCTGTCAGAATTGTGGCACACCAATAATAGAAAGGGAGAGAGGTGCATGAGCGTAGCAGTTGTCAGTTGACTTCCTCTCTCCTAGCTTTGATCCCCAGAGGTGAGATACAATAGCTTAGAATGGTGTCAACAAGGATAGAGTGGGCCCTAGCCTCCCATCATCAACTACTTGTCCATTTTCACCTCCCCCATCCTCACTTACTCCTGTTTGAGTATGCTGCCTCTCAAGCTGCCTTGTGCTGAATTGAGGTACAGCCACACCAAAATAAACTTGTCGATGCAGCAAGATTAGACAGAGGGAGATCCTGAGATTTCACCTCCCTGCGCAGCCCTAAATGCCCACGCTGCATGGATCAGACACAAGTAGAATCAACCAAGCCAAAAGAACACAGATCACCTGTTCACCAGCCATAGATCTAAGAATCAGATTTCTGCAGGGCATCTAGTGACGAGATGGACAAGGGTGAATGCCCCAGAGAGAAGCTGATGCCAGACAGCACATACCAAAGACCGTCATGAGACCAGGGGTGCCTCGCTCCTCTCCTCTAAGCTATATTATAACTGATAATTCTCTAAAGAGGTTGTTTAAGTTACTAGGGCATATTCTTCAAACTGTATAAATCTTTCGCCTTAAGTTACTAGGGCAAATTAAACTTTAAATCAGAATCTCACTCCCCCATCCTCACTGATTAGAGGCAGGTACTTGTGATGGGAACCAGAATAGATAAACCAAATTAAATTACTGTACTTCCTCTAGAGTAGTGCTGTAATTCAAGATATGTGACATGTATTATATACTTGAAACTAATTTAAATAAAT
>NW_011889064.1:2581661-2628008 GCF_000151845.1 Pteropus vampyrus
ATAAATTTTATACTATATAGAAATATATATGTATCTCCTAGTTCTGTTCTGGAGAGGACTTGGAAACAATGACACCAATTATAGGATTGCCAGATAAAATACAGGATGCTCAATTAAATTTGAATTTCAGATAAACTATGAGTACACACAGAGAAACCTATAACTAAGTAAAATGTCTTTGGAAAGGTATACATACAAGGAAATGAGCTGGGTGGCTGGGAGACTGAGCTGGGAGAAAGATTACTTTTCATCATGTATCTTTTTATTATATGCATTATTTTTTATTTACAAAATAAACAATTTAACAAAAACCAAAGAAGGAAAACCATGTAGGTAACTTAGTAAATAAAAATATTTTCTAGGAATAGGGAAAAAAATGACTGAACTTTTAAAAATTTCACTGCTTCTAAGGGAAACCACTTAAGCCTTGTATAACAGTTTTATGAGCCCCAGAGCCCATCTTTCTCTCTCCATGAACAGGTCTTCTCTGCGCTTCCGTATGGGCTGGTGGTTGTAGGCAATGGAACATTTTCTTCTCCTACCCCTTCTTTTGGGGGTGAGAGAAGGGAGACTGGCAGAAGATCTGGGCCAGGAGACAGAAAGAAGACATGTTCCCAGAAATAATGGTTGTTTCTCACTTTAATCAGTCTCCTGAGTTAGAGAGGTGGGACTGTTATTCTCAGCTGTTGACACATGAAAATCCTTTAATTAAACTCATCCTGGCTATTGATGCCAATCATCTTAGGCAAGTGACAAGGCAACCTGCTTTAAATGATTTAGAGAAAACTTTTTTTAATGGAGGGAATAATTGCCCTGTGCAATTCACTGTTACAGAACCATATAGAGAAAAGTAACTTATTATCTTTTTTTTTTTTTTTTTTAAAGCAAGTTTTCAGCCTCACTCTGGATAAGAATGGCGTCCACGGGGACACTAAGCCAGGATGCCTCTTCCTCGGTCTCTAGAAGCATATGGTAATTGTCAAAAAGGAATGCTGAGGCCAAGGAATTTCCTGCCACCGAGCAAGCAGAAAACACGGTAGACCAGAACCCCTGGGGAGGTGGATGGGACAGTGGACCTTCTGCAGCGCAGGCTGCACGTGGATAGCGCCGAATCGCAGATGTCGTAAGAGAAAGAAATTTGTGCAACAAAATCTCTTTTGGTTCAGCCTTGACAAAATAAAAGGGCCTGCTAAGACTTGGTCATCAGGGTGGGTTAACGGGCCGGCTTTCTCTGCGGTGTCTGGAACGGTACCAGAGTCCTTAGGGAAATAGAGTCCATAGTCAGACTTTCTCTTCTACCTCCAGGTGGGCATAGAGGCGCGTGGACCACGTTTTCCTTCTCCTTATAGAGGTTGACGCTCTCCTGTGAAACTTCTCTTTAGAGGACAACGCCCTCAGTCTGATATGGAAGTTATAGGGCTGATAAGTAGAGTTTATAATTCCTTAATCGGTCTTGTTTCCTGAACTGCAGGAAGTAATGAAGAAAGATGTCAAATTTATGAAGACTTAGGGAAAAATTTAGATGTTATTCTCCACGTTCATATTCCCCTTCTTTCCTCTCAAGTGCTGAGGGAGCTTGCTAACCAAGCACTCAGATTTAGCTGCCGTGATAAGGAATTAAATATCCTGAGCTACTCCGTGCATCAGAAGAAAAACGCTTAAAGAAAACCTTCACCCCATGTAGCTCAGAGAATTCACTGCCTGCACCATCCCTTTAAAACCGCCATCACTGCCACCACCACCACCAACAACATAAACAAAATTAAGTCTTTGTTGCTGTAGTGGGCTTCAGCCCAAGTCACACAGATTCTTTTATTCTCTGGTTTGGGTTGGGGAGAATAGAGGTTACCCTTTAGCAACTGCATTACCTTCCTTGCCCTGCATATTTGTCAGTGCTTGTATATGATTTTTTGCTGCTGACTAAGTAACGTTATGTAGCATTGAGCTATTGATGACAAGTGATTTTGTGTGCTATTGTGCAGTCCCCTACCAGATTCTTCTTGCTCGATGGAAAAAGAATAATGTGAAAAGGGGGGGGGAAGACAAAGAGAATGGCTTTGACAAGGATGGAGGAAATTGTTCCATAGCTTCATGATTACTCATCCATGAGGTTAACTTTCTATGTTGGGCTTAGTTAATCAATCCTCTCCTCCACCTCCGTGTGTTGGAAAGAACTGGGCTTGAAATCCAGAGAGCTTGGTTTGAATTTTGGCTTTGCCACTTGTATCATTAATATAAATTACTCAACATCTCTAAGATTCTGTTTCATCATCTGTGAAACGGCATTAAAAATGGCTATTGACAAAGGTGTTGTGAGAAATAAAGGAACAGAAATTCCTGCCAAATATCATTTTCTCATTAAGTGCTTGTTGAATCTGAATGATATTGAAACTAGTCCCATCATCATCATTTATCATTCTTAAGTATCTAGATTTGTTCTCCCCAAAGATAGAGTATTTGATGCTAAAGCTTTGCAGTGGAAGGAAACCCTTCTCTCCTCCATCCCCAAAACGCTAAATCAGTCTACTAAGAATTTTGAAATATTCAGCAGGAAAGGTCAGTGGTAAACAAAAAGGATTATTCAGAGAGCACACAGTATGTCACTCCTTATCTATGTGACTTGTAAGCACTTATTAAGGAATCAGTTATTTTATAGCTTTTGATACTTCTATTTTCAACAAATGTTAACAGTTAATTCATTAGTATGCACAAATGACACAAAAATGTTTTCATATCTGCTTACAGCTTTATAAGTTTTTAAAAATTCTCATCCATTTTGATGAATCTCAGAAATTTTATTTTCAAATTAGAAAAACAACTACATCTCTTCAACATCCTTGAATACCTTTGACATGTGCCTTAATATCCCCGTTTTATCAAAATAATATTTATTTTTATTTATTATGTTTGGTTAATATTTGGCTAATAGCCATAATAATATTTGGTCAAAAACATGTGAAACTCTAAATAAGTTTCACTTCAGATAATATAAAAAACCATACAAGATTTGCATAGTTCATGTTCAGAAGCCTTGGGATTTAGTAAAGAGGAGAGCAAAAAATGTTTATGACTTGTACTTTGGCCTCACTTCCTCTGATCTCTAATTTCCTAGCTCAGATGTTAGAGACACAAGAACACCATTGTCTGAGGGGGACGACTTCTCTGCCTCTTTCTGCATCAAGCACAGGGTCACCTCCCCATCTGTCCTTTTTGGGCTTCCTGCTGCAGCCCTGCCTCTCTCTGCAATGCATATGTATGAACATGGGCTCATGGGTTCCATCTAGTGGTCACTACTCAATCTAAAAATTGAGAACATTTATAGGTGAATTACATGACATTTAATCCTCCCTTAGTTTTGACATAAGGGGAAACCTAGATCTGAAGAGGTGAAGCAAAGCATTCTTGGCGAACAGGGGCTGGAACCAGACCTGCTCTAGCCCACTTTCTCAGCCACATTCACCGTGTTCTCCTTCCTACATGTCCATCCTCTGCCCCACACCCCCTCAATTTTACCCAGGTAGGCAGTGTAGAATGCTATTTAACAATATGTTGCTTTCCAGGAACTTAAACATTTTGACATTCAATTCTAATATAAAGGTAAGCAGGAAACAGAAAAATGGACATTTGTGATAATTATAAATAAAGCAATAGAAAAGATTATACCCTTCCATTGTATATACTGTAAGGTCAGTATGCTTTAAAATTCAAAAGTAAAATTTGTTGACTGAATGAAAGACAGAAGATTTCAGTTTTGGAAGAATTCATGGAGAAGATGGAAGTCCATTATATTCCTGAATATGAAGGAGAATAAGATGGAGGAAGTTCGTGTGTAGGGTCTTCAAGAAATATGGGAAAGCATGACAAAAGTATTCATATGATAAAGAGGTTGGTTGGATTCCCCAGGCAGATGTCAGGAATTTAAAAAATAATTTTCCTATTATTTTACTTATTAATAGATTTTTAAAGTGTGCAGTATAAATTTTGACATATGTTTATACTAGGAGAGCCATAGCTGCAATCAAGATAATGAATGTATCCATCAATCCCCAAAGTTTCCTCATGCTCCCTTGTAATCTTAACTCTTTCTTCTGGCCCCTCTCCACTCAGACAGCCAGTGATATGCTTTCTGTCACTATAGATGAGTTTGCATTTTCTAAAATATTAATATAGTTAAAGGTTTTATTTTAAATAATTTCAAACTTGTAAAAAATTGCAAGAATAACACAAGAACTTCCATACTTCCTCGAGGTTGCCTAATTGTTAACATTTTACCACATTTATCATCATTCTATCTACTACTTATACATATTATTGTTATTTTTTTTTTTATTGAACCAGTTGAGAGAGGTTGCAGCATGATGTCCCACTACTTTTTATTACTTCAGTGTGATTTCCTTAAAACAAGGACACTTAAATAACCAGGGTGAAACCATCAAGATTAGGAAACAAATATTGCTATAATACTGCCATCTAATCCACAGACCCCATTTAAATTTCAATAGTCGTTTCAATAATGTTCTTTATAACTTCAGAAACCAATCCAAGACCATGTTTTGTATTTAGTCACTATATCTTTTTTAGTTTCCCTCAATCTGGAACATTTTCTCTTTTTTCCTTGTTTTCCCCAACTTTGACTTTTTTTTTTTTTTTTTTTTTAAAGAGAGCAGGCTAATTACTTTGTAGAATTTCCTTCACTTAGGATTTGTCTGATTATTTCTCATTATTAGATTCAGGTAATGTAGTTTTGGCAGGAATTTCATGGAAGCAATGCTGTGTTTTTTTAGTTTATCATAAGTCACTTTATGTCAATTTATCCTGTTACTGATAATGTTATATTTTATCACTTGATTAAGATGGTGTTGCTAAGTTTGTCCATTCCAAAGTTAATTCATAAGGATTTTGTATGAATTAATTAATAAGAAGGTAAATATTTCGGGGGGATATTTTGAGACTATGTCCATATCCTCATCAAATGTTCACCCACTAGTTTTAGCATCCAATGGTGATTCTATCTAAGTCTGTTATTATCATGATAATTGCCAAGTAATGATTTTCTAATTCTAGCATTCCTTCCATGTTTATTGGTTGGCATTCTACTAAGAGACAGAACTCTTTTCCTCATATTTATTTATTCATATATTTATATCAGTATGAATTTGTGGGGGCTAAAAAAATTAATGCTTTTCTCTCCATCTCCTAAATTTTTTAGCTGGACTAATGATCAAATTAACAGACAGATTAACAGGAGAAAATCAAATTTTTAATACTTGCTCACAGGGAAGTCATATAAGCATAAAAATGCGTAGGACAGTGAACTTTGGGTGTATATGACATCTTTGGACAAAGGAGAAAATGGGGGGATGGGTATAAGTTTTCAGAAGTGAGAATAGGTGATTAACGGGTAGTTGAAGACAAGTGGAACATACGTGGCAGGAAAATTCTTGCTGGGGTCGACTCAGAAACAATGAGACACAGAGGGGTATCTAGCTAACAGGCCCCAGCCTGAAGCCCTCCTATTTACAATACTTAATTCAAATTAGGCTATTCAAGCTAAGGTGAACATCTTAAGATTTCCTTCCTGAAACAAGTTTTTCTGTCTGAATCTCTTGGGTAGGAAAGTGAGGAGGGCCAAAGATTCTTTCTGAGTCTTATTTTTTAATAAACACCTTAAAATCAATATCCCAAAAAGGCAACTTCAGAGCGATAATACTTTGATCTTCTTCAAATTCAGGAATTTTGATTTTTGTTTTTACAGTGGATTATAATTAGTTATTCTCATTATTTATTTTGATGCTCAAATCATCCTAGATTTGGCCAGTGGGAGTCCCTTTCAGCTGGCTCCTGTGCCCTTTAGGCACGTCCTCATATTTCTCTGAGTGCTTCTTAACTTTCCAGCACAACAAAATTTCCAGACTCATCTTGTTCTTTTTCTGTCCTAGCCCTGGAATCAAATATTTCTTCCAGGAGCCAGAAACAGATTTGAATGCTGGAATGCTCATTGCAACTGGGGTGTCATTGCTTCTAAGCCCGCTCTGCGCATACAATTAGGAAATATAACACACCTATACATATGTCTATCTGTCTGTCTGTCTGTCTATCTATCTATCTATCTATCTATCTATCTATCTATCTATCTATGTATCTATCTATCTAATCTATCATTTATTATGTGATCTATCTTTAAAAAAACATGACTTTAAACCAAACCTCCAATTCTAATCCAATACCACAGGTTCTCCTTTCCACATTTGTAATGCCTGTCTCTAACATTGAGAAAACTGTGTTCCCACTATCTTCCACATATTTACTTATTTGCTTAATCCTCTTTCATGAAACCAATCTCACAGCTATGCCAGCCTTGTTCCCAGACGTAGTGTCCAACCAGGCACATCTTTTGCGTCACCTGACTCTGAAAAAAGGAATGGTGAAACAGGAAATTATTTGTACTTTTCTCTTTCCCCTTTCCCTACATGTACGTTATTATTTTCTCTTTTAAACGTTGCTCAAATCCATTCTTTCCTCTCCAGCTCTACTTCTGTTGCCTCAGTTCAAGCCATTAACAGACGCTACTGCTCCTGGTTTTGCTCCCATTGACCTATGACAGTTTGTCATTTGCTACATACTTAATAAATGCTTATTGAACTAAACCCCTTTTTTTTTTTTTTTTTTTTGATCTGGGAAGAGTAGAGAGAATGATGTGGTAAAGAAGTTAAGGGTATGGTGCTTTAGTGATCGCTGAATTTCAGCAGTGAATGTTTTAGGGCTGGTGTCAATAAGATGGCTTTAGGTAATGCAACAACCTTGAGCCCAGTTGGGAAGCTCTTTAGGCAATTGGATAAAATAGTATTTCTAAATATTTTGGTCAAAGACTAGGATTGAATATATTTGCAACCAACTCTACCATCCAGCATTCCCCTGAGTTCTGAAGTCACAAGACCCACGATGAATTGCACTCCGCATAGATTCTCCCTTGGCCCTAGAGATAATCCATGACATTAAAACACTGGCCCAACTGAATCCCTTCAGGGTATTTCTTCTTCTGTAGGCACTTTTCAAATCCCAAACAATGGCTTTTAGTCTCTCAAACTGCTGCTTTAAGAGGCAGAAATCTGTTACTACCTCGTCGAAGGCTGTAAAGGTGGTGCTGCTGTGTGGACGAGGCAGGAGGAGTGGGGGCGTGGTCAAGGTTCACCGAACGCGGCTGCTCCGTGTCCTCCACCCACCCCCACCCTGGCGGCACCCCAGGAGCAGACAGCGCTCTGCGCGTGCTGCCTCGAAGAACACAGGAAATGGGGGTGGGTACCTCCTGATTTCTGATTGAGGATGTGGGAAGTCATGCTGCAGGGATCAAAAGTAGAGAACTTTCTAAGCCATTTGAGAACTGCATTCCCAAGGCATTTGTTAAATGGTTTCCAGCAGCAGCAGCAGTGGCCCCCAGAAAAATCCAAAGAAGCGTTAGCCTGTGCAGTGTTAATGCCATTGTTCCCTGAATACTAAGACTGGAGGCAGATGGCTCCCCGCCAAGGGCACTGAGCAGCAGTGAGAGGAAGGGTTGGAAGTTATGCTTTGTGTATTTCTTGCTTATCAAGAGTCACGCTCTTTCCTGCGTGAAGGGAACTTAGTGGTTTCCTCAGGGCACTAGGAAGCCTTGGATGGAACCCGTTCAACTTCTTTTTCTTTCTTTTTATTTCTAAAAAACATTAATTACTTATTTATTTATTTGTTTGTTTATATAACATTTTATTTTTAAATTTTTTTCCCCTTTCCTCTCTCCCCTCCCCTCTGGTAACCACTAGTTCATTGTTCGTGTCCATGAGTCTCTGTTTGTCCTGTTCATTTGTTGCTTTTAGGTTTATATACCACATATAAGTGATATCATGTGATTTTCAACTTTTTCTGTCTGGCTTTTTTCGTTTTTGCAAATGGCAGTATTTCATCTCTTCTTATGGCTGAGTAATATTCCATTGTATATATGTACCACAGCTTCTTTATCCAGTCATCTATTTTAGGACACTTCGGTTACTTCTACGTCCTGGCCACTGTGAATAATGCTGCTATGAACATCAGTGTGAAAATATCTTTTCAGATATGTTTTCAAGTCTTTGGAGTACATACCCAGTAGAGGGATTGCTGGATCATATGGTAGATCAATTCTTAGTTTTTCGAGGAACCTCCATACTGTTTTCCATAGTGGCTGTACCAATTTACAGTCTCATAAGCAGTGTATGAGGGTTCCTATTTTTCCACATCCTCTCCAACATTTGTTATTACCTGTCCTGTTGATTATAGCCGGTTCGACTTCTTGCTTATCGTTGAGTTATTTCTACCTGTATTCATTTCATCACATTTTTATTGTGTTTTTACTGTGTTCTGGGCTCAGTGCTTAATCTCAAAGAGCTTAGCGGTAGGAGTAAGGCTATCTTTGTCCAGAAAAAGCTCACAGTCCAACTTGTAGATCGAGCCTGGCCGAGTACCCACTAGACACACTAAACAAACACCCGGGAAACTAGAAAAGCAGAGAAATAGTTTTTGTTTGTTTGTTCATTTTTTAAAAAGAGTGGTATGTTTTCCTCCTAAGGCATAAAAGCTTTCATTGTAGAAACCATGAATGTTATTGTTTAATTTTTAGGACACCAAAATATTTTAAGATTTGTAGGTTTCAACCTGGTCCTGTAACAAGTGTGAAAAATATGTACACAAATAACTTTAACACAAGACAGAATGTGATAAATACCACAGGGAGTGCCAAAGTGCCAATGTATTGAGAGATGGAAGGACCACTGAGTCTGAGAATGTGGTGTCAAAGTGGACTTTGATGGGCAGGTAGGAGGGACTGGAGCACATAATCTCTAAATCTATTCCAACTCTTTACCACTGATTTGCCATATAAGGGTGAGTAGGATGGGCAAGGATGCTTCAGGCAAAGGGTCTACCTTGGGAGCCGAGAGGCATAGTGGGGGAATTATGAGCTTTCCCGTGTGCTTGGAGAAAAAGGCACATTGGGAGGTCAAGGATCACAGGGTCCAGGCTGGTCTAATTTGCTGCAGCAGGAAGGGTTCTGTAGGCCTCCTTTACTCTCCTCAATCCAGGCTCCGTTTCCAACAGGGAAGTCAGAGAGACTGCTTTCTTTTCCATAGGGCAACCTGCCCAGGGGCAGAGGACAGGCTTGTCCTGCCTATACTTGACCTTGCTCAATTTAGAGGGAAACTACTGTGTGGCTTTCTTGTTTGATGTGCTGAGTGCTCAGCTCACCTGTCGGTGTTCCCGGACTGCTTCTGTGTACTTAGAGGTGACCTTTAAAGGATGACATTTGAGCACGCAGTGCCGAACTTCCTGTGTAGAGTACAATGAGTTCATGATTGTGTCCAGAGCCACAGATATTCTCTTTTTTCTGTGAGCTGCATACCAATGTGCTTGGCCTCATTAAGAATAAAGTGGGCACATGAGATTGTTTTCAAAGGCATCAAGTGGTGCTGCTTGGGCAGAGGAGAGCCACCACGTGAAAATACCCCAAGGCTTCTTCCCACTGCACGGCAGATCCTGGTTCACAGTGTGGCCTTGTCCTCAGCACCTTCCAGACATACCCCTTGTGGATCTGGTGCTGACAATGAGTACTCTTCCAGAGAACACTGTGTTTCCCCCTCATGCCCTTTACTAAAACTTTCTTATATACTATATTCACAGGATTATGATGGCGTCTTCTTGCCCAAATTTATTCTTTCCTTAATCTCATTCCTTTTGCTCTATTTCCATCAAGGGGCAAAGCCAATATTATTAACATAGGGAAATTAATAGTAACTTGAAGGGTACAGTTCTAGGAGCCATACGACCTGCTGACAGAACCTGTGTAGTCACAGAAAGAGAGGGAGATATGTATAAACATAACAAACTCAACAGAGCAGTTTAAAGATGAAGATGAATAGTGTTACTGCTTAAGGTTTTCAAAGACAAAACATTTGCAAATCGAAAACCTGCACGCCTCTCCCTCTTTGGGTCTTGGAAATATAGGTTTGCAAAACAACTCTAGCTGCCAGTTAGCACAGGAAGGTGTTAGATGTTAAAAACTGTTAACTGTTCATGGACCAACATGAATTGAGTCATAGGGGGGAGGGTGTTTTTACATTTGCTATGTTTTACATTTGCTTATCTCCACTGCTCCCCTGAACAAGCACATTTACTTTGGATTAATATTGGAGACTATCCAACATTTGTATGTGTATGTGAAGACTAGAGAAGAGAAGCTTGATTTGATAGTAAAAAGCTAACTGTGTGACCATGGGCAGTTTATTTGACCTCTCTCACTATACCTTTCCTCACCTGTATCACTCTCAGCCATACCTGTTCCTAAGCAATTCAGGGCTGGAAGTGTTGGCAGCATGAGGAGGTTAGACTAAACATCTTTCCGTCTTTAATAATCCATGATTAACGGAAGAGAACACTGCATAGAATAATAAATACTGTCTTAGGATTCAGCATTTGCTTTGATCCTTATAGTTGTGTGATCTGAATAACATAATTTCTTCTCTCTGGACCTCA
This sequence comes from Pteropus vampyrus, assembly GCF_000151845.1. Lineage (NCBI taxonomy): Eukaryota > Metazoa > Chordata > Mammalia > Chiroptera > Pteropodidae > Pteropus > Pteropus vampyrus. The sequence goes on from NW_011889064.1 coordinate 2,592,198, forward strand.
CTTCATCTGTAAAATTATAGGATTGGCTTCTATGTGCTATTGAACAGAAAGAGTTCCTCCATCCAGTGCTGGCAGAACCAAATAGTAAACACTGAGAATCACAGTGGAGAAATATTGGCTATTTTATTATAAAAGCCACCTCCCAGAAGAATAGGAAGCAAATATTCAAAAGCCCAAGCTCCCTGATGGCTTGTAGGTTACAGATTATATAGGGCGAAATCGCAAGACACCATGGATTAGGAGTTTGGTATTGTATTGGGAGCTGATTGGTCGAAGGTGAGGTAAGAGTAATAGATCATTTCTTCAGGTCTTGAGGACAGTTCTGAAGTCTGTTCTGGAGTCCTTCTGTCTGGTTTCATGGGAAAGTAGCTTGTGGGTTGTTCTATCTTGGGGGTCAGGAGCTGAAATGTAACTTAGATCGAGATGTTATCTTTAGTCTGCCAGAGGTCCCGGCCTTGTGACCATTAGTCAGGTCTTCTGCTGCTGATTATCCAGAGAAAGACTAGGTCTCTAAGGCATATGTATATCAGAGAGATATGATTTCTAAAGCTAGTATTTAAAGCCTAATTTAATCAAAGTCATAAGGGCCCTTGGTTTCATATACTCTATTATTCTTTTGAGCTCTAATGTTTTGTAGTTTTCCTAAGTAAGGATATAAATATTATCCTTCCATTCTTTGTATTTTACTCCAACCTTGGGAGGGCAAAGGAGGAAGTTGTGAGAAGCCTGGTATTAATTATGGTTAATTTTCTCTCTGTCTGTCTCTCTGTCTGTTTCGTCTTTTCTTTCTTTCCTTTCTCTCCCGCTCCTTCCCTTCTCAACTTTCTTTCCTATTGTTCTTTTAGAAAACTAAGCAATTTTCCTCATAATCAACTTTGCAGACCCATTACCCAGTGAGCCCTAAAACCTAGCTCTGGGTTGTGGTAGAAAGGGGCAGAAGCCCTTAAAGCTTTGCCTTGTCTGTTTTCAAGACAGTTTACTGTAAGCCCTGTGGTTATAGGTGATTAAGCTCTCTAGGCTGCCAACACTTCCAGCCCTGAATTGCTTAGGAACAGGTGTGGCTGAGAGTGATACAGAAGACCTAAAGTAACAGTGGCTTTAAAAATAGTTTATTTCTTCCAAGCAGTAGTCCAGAGTTTGCAGTCCAAGGGTGGCGTGGCAGCTCTGAGCCACGAAATCCTTGGGATTCCAAGCTCCTTTGGCCTCCCTACCCCCACTATCCTTAGGCTGTAGCCCCTTGACCATTGATTCAGGCTGGATAATGAGAAGGGAGAAGAAGAGGAGGCTTAAAAACTGCCACGTTGCCCTTATGTGTACATCCCATTGGCCAGATGTCAGTCATATGACCACATACAGCTGCAAGGGAGGCTAGGAATTGAAGTCTATCAATTTTTGCCAAGGATCCAGGCAAAAATTGAGGACTCCAGCACCTTGGAAAAAGGAGACAATGCGTATCAGAAGTAATTAGTCATCTCTGCTAGTGTTTTGTGGATACGTTCTTTCAGTTGTTAGAAATTAGAGGGGAGGCAGGGTGAGTCCTAAGACGTCCAATGTCCAGCATCCTCTTATTTCTCTTCATTCCTTCTTGTCCTAAAAGACTCCTGGCCACTTCTACTAGGCATTGCTATCTCCCAAGAACTCCAAACCATTCATGTATTTACTCATCTATAAATGTCTGTTGAGTGCTGGCTCTGCGGTTGGCCTCATATTAGGCAAAGGGACCAGAAAGATAAATGAGATACAGTCTTTTCCCTAAGGAGTCAACAAGCTAGCAGAGAGAAACAGACATGTAGACCAATTGCCCGAATTGTTATAGACTCATTGATAGACACTCAAACTAGTGGGATATGAGAAAAGAAGTAGTTAACACTAACTTCAAAAACAAATGGAGGAGCAGCAAGGAAATGCTTTGTAAAAGAAGTTTCCATTATACTGAGTGTTTAAGGTTGCATTACCTGGAGGGAGGGGATAAGGCAGGGTTTCTGCCTTTTTTCTTCCTTTTCCACTTTTTCTTTTATGACAAATGTTTTGCTTACACCCACCTGTATGTAAACAGATCAACTTGGCTACTGTCCTATTAAAAATATAGTATCCTTGGCTAAGCTCAAGTTACCAATTCGCATATTCATTTACATGATAATTTCTGTAACTTTGCCTGTTAGAAAGTAAAGTAAAGTTAATTATCGATGGCAATGAACTGCAGAAATACTTTAATTCTAGGTAAAGTTTCCAAAACATGGCAAAATGTGAACTCTGGTGGGGGTCTGTAGAAGATGTGCAGCAGTTGTTTTTACCTGGAGAAATTACTGGACTCTGTACAAATGTAATTGTAAGCAAGATAATGGATTATGGCTTTACATTTACTAAATTGTTGAGCCATTGTCTGCTTAACTACTAACAAACAGCTAAAAGAGCTTTTTTCTCTAATTATCATAGAGAGAAGTAAAAAATGAAACAGAAATTTATGAGCACTAAAACTTGATATTTAAGGGAATATGATTTATCATCCAGTGTATAATTTCGAAAGATTAAAAAATGTTTATTTTACTACAAAAATTCAAGATTACTTAAATTCTTTCACTTAGACCATCCAAGGTGAACTTTTCCATTCTTACAAATTCTTCTTCCCCATGGATTTTTAAGAAAGCAGAATATTCTCCATTTTTTTCTGAGGTTTCTAAATATGCATTTTCCATATATGAAATTCATCTTATGCTTCCTTATGTATTATTTTTACTTTACAATTTTAAATTCCTTGGAGAATATCTTGTTTGCAAGTATAACATTCAATTTTATAAATAAGTGTTCATATCTAATAAGGCAAGATGGACTAAATAAAACAAAGGTCTACAATTTTTTCAATAAAGGGCCAGAGAGTGAATATTTTAGACCTTGTGGGCCCCCGTACAATCTTTGTTGCATCTTCATCTTTGTTAACTTTTTTTTTTTAGCAATCCTTAAAAAAGTAAAAACCACTTTTAGCTTATGAGCCATACAAAAACAGGCCTCTTTTGTCCTGTAGGCCTTAGTTTGCCAACCTCTGAAAAGCCTTGATTTCAAAATCTTACATACTTATAAATAACTATAATCCAAAGCAGCTATGTTAATGCTATATGACAGAAGTACATTTGTGGATATGTAGAATTTGGCCCTCTTCCAGTGTTCTTCTTCCTAGCAATGGCATCATTATCCATACAATTATGAAGCCAGAAAACTTGTTCCTAATAATCCCTTCTTCCTATGATTTCAGTTTACATATAGGTCCTTCAGCTTCCCACTATGTGCCACCAAATAGCTTCTTATTCTAGTTTTCTCCCCAGCTGACTGCACACTACTTCTCTGTCAAAACTTACGTTACCCATTTCTACATCTTCGACAGCCGCCTATGTAGTAGGTGCCCGTTACTGTGTGATGGTCTGGGGAGCACTCACAATGAAAGGACTGGCATGAGAATGCAAGCCTGTGGATCCAGGGAGTGGTTCTCAGTGACTGTTAACATCCAGAGAGAAAATCGGACATTAAGTGCCTCCCAAAGCAAGAACCCAATGTGACCTTTGAGATAATCTTGCAAAACAAAAAAAATTGATCCTGATTTGATCAAGCCTCTGAATACGACTACAGGTTTACAGGAAATAGAACACAAGAATGAATGCATGAAGTGGTTCTGCAGAGATGCAGCTCAGCAGAATCTAGATTGTGGGAAAATTCTATAGTACGAACAACCAGTTTCTTCAATTAAAGTAGAAAGGCAAGAAAAAAATAAATGAAAGAGAGAACTCTACAGAAAAAAAAGAGACAAATCACTACATCACAAAGTTTGGGTCTTATTTTGATCACAATTCAACAAACAAATGGAAAACATATTTTAAGAGAATTAGAGATATGTGAACAATGATTACTTAATTATACTAAGCAATAATTAACATTTTAGATGTGATAACAGCAAAAATCAAGTGAACTTTATTCTGTTTCATCAGTCCGTATGTCTCTATTTATGTCAATATTATACTCTATCGATTGCTATAATTTTATTTTATTTAACAATAAACACAAAGAATTTAAGTCCTCTTTTAAATTCTTAAATAGGACACAAAAACCCAAATTGCAAATGAAAAGAAAAGATAAATTGGACTTCATCAAAATAAAACAAAACTTCTATTGTTCGTACAACACTTCCATTAAGAAAATAAAAAGATAAGTCATAGATTAAGAGAAAATGCTTGCAAAACACATATCTTAAAAAAGGCTACTATTCAGAATACATGAAGAACTCTTACAACTTAATAATAAGACAAACGATCCAGTTAAAAAATGAAGAAAAGGTTTTAAACAGACACTTAAAGATGATGAATAAGTACATGAAAAGATACTTGAAATTATTAGTCACTAAAGGGATGAAAGTTAAAACCACAGTGAGATGCCACTGCATACACACTAGAAAGACTAAAATTAAGAAGATAGACACTACCAAGTGCTGCTGAGGAAGTGAAGAAACTGGAACACTTATGAATTTCTGGTGATAATACAGATGGTAGAGCCACTTTGGAAACCAGTTTTATAGTTATTTATAAATAACATAAAACGGTCCATATGATCCATCAACGCCACACCCAAGTGAAATAAAACAGATAAAATAGATGGCCTATATGGAAATGTTTAGAGCAGATTCATTCCTAACAGCTTCAAATTGGGAACAATCTAAACGTCCCTTAACTGATGAAAAAATAAATAATTTACGGTACTTCCATATAGTGGTATACTACTCGGTAATAGAAAGGAACAAAGCACAGGTCCCTGCATGGATAAATCTCAAGAGCATTTCATTAAGTGAAAGCAGTCTGACACAAGAGACTAAGTACTCTATGACTCTACTGTGACATCCTGGAAAGGCAAAACTATAAAAACAGAAATTAAATGATGGGAGCCAGGAGTTGGGAATTGGGAGTGGGGATTGACTTTGAAGACAAGAGAACTCTTGGGCTGATACATTTTTTTTGGTGTATCTTAATTATGATGATGTTTCAACAACTGTATTCAAGTGGCAAAACTCATCGAGCTGTGCACTTTAAAAAGGTAAATATTATTGTATTTAAATTAGAACTCAATGAACCTGACTGAAATAAAAAATAGTGAACCTAAAAGTTATGTATTCTTCCAGAACTTTACTGAGACAGTCAATTTACGTGCTAATTATTCTTCATATGACTAAAAATTATTCATGCTACCTATAGTATTTCATTGAGGCTACAGGTGTAATTTTACATGGTAAAGAAAGGGAAGTAGGAAGAAAAAATGAGAAACACTCTCAAGCTGGGTATTTGGGATTAAAAAATGAAACCGTTTATTTTATTCACTTAAAAGGAGTCTGACCTATTGATGGTGAAATTTATGAAGACATCACCCACAGTTGACTAAATATTTATGAAGCAAAATTGTCCTGGTTTGCTGCAATGACCACTGTATATATGTTTTTCAAATTCTACAGAGAGTACTAGACAGAAGTAGCGGTAATAAATTGTAAATTGTGAAGCAGTAAATTCTTACGGGATAGCCTTTATTTTTAACCTTCAACTCTCTTTAGGGCTCCTTCTTCCTTTCCTTTCAGATAAGAAAATGATTTAGAAAATGCACTACCTGAGAGATTGGGGCCTGCATGGGCAAAATATACATGTTTTAAATGAAAACAAATGATCTTTCTGAAAAATATTTGAAAAGTTAAAAAATAAATCAGTAGATGGCAGCCTAGTCCTTTGGTTAAAACCAACTATTGCACTTCTTGAATACTTTTAACCAATATGAACCAGCAAGTGGCACTGTCTGACAAAAAAGCCTTTCTCACTCATTGAGACCCTCCCTGATTTCTTCTCTCCCTTTCTGGTTCCTTTTAGGAAACAGTGGACGCATGGTATATCATTATACAGCTATGTGCTATATAATGACTCTTTGGTCAACCATGGGCCGCATGTACAAACATGGTCCCATAGGATTATAATGGAGCTGAAAAATTCCTGTTACCTAGTGACATTGTAGTCATCTTAGCTATGCATTACTCACAGGTTGTGGTGATGCTTGTGTAAACTCCCTGCACTGCTAGTCATATAAAAAGTATAGTACATACAATTAGGTACAGTACTTGATTATGATACTATACTTTTTATTGTTATTTTAGCTTGCACTCTTTCTACTTATAAAAAAAGCTGACTATAAAACAGTAGGCTGTGTTATACCAGGAACAGCCTTATGCATCTGCTGTTTACCTTGTCTCTTGATTGCATCATTTTCTCTTGTGCTTGATTTCATCTCATGTTGTTTTGTATAGTAACATGCTGTATAGTCTTGTAGCCTAGAAGCAATAGGCGATACTATATAACCCGGGCGTGTAGTAGGCTAGACCATCTAGGTTTGTGTCAGAGTACTTCATCATGTTCACATAATGACGAAATTGCTTAGTGGTGCATTTCTTAGAACAGCAGTTAATATGAGTTTTTTCAAAAAGTATTTTTATTTCTTTTTTATTTTAATATCTATTATACTTAGAATAAGATTATATAATATTTAGGTGTATAAGATTATAATTTGACATCTGTATACTCTATTATGTATACTCCCTTGCTTGGGTACTCTTGCCACCTGTGCTTGAAGACAATTCAGACACTATTGGCTGTGGGCAGAGGAGGAGTAATTAATTAATGATGTATGCTGGGGTAAGTGTGGTCTTTTTCTCTTAATGAGGAAAATGAGATGCCCACACATGGAAAATAGTTTTGAACTGACACAAAGTTTAGAGATGACACACACACGCAGTATGTATATATGTTATATTTTTATTTTTCTTCCATGTTTAAAAGTTTTCAAAGATCCCCTTACTCTAGCCATTGTTATCGAACTTTAAGAATTCCCTAGAGAGGCTGTTACAAATGTAGATTCCTACATCTAACTCTCTGGAGTGAGGCCCAGAATTTTTTTTATTAAGTCACCCTGTGGATCTGAAGTAAGGCGGATTTGCCCACTGAGTTACAGGATGGAGCCCAGGCTTCCTAACATGGCATTCGAGTCCCTTTATCTCTCTAATTTCTCAGCAAATTTCCAGTCCTGAAATGTGTGCTTTTGTTTCATTAAACTCACCACCTTGTTTTAAAGCCACTTAGCTTAATCGTGCTTCAAATGTTCCCCCCATTGCTCTTCTACATGCACCCCAGTCCTTATTGGCAAATCCTCTCTCTGTGAAATGTCTCAGGCCAGACTCCCCTCTAGCTCTTTTTTCCCTCATCCTGTAGTTACTTAATTTTTATGCTGTATTTCCATGGATTTTACTCAAGCATGCATTCTTGCTTATGTTCCCTTATGTGCCATTATTTCTCTGCATGTGCCTTCCATGAGTCTTTGACATCTTGAAAAGGAGAACTTATATACTTTTAATCTTTTATGAGCTTTATTCAGCATACTGCGAAACATCTAGTATGTGTTCAGGAAATGATCAGATGAGTGAGAATTGGGGGAGATAGACTTGGAGTCAGACAGAAGTGATTAAAGAAAAATAATCCCTTTTCAGTATCTTGGACAGAAGTACCAGAACAGAACTTTTCCTTTCTCTCTAAGTAGGAACAATTACATAAAGAATTTCTGTCTCATGGCTTAAAGGAAGCAAAAAGACTCCTTAACCTTTCAGTGGGATCTCTTAAGGGAAATTAGCAAAGGAATAAACAGGAAGCAGACCACTTCCCACCCAGAGGCTAATTACTTATCTTTTCTTAGCAGTTGACATTAATGGCTGGTGAAACAGGGCTTCAGGCTTAGAATGCCTTTTTTATATCTAATTTCCCACTCCTTAAAGTTCAAACCAAATGTTACCTTCTCCTATACAAGATTTAGTGCTGGGCATTTTCAGGCTGATTTTCCTGGACACTTGATTGCTTGATTGTGCTCATAAGTAGAATTGGGGCTCCTACACAACAGATGTTTTTCCTTTACATTCAAGGTACCTAAGGGCAGTGATGCTAGAGGAATTGAGGACCTATCCACTACATGAGAACAGTTACGTATAGTTACTTACATATATGGGTCTTTAGGTATTCTATAAAAATCTGGCTTCCTAAGTACTAAAGGTCCGACATACCCTGCTAAGAATTTTGTTTATCTGTTCTCTTCAAGCAAAGATGTAATTTATAGATCTAGATATATAGCCATGAACAATGGCTAACACAAACACATTGTATTAAAACACTTGACACCTGGCTTTGGGCCATTCATTCCGGGTCTCTAAGATCAGGGTATGTAACAAGATTTCTGAAGTCATTTCAGGTTCTGACACTGTGTGATTCTGAGTCAATCTTATTTTACTGTGAGATTCATTACATATAGGTTTCTTGTTCTGGTGGCGGAAGTAGTACAGTATGTTACAGGGTTCCAAGTTTGCTCCTAGATGTCAGATACCATGGACTCGTGTTCCTGCTTCACCTACTTGCTCACTGTGTGGCCTCAAACAAGAGTCTGACTTTTTGTTTTGTTCGTCCATTGTGTTCCGAAATTGGGAATAATAGTACCTACTTCATAGAGTTGCTGTGCAGATAAAAATACTCTATTTATATCAATTAAATATACATATACCGAAATATTGATTGGTACAGAGTAAGTGTTCGATAGACATTAGCCGTTATTTCAGTAAATTTGATTCCTTAATTATGCTTTGCTTAAGCTAAGCTTACTGTGAGTTGGCTTACTGTGATTCCTTGAGTACGTACCATTTGCTCTGTGAAAAAGGGGGAAATACCATGAAACATGATCTTAAATTGAACTGAAGAACTTTGTGGCTCTTTTGAAATTATGATCTTTATTTCTCTCTTAAGCCCTATCGAAGCACCAATTCCAGGAGAGAAAAACCAGCTATGTGTCCATTCATCTTTCTGACTGACCTGCCTTCCTTTCAGAATCCGTTTAGGTTCTGTGGCTCTCCTCCCACCAACACACTCAGTCCCCGTCTCTCTTCTCTGCCCTGCTTTCCTTCTCAGTGCTTATACTGTACAGCATATGAAGTATTTTTTACTTGTCAGTTGCTCCCTCTACGATGTTATGCTTCATTAGGGCCAGGAACTTTTTTTTTTTTGGACTTTGCTTGGTTTCTAACACCTAGAATAGTGGTTGATATCTTACTGGTACTCAATAAGTATTTGTTGAATAAATTGGTGTATATACTTACTTCATGAAACTTTCTCTCTGGTAGCTCTTAATTTTATTTGTACTATGTTGAGAGAAAGTAGATCAGGCAACAGCACGTGAAGAAAACTTACCAAGCCTATGTCCATGTCCCCTTAGGGCCTTTGCACTCACTGTTCCTGCTGCCTGGAACATCCTTTCTCCAGATAGCGCTCTCTCTTTCTCACTTTGTTGAAAGACTTTCTTAGTGAGAACTTCTCAGAGCCCCTATATAAAATAGCATTACCTATTAACTTCCTCCAGACCTGCCACACCAGCACTGTCTATAACCTTTCCTTGATTTTTTCATACTACTCATTCATCTAATTTATTTATACTTACTTGTTTATTTATTGATATCTCTCTTTTTTCATGATGATGGCAGGGACTAAGCTAATTTTATTTTCTACTTGTACATAGAACGATGTCTGATACTCTATAGATATTTGTCAAATGAGTTAATATGCATGTCAGAACATGTGAAAAAGATGGCAGAATTTACGTTTTCTTTTCTAAAAAAATCACCCATTATTATAAAGGAGCATCATGTTCACTCAATATAATTATTATTAAGATAAATAAGGAATATCTAAAATCTTATACGAGTAGGATCACACAATAGGTAACTTGATAGTGTTTCGGTCATAGCCTTTTATATGTGCCTATCATGCCCTGTTTTTTTAAAAATTAAGGTATAGGCAAATCATAGATATAATTTTGCATTTTATTTTCCTACTTCATTACAGATTATTGTATTATAGGCATTGGCCATGTTGCTTTTAAAATCAGGATGGTGTATTGCCAGTGCAACCTTAAAGCACAGTTTAAAATGTCTATTTTCTCTGTCTTCTCTGCCATTCTTTTATGAATTTAAATTCTTTTTTTATCCCTGAACTACATGGTACAGATGAGGTACAGTCATACCTCAATTTACTGCACTTTACTTCATTGTGCTTCAGAGATATCGTATTTTTTATAAATTGAAGGTATATGGAACACTGCATCAAGCAAATCTATTGGCACCATTTTTCCTACGGCATTTGTTCACTTCGTGTCTCTGTGTCACATTTTGGTAATTTTTGTAACATTTCAAACTTTTTCATTATATTTGTTATAGTAATCTGTGATCAGGGTTCTTTGATGTTATTATTGTAATTGTTTGGGGATTCTATGAACCACGCTTACCTAGCATGGTAAACTTAATCAATAAATGTGTGTGTTCTGACTGCTCCACTGACTGATGGATCCCCCATTTCTCTCCCTCTCCTCGGCTTCTCTATGCCATTAGACAGAACAGTATTGAAATTAGGCCAATTAATAACCCCAAATGGCCTCTAGTAATTCAAGTAAAAGGAAGAGTTGCAATTCATTCCCTTTAAATCAAAAAACTAGAAATGACTAATCTTAATGAGGAAGGCATCTTGAAAGCCAAAATGGGCTGAAAGCTAGGCCTCTTGTGCCAAACAGCCACACTGTGAATGCAAAAGAAAAGTTCTTGAAAGACATTAAAAAGTCTACTCCAGTATACAGGCAAATGGTAAGAAAGCAAAACAGCCTTAATGTCGATATGGGGAAAGTTTTAGTCGTCTGGATAGATCAAACTAGCCACAGTATTCCCCTAAGCTAAAGCTTAATCCAGAGCAAGGCCCCAACTCTCTTCAATTCTATGAAGGCTGAGAGAAGGTAGCTGTAGAAGAAAAGTTCAAAACTAGCAGAAGTTGGTTCATGAAGTTGAAAAAAAGAAGCTATCTCCATAACATAAAAGCACAAAGTGGAACAGCAAGTGCTGATGTAGAAGCTGCAGCAAGTTATCCAGAAGATCTAGCTTAGATATTCAATAAAGGTGGCGACACTAAACAACACATTTTCTATGTAGTTGAAAAAGCCTTAAATTGGAAGAAGATGCCACCTAGAATTTTATAGTTAGAGAGAAGTTAATACCTTCAAAGCTTCAAAGGACAGGTTGACTTTCTTGTTAGGGACTAATGTAGTGGATGACTTAACGTTGAAGCCCATGCTCATTTGCTATTCTGAAAGTCATAGGGCCCTCAAGAATTATGCTAAATCTACCCTGCTTGTGCTTCATAAATGGAACAACAAAGCCTAGATGATAGCACAGCAGTTTATAACATAGTTAACTGAATATTTTAAGCTCATTGTTGAGACTTGCTGTTCAGAAAAAAATTTGTTTCAAAATATTATTGCTCATTGACAATGCACCTGGCCACCTAAGAACTCTGATGAAGATGTATAATGGGTTTCGTGTTGTTTTCATGCCCGTTAACACAACACACATTCTGTAGCCTATGGATCAAGGAGTAATTCTGACTTTAAAGTCTAATGATTTAAGAAATACATTCCATAAGGCTATACCTGCCATAAATAGTGATTCCTCTATGGATCTGGGGAAATTAAATTGAAAACCTCTGGAAAGGATTCACCATTTTAGAGCCATTAAAAACATTTGTGATTCACAGGGAGAGATCAAACTATCAACATTAGCAGGAGTTTGGAAGAAATGGGTTCCAACCCTTGTGGATGACTTTGAGGGGAGGAAGATTTCAGTGGCGGAAGTGACTATAGATGTGGTGGAAATGGCAAGAGAACTAGAATTAGAAGTGGAGTTTGAAGATGTGACTGAATTGCTGCAATCACATGATAAAACTTGAATCGATGAGGAGCTGTTTCTTATGGATGAGAAAAGAAAGTAGTTTCTTGAGATGGAATCTAGTCTTGGTGAAGATGCTGCAAAAATTGTTGAAATGCTAACAAATGATTTTAGACTATTATATAACTTAGTTGATAAAGCAGGGTTTGAGAGGATTGACTCCAATTTTGAAAGAAGTTCTACTGTGGGTAAAATGCTATCGAACAGCATTACATACTACAGAGAAATCATTCATGAAAGGAAGTGGCAATTAATGTGGCAAACTTCATTGTTGTCTTATTTCAAGGATTCGCCATAGCCATCCCAGCCTTCAGCGACCACTACTCTGATCAGTCAGCAGCCATCAACATTGAGGCAAGACCCTCCACCAGCAAAGATTGCAACTCGCTGAAGTCTCAGATGATGGTTAGCATTTTTTTTTTAGCAATAAAGTATTTTAAAATTAAGATATGTACATTATTTTTCAGACATAATGCTACTGCACACTTAATAGTATATAGTATAGTGAAAACATAATTTTCATATGCACTGGGAAACCATGAAATTTGTGTGACTTGCTTTATTGCAATATTCACTTTATTGTGGTGGTCTGAAACTAAACGTGCTATCTCTCTGAGGTACGCCTATAGATGTAAAGTTATAGAAAAGTGATGGAAAAAAGGGATTTCCTTTTTTCCTCTCCTACTAAGAACTTCTTCCTACAATACCCACCCCCTTCACATGGCAACGCTCATCCTTTGGGTTTCATGTCTTCATGCATTCCTTGATTCTTTCTAAGTTCAGAGAGAGTAACTCTCATGCATGCATCCTTTAAACAAATGGCATTACAATGAACTGCCTGCTAATTTTTCCTCCCTTCTGGATTGTAAACTCTCTAATGGAAATGATTATGTCTTATGCACTATTGTACACTCAACACTTAATAATAGGGCTTGGCATATGATACTCAGGTGAATTTTGTTGAATGAGCGGAATGAAAGACCATCATGAACATGCATCATTTTATATCTTAGCCCGTACTTGCTTGAATTGTATTCCTCTTCTTAGAAATTTTACTCTTACAACCCGTTGTATTACACATTTGTCTTGTCCATTTAATTGGGAGCTCACTGAGGATAAAGAGGAGAATCACATGTCTTTGGTGCTTAGGACAGTGATTGACTCATAAAATGTACTCAACCAATGGTGTGGGAGTGTATCTAATTGGCTTTTATTAGATAATTCTAATATTTATTAGATACACTTATTAGATGTATTCTAATATCTATTTGTACTGCAGACACATTTCTTTCGACTCTGTTTTTGGTTTGTTTTTGTTTTTTAGGGCATGAAGGTGGAATCAATTGAGACAAAGGAATCAGTATCTGCTCCTTAAAGGGAAACATGAATCTACCCATTTTTTTCACCTCTTAAGAACCAGTATCAAGTCTTCAAGATATTCAGCAAAATTGGAATAGCATCCACCCCACGGGCTGTCCTGAGACTCAACTAAGATAATGCTTGGGAACCGTTCTGCAACTTGTCAAATTCTGTATAAATGCAAGGAATTATTAGTATTGTCTTATAACACTGATTCACAGTTCAGAAACTGAGGGACTAGTTTTTCCATTTGATTTCCATGCAAACTGCATTAGGGAAGCCTAAACAGACTTTCTGCCAGCTCAGGTTAGTGCTTGTGCTAATTAAAGGGCAAGGTACTCCCAGCTTTGCTTTAGCTTTTCTAGGGTCAAGACACAACAGCCTTCAGAAACAAACCTCTAGGATGTTTGGTCATTAGCTAGAGTTCCCAGTCTCACCATACCACTAAATTTTCCATTAAATTTCCCAACCAGTTAAAAATAAAAAGTGTAAGTAGGGCAAAATTCTTGCTTTGTTTCATTCTTTTTAAAATGTTGCTTAAGTTGTGACTTTAGAATTCTGCTTGATTCCAGGCTTCTCATACCCACCCTTATCAGCCATATTTATTTTCTTGCACGGAAAAGCAGGAAACATTCCTGGATATCCTCTGCTCTTTTTTTCCTGGCTGGTCTTTGGGCTTGTGTTAACATACAATTTTCTTGTTTTGGGTCACCCATTGCTGGATCACACAGAATGGCTGTCTATAGGATGCTCCAGTGAATTGAGAACAGAAAATATTTTAAAAAGTTGGATTGAAAAGATCGATTTATTTGTTGGCTCATTTATTCAATGAGCATCTATTTTATTGCCCTCCCACTGTATGAAGAACATGGTTAGGGATATAGAAAAAAGGACTGATCTCATCAGGCGCACCAGGGCTCCTTTCTGGCCCTAGTGGTTGGAGGAAACACAGCAAGTTTCTTTATCACCTCTATTGAGTAACTGCTCACAAGGCCACCTGGACCAGGCACCCTAATCACAATCACAAAGCCCTGGAAGGCGAAATACTTGTCTGGCTTTCTTAGAAAATTACCTGTGATTAAGCTTCAGTGGATTCTTGCTGTCGTTCTTAAAATATTTATATTTTTACATTTTTTTTACATATATATATTTTACAGGTGCCTGAAGGAGGAAAATTTGCAAGCTTATATGCTTACAGTAGCACTTCCTAGCTAAGAATAGAGAATAAAGATGAACAAGGTGATTGCTATGATGTGGAAGGGCTGCTTTCCATGGAAGCAAAGAGTGGAGTAAGTTGAGAATTGATCTTAGTTACTTGAAAATGAATTAGAATTTTCCTTGCCTTTCACCATTTCCCACTGTAGGTATAAAATAAATTAGAAAAATGTGCTTGTATGTATTTTCCTATAAGAAAGGGTGAAAAAAATGTCACTGATGAGACATTTTGGTTTTCAAAGAGAAAGAATGAGGAATTGGATGTCTCCTAATATTTCTAGAGAAATCTTATTCTGAATGAGTTGACCAAAGATGTTCTGAAATTATTGTCCATTAAGTCTGGCATGATGAGAAGGAATTCTGGTGGTTTTGGTTCTATCTCTTGGCATTACACTAACTAACTGTGACCTTGAGAAAGTCACTTACCACCTTGAATTTCTATTTCCTTGTTTGCCACTCAATATTTATTTATTTATAGAGATGGCGATGTGCTGGGTGCTCACTTGTAAAGTGACATAAATAAGTATTCATTTAATGTCTTATAATTGGTGTCGGAGAAGATTCAGATTTGAAATCCCTCTGAAACATTTGTAAACTTCATGCATTTCAGAAAAAAAAAAGACTGCAAATCAAAGAAAGAAATTCTTGCCTCATTTAAAACTGCACTTGTAATAATAAAGCCTTTCACTAAATTAATAGCAAAGTGAAGCAAGATCGAACTGGAGATTTTCATTATGGCAGGTCTGACTTGGTACAAAGAAATGGAAACACAGAGGAACCAAACTGTCTGTTCATGACTCACTGAAAGCAACATTTCTTTAACTTCCTATAGTCCTGCCATCATTTAAAATGTTTCCTTACTGATGCAGATCTTAAAACTCTTCTCTTCTCCCCTTCCATCTTTATGAAGAAACTAATAGGAACTATGCAAGGTGCTGGGATGTGGATTAGTTTGGGCTACTTGGGCTACACCAAGTGTGTTCCACACAAACACTACAACACTATCAGCACTTTAAACAGGATAGAGGTTTATTTCCCTGACTGGTATCATGGGCTCTGTTCTGCAACTGTGAGAGGAACGTCATGTTAGATCCTTTCCTTATATCTTCTCTGCCATTTCTACAGTGTTGCCTTCCTTCAGATGCTTCAAGATGATTTACCACCATATTCACAACCCATACAGCAGAAAGAAGGAAAGTGGAAGTGAAAGATACACATCTTCTCTTTAAGGACTACACCTAGAGGTTGCAAATATTACTTCTGCTGATATCCTCTGGGAAATTCAGTCTTCATATTGGGTCGTAATGTACACAGGGATTCTGTTACTCCAGGAGAGGAGAGAATGAGTATCATAGACAAGAATTAATCTCTGTCTTGGGAGCAAATATGAATAGCTGTTGGGACTTTCCTAAAAGTTGCTTACTTTGGTGAAAGAAAACCGAAGTGTTGTTAGGGAATTAAACACATTTTTTGCAACCCTGTGCTATTAATTAGCTCTGCACTTTTACCATCTAACGCTTTTATTCACGTACTCCCTTTTATCTCCTTTTCCTCTGCCTAAATTATGCACTTGTAACTGTTAAAAGACAATATTCAACTGAGTAAATTTTAAAGATCTTATTGGCTTTATTCAATGATTCGTGAATTGGGTAGCATTCAATCCAGCAGATAGAAAGGAGCTCTGAGGGGCTGTACAAAATGAAAGGCTGTTACAGGCAGAAGAGAATGAAAATAAGGAAGTTGTACTAGGCAAAAAAGTGGGTTGGTAATTGCAAGGGTACTTTCTTTTACGGGATGGCTGGGGTCTATCAGGCAGATTTCCTAACTAGTGCTGATCAGGAGATTCTCGAGTGACTGATTTAAGATTTCATTTCTGGGAGAGCTGGACTTGTAGCAAAGGCTTGATTTGGTGGTGGGGAGCTTAGCGTCATCATGGAGTCATCTTGTATCTGTTGTCTGTTACTAACTCTCCTTACCTTTTAAAAACCAAAATAACTGCATCCCCCAAAACAACAACAATGACAATAACAACAACAAAAACAAAACAAAACAAAAACAAAAACCCACCTCACTTTCTGACTTCTGGTTTGACCCATTGTGTACATCATTGGAACAACTCACTCTTTACACCTGGAGTCATCTTTTTCTTTCCCTGGATCTTCACTTCTCATATTGTACATGTAAACATAAATTGCTGATTATAATGCTTGCTTTTATCACTAGACTCTTGCTACGCCATGTCTCACCTGTGTTATTATGATGTCTCTCTACTTTCCATTTCTTTTCACTACTTGTCTTCATACAATCTGACTTGGATCAGCTTAATCTACCAAAAAGTCTGTAGTAACAGGCTATTATCTATCAATGAATCGAATCTCTTTGGTCTACCATTCCAAGTTAAGCATTTCATTATGTGGCCTCGAATTTGTCTTAAAGACAAATTAGAGTAATTGCTGTCTCCTGAATGTGTCCTCTGCTCTCCTATCTGTACCTCTACATGTATTTACTTGGATTATTCCTTTTTCCAGATAACCATCTCTGTTTTACCCATCATTTTCCCCTAATGAAGTCTTGACCACCTTCTAAGTTCCAATTAAAATGCAACATCTTTTATGAAGGCTCCTCTGAACTTTTATTAGCTAGAAATACCTTTAGAGTTAGTGACAGTAACTTATTTTTCTTTGTGTCAGTAGTATATATAGCATAGTTCCTCACTCATTGAGTTGCTCAACGACTGTTGACTTAATGCCTACCAGTAGTTGAAAGTAATCTCTATCTCCTCTGGATCACTAGAATATTTTGTACTTCTCTTAAGGTTCTTGTTGTATTACTTTATTACTTCATTAATCTTATACTTCATTTATTTGTATCCATAGCTCTGAGCCCCTGGAATAGTAAAGAATTTTGCACAGAACAGACAATCTATAAATGTATATTAAGTGAATGACCTCCAGGAGATATTAAAGTAGGGAGAAAGTTGGATTGTTAACCAGAAAGTCTGCACGAATGGTTAGAATTGATGCTAAGAATTAATTTACCCCGAGACTATATTCTGCAACTTTTCCATGCCTCCCCGACCGCCACTAGATTGTGTGAGTCTTGCTGGCTGTGTCCACCCGACTTTGTATTCCTAGTACATTTTCTGGCACTTAATATTCACTCAATTAAATGTTGGTTCAAAAGAATCATTTTGCTAATGGTAGTGATGATGGCGTGGCGGAGGCATAATTCTCTAAGGAATAGAGTGGGGGGACAGACTGGGTGGTCAATGAGACTGTAGCACTGTTGGAGGAGCCACCATTTCAGGATCTTCTTAAGAGAACCATGATACTTATGTTCTTAAGAAAGATTCTCTTAATATGCTATTTTAAAGGAAAAGGTAAGAGGCAATACCGCTGGAGGAAATTTCAGTGATCAAAGGGAAAAGAAATTGTGCATATAAAAGATTTTGTGACTTTGTTTCAGATTGTCTTAGGGATTTATCAAATTTAATAATAGGTTCTTCCATCCTTTAACCTCCTTTTAGCTTTATGTAAATGAATGTTGGGTAGTTAATGGAAGGAAGCTCCTTTGTAAGAAAAATAGTGGTCAAAAAGATTCCATAGTACATTTTTATTAAATCTCTTGAAGAGGTCAGCAAAAGACATTTGAACCTTTTTCTGATGTTTCCCTATGCAATTCAAAATGTGATAAGAAAAGCTGAAGTTTCTTCTATTTACTTTCTCCAAACTCTCACAGTGGTACCTACCCCAATCTGGTGATAATGAAGGAACAACTATTTAGAAATAGGCCAGTAAGAAGAGTGGATGAAATCTCTTGGTTCGAATCCTACATGGATGGGATTCTGTTGAGTTTCAATGCCTTTTTAAAAAATGTATGAGATAATTTGGTTCAAGAATAGTGGGCAAAGCACCTAGCTAGATGCTGTTAGGGAACATAACGTCATAAGTTGTATAAGTCTGACTTCTGCTCTCTGAAGCTTTCAATACAATTGGGGAAGAGATACAAAGAAGAGATTAATCTTAAACTATCAGAGTAATTACCCTTGACGCCTAGGTGATGAGTAGCGATGAATCTGTATAGAGAAAAGATGGCGATTGACTCTGAGTCATTTTGCTGGATTGAATCCTCTTTCTACCTGTTACTAGCTCTGTAACTTTGGGCAAGTTATTTAAATTCTTTGTGCCTCATTTTCCTTATCTATAAATTGGATGCAGTGATGATAATGGCATGCTTTTTATGATTGTTCTAAGGATTAAGATGAGTAAATATTTGTAAAGTACTGAGAATTTGTAAAATATTTAGAATTGTGTCTGGCACATACTAATTGTTAGCCATTATTAGCTGTTCTAACTACTTAAAAAATTTAAAATTGTGGTAAAAAACCTCATAACATAACATTTGCAACTCAGCCATTTTGAAGTGTACAGTTCAGTAGTGTTAAGTGTATTCACATTGTTGGGCAACAGATCTCTGGAAGTTTGTCATGTTGCAAAACTAAAACTCTGTATCTATTGAACAAAAATTCTCATTTCTCCCTTTTTGAAGCCTCTGACAACCACCATTCTACTTTCTAATTCTGTGAGTTTGATTACTTTAGAGTCCTCATATAAGTGTGGTCTTATATTACTGATTTTTTTTTTGCCCACAGCACCCAGTCTTCCTAAGTGGTCTCCCATCCAAGTACTAACCAAGCCCGACCCTGCTTAGCTTCCGCGATCAGACGAGATCGGGGGTGTTCAGGGTGGCACAGCTGCAGACTTATTATTGATCTTTCTGTGACTGGCTTATTTTACTTAGAATAATATCTTCAAGGTTCATCAGGGTGACCTTGCTTCTTCATCCATATGATCTTGTTTATAGCATGTGACAGGATTTTCTTTCTTTTTCAAGGCTGAATAATAGTGCATTTTATGTATATGCCACATTGTCTTTATCAATTTATTTGTTGATGGATATGGGGCTCCTTTCATCTTTTAGCTATTGTGAATAATGCTGCAGTGAAAGTGGTTGGGAAACTTTCTCTTTGATATCCTGCTTGATTCTTTTGGATATATATCCAGAAGTGGGATTGCTGGATCATATGGTTATTCTATTTTAGATTTTTTGAGGAACCTCCATACTTTTTTCCATATGGCTGCACCATTTTACATTCTCATCAACAGTGCATGAGAGTTCTAATTCCTTCATATCCTCACCAACACTTGTTATTTTCTGATTTTTTTAATAGTGTTCATCCTGATGGGTGTGAGGTGGTATCTCATTGTTATAGCTATTTTATTTCTTATCAGTTAGCTAATGGAAACTCCTCCCCCTCAATGACCTAAAGGGTCCGATCTCAAGGCAAAATATTTAACAGAGACATTGTGGTCAGTTTCAAATTTTCCCACAAGGATGTGTATAGTGCCAAGAAAATCACGGACCTAAAACATCATTCAAACCCAGTGAAATTAATCCCTGATGTACTAAAATGTTTTCTTTCTTGATCACTCACCATCAGGCAAGATTCTCAGCTGTTATCTCATGAATTATCATTCTCCTCATCCTCCTCTTTGGGCTCCTTTTTATTTTTAGCATCAGGTTTTGACTCTGGGAATTCACGTCCTTGAGGAACTTAAAGCCTAGAAAGCCAATTTTTGATAGCATATACATATCTCATGCTGGGAGTGCCTTGCCGCACATCCAGTCAGTCATCAAATTCCTTTAATTTCACCTTTGTAATGTCTTTAATATCTATATCCTTCTTTTCATGCCTAGGGCCACCGCATTGCTCAAACCACAGTAGCTCCTGCATGGGCAGTGCCATAGCTGACCTGCTTTCTACTTGTGCAGGTTTGATTAGTTTTCTAAAGCACGACCCTTACCATGAATATCCTTAATTTAATTTAATCACCACGACTCCATTTTGCTGGCAGAAAAATATGCACATCTTCAGCTTTTGAAAGTCTCCTCGATTGGGTCCCAAATGCCATTGTAGAATATCTCTTGGTACCTTCTCCTCTGCTACCCCTTTTCTCCTCATCCTCTCACTGTATTCTCTATTTACAAACTTCTCTTTAATGAGAATAGTTACTCTAACAGTTTCAATTCATTCTTCTAAGTCCTTTCAAGTTATAACAATGATAGCTGCCAATCATTGATTATTAACTATATGCCAGTTACCAATTTATGTGGACTAGTTCATTTAATTCTCATAACAGCTCTATGAAATGGTTACTATCCTCACCTGCATTTTGCAGATGAGGAAAACTAAAGGAGCGAGAAAGCCCAAGTTCTCACCAAGACCTGGGCCCAGAACCCAAGTTTTTAGCCACTGTCTTACTGCTCAAATGATGGATTTGATAATGCCTTCACAGCTATTCCATATTAGAATTCAATACAAATGAATAATAATTTATTTGGCAACTGCTATGCATAAAGCACTATAGTAGACTCTGTAAGAGTGAGCAAGGCAAAATTCATTAAGTGGCTCCAGACTCCAGTGGTTTACAGTCTAAGAATTAATATGTTCTTTCTCTATGTTCTTATATTTATTATATTTATTATATCTATTATAGTTCACATGATATGACACCTTGAGTATTACTATTCATGCACATTTTTGTTTCTTCCAATATACCGTTACTTCCTTTGCCTAGAGACCTTTCTTTTTCCTTTTCCAGCTCTCTGTAAACCCAGAGATAAGTTTATTGAATTCAGATGAGTCTCACCCTTATTTCTACTTGTTTCATCTTCCCCATAGAACTTTCCAGGGTAATACTCCTCACCCAAAAACAGTATTATCAACTCATTGGGAACTTGGGCCTTTTTCATCTTCAGTTTCTAATAATAATAGCTAATTTTTATTATGTGCTTTCCTTATCTTAGGCATTTTACATTAATACATTAATTTAATCCTTATAACAATCCAACAAAGTAAGAACTACTCTAATCTCTGTTACATAGAAAACTGAAGTACTGTGAGTTAAGTAAGTTGGCCATGATCACCTAATTAACACTGGCTTTATATCCAGGCTGTCGGACTCCAGAGTCTGCTATTTTGACATCTTTGCCTAGTGCCTCTTCTGCTTTAATCATTACACCTCATGGTCACGCTATAAACATTTCTTAAATAAATAAACATATTTGTATCCCTGGCATTGCATTAGATTTCTTAATATCTTGTTATAAGCTGCCTTTGTAACTTATTGTTGACTTATTCTATGGTTATAACTTTAAAGAAAGAATCAATGTTGGGGCTTCTCTTGACTTGCCCAAGATACTTAGTATAATTACTGGGTCACTGAACAGATGTTGAAAAATGCTTTATCTGACCCTAGAAGATTGGGCTAATTCTTATCCATATCTAATCTGTGAGGTCAGATGTTCACAATATTTTTATCCCCTTTTGAGCTGCCTAGTCATCAGAAGAGAAACTCACTTGCTAAGGGGGCAATGATTGTTGGAGTTTGGAATGAAAAAGCATTCCGGGGTTAAATATCTGGCTCCAGTGCTCCCAGGTGCTTTAGGGCTTGTATCTGTGGGGGATGGGAGTTAGGAGAGACAGAGACAAAGCAGAGGAAGTCTCGCCCAGCTCAACTCACTTGCCAGAAACGGATCTTGCTCTGGAGAAAGTAGATGCAAAGGCTTTTGAGTTTCTCTAAGGCTATCAGCAAGCTCCATACTTTCTGCCAGCCCTACCTTTTAGCATTTAACTTAGCATTTAATATACAAATCAATTAATACCATAATTTTCCAGGAGTGATAGTGATAGTTTTTGGTTTTTTTCTGCTTAATTCGGATCAAATCCGTGAATATTTGTTTTAATTCTAGTGTTTTTCGTTTTTTGTTTTTTTGGATGACCGTAGACAAATGACATCAGATACTTGTGACCAGGAGTCATCTAGTCATTACTTTATTAATAAATATATTAATCACCTCTCATGTGCCATACACCATGCTAGGTGCTGGAGAGATTTGAGGGAACGAGATAGGAAAAAAGGTATTTTTTTAGGGACAGCAAAGAAATTGGAAAGTAAAATGATAACTACTTTTGACATGAGAGGAAAGAAGGACCTAATATGCACACGTCTCCCACAAGAATAAAATTGAGGCTAACAGGTTGAAATGACTAGGCATACTTTAGCTATTGAAAAAAGTAATTGTTCAAAGATGAACTATTCTTCTCAAGGTAGTGAGTTTCCCATCAGTAGGGCTGTCAGGCCACAGGACAGGTATGCCATAAAAGGAAAAAATAACCTCATATTTTAAAAAAGAGATTGATGTCTGAGTTGAATACAATATAATATACATTCAAGATTGAAATTATATGGTTCTATAACATTTGATAGCATATGTGAAGTCAAGAAGGTAAAAATGTTTTAACAATATAAAACAGAATTATAACCCCATATTAATAAAAAGACCCTATGATTATTAGATTATATTGTATACTTATATATTACTAATACTTATACATATATTGTATGTTATATACTTATTAGAGTATACTATATATTATATACTTATAGATTAAGAATATACTTACAATTTTATTTGATCTTACCTTAGCAGAAGCCTGGTGCCTCTCTGGGACCCATTATGTTAATTACCTAATAAATACTGAGGTGGTAAGAAAGAGTAACACGTCTTGATGAAGGGAGACCAAATTGCTCCCCTATTTCACTATAGAGGTCACTAGGCAGCTATTCCTTCACTGCTGTGGAAACTAAGGCACATAAAAATGGTACCGTGATCTCCGGGAGAACACCTAAAGCAGTGTCTACTATATTTTTAGGTGGTCGAGCTGCCAAACAAAGCTTATAGACGAAGTTCGTCATTTTTGCACTTTCAATACCTTAATTCGTGAGACCAGCTCTCCTCAAAGAGTTCGGAGTTTGCACACTTGGAAGTTAATTCTTGCACTTTTCTAGGGTAAAATATTCTCATATTGTGGGTGATGCAAATAAAATTCCCCCTTCTTCCACTAGGCCACGACTTATTACATTATTGTCTCATTTGAGTCTTACTGTTTGCTGGTGTTTTTTGCCTAGCAGTTTTTCATGAGCTTCTTGCTTCCGAAGTTCCTGACCATTGCATTTGCTTTATACTGCATTGCACAGGGCTTATCTAGGAAATTCAGTTTCCAGAAAGACAAAATGTGCTCTAATGTGCGTGTGTGTTTTCTTCCCTGCCTTTAAGGTGAAGTCTGTGCAGTGCTACACTTTACAGGGTGTAGCTGCCAGGGAGATCCGGGAGATAAGTGGGCCGGGAGGAGAAATAATAGAGTTTCAACTGGGGCGGAGCATCAGACTTCCCACAGGCGAGCTTCCTGATTCTGCAACACTTACAGAATGACCTTTCATAAGTTCCTTACCCTCTCTCTGCTGTGGTTTCTTCATCTAGAAAAGGAGACTGATAAGATTACCTTAGGTTTGGTATTGAAAAAAATAATACATACCTGGGGCACATAGTTAAGCACTTAATGTTAGCTATTATTATTACTATTGCTGAGAGGTTTCTCTCAATGACGTTGTCAAGAATTAGCTGTGGTTCTAAGGAGCAGGAATTAGCTGTGACTTTTTAAGAAAACAGACCTACAGGCCTCATGGGAGTTGAACCCTGTGATGAGAGTGGTGCATATGCGTTAAAGACCTTCTTTCCACATAATGGTCCTGACTTTTAATTGAGTACTAAGGCTGATTTATGTGAGCTCGTCCCTCTTGCATATTCTCAGCCTATTTTGCAACTATTCTGAGGGTTGGAGTCTGTGCTTCAGCCAAGGAGGCATCAGAGCTTAATATGGTCCCCTAGAACAGTCATCAGCAGGAGCCAGTTCCACAGAAGCACTTGATGTTAATGACATCCATGCAGAGCTTGAATATCTTCTGGTGAACCCATTTAATTTCTCAGCCTCAAGGTTTCTCTTCAGAAAATGGGGATAATAATAATTCCTACGTAGGATTATGGTGAGAACAAAAGAAGAGAGTAGCACATGTGAAATCTTATAATTTTAGATATGTTATTATTGTAGTAATAATAGTAGAAGTAATTATTATTCTCTTTGAGGGACAGGCGGGGATTAGAAGACTGCAATAGGACTCTCCCTTAGAATCAAAGTAGCTCTGACATGGTTTTCAGTCCTGTACTCTGACACAAAGTAGCAGTTCAGGAGCTCGGTAAAGCAATATTTGCCTCCAGCCTAGTTGACAAACTTCCAACCTTGGACTAGGAGCCTAGCTGTCTGTGACCTAGTGGAACCAGAATTTCTCCCTTGCCCTCTGAAAAGCGATAATGGGTGCTAATGGGGATGGGACAATGCAATCTAGGACCTTATCGGTTTTTCTTCAAAAAAGCTTGCTTCCCCCACTCCCCACCACCAGGTCCCTTGCTCCAAGGGCATTCTCTTTGTGTGTGGGCGAGGCTTACTTTTTTCTTTTCCTTTCTTTCTTCCTTTCTTCGTTTCTTTGTTTCTTTGTTTCTTTGTTTCTTTGTTTCTTTCTTTCTTTCTTTTCTCTCTCTCTCTTTCTTTCTCTCTCTTTCTCTCCTCTCTCTTTCTTTCTCTCTCTCTCTCTTTCTTTCTTTCTTTCTCTCTTTCTTTCTCTCTCTCTCTTTCTCTCTTCTTTCTCTTATCTCTCTTTCTCATCCTCCCTCCCTCCCTTCCTTCCTTCCTTTTTTTTTTTTTTTTTAACAGCCACCAGAGAATGCCCCCTTCAGGGACTTGGGCCTGAGGTTTCTATAAAAGCTGAGCAGAGCTCTCAGTCCAGCACTCAGGGCTTGCCACCTGCCACCAGCCTCCTCACTTTCTCCAGCTGCCTTGCTCCCCGCTCCCCACACTGGCACCATGATTGGGAAGGCCACCATGATAGGGAAGGCCATCATCCTCTCTACCTGGTTCGTCCTGGCTGTGATCTTACCTGCATTACCCCGGAATAAGTGGACCGTTGGGAGGTCTTTTGGAGAATAGGGCTAAAATCCTTTCAAGGCTTGTGCACCTGTGTCTGGGTACAGAGACAGAGAGAGAGAGAGAG
This sequence comes from Pteropus vampyrus, assembly GCF_000151845.1. Classification (NCBI taxonomy): domain Eukaryota; kingdom Metazoa; phylum Chordata; class Mammalia; order Chiroptera; family Pteropodidae; genus Pteropus; species Pteropus vampyrus. The sequence goes on from NW_011889064.1 coordinate 2,617,641, forward strand.
AGAGAGAGAGAGAGAGAGAGAGAGAGAGCTGCAGTGAGTGTTTTAAAGTGAAATGGGCAAAATTTATATTGACTTATTCTTAAGGTGGGGATGGGAGGCTGAGCTCTGAGGCGTTAGAATGGCAAAACTAAGATTTGGGTTGTGTTTGAATTGACATCATAAAGGTGATAAGGCCTGAGGCCAGGCCAAATGGGATTGGGGTAGGCGATTAGAGAGCTACTTAGGGTTTTGTGTGGTCTTCCTTCACTACTGGTTGCTAAAGAGGCTTTATTGTATTTAATGCAGGTTAAAAAGTCCTAGAGTGTATTCTCATTTCATAGTAGAGTAAAATTCATAGTCCAGCTCAGTCACACGCAATGAAGATCAATGGATCTGGAATGGAAACTTGTGAATCGCACTGGAAAGGAAAGAAATAGGTGTCCTCATGGACCAGAGAAAGGAAGCTGCCTGCCAAATTCTCGTCCTTCCTGAACTCAAGTTGATTCCTCAGGAGGAGGGCTGTTCATTCATTTGCACCAGAATGGTTACTTTCTCCCATCCTCTTCCTCCCAGGCCTCCCTTGGTAGCTCTCAATTTATCAGGTGCTGGATTTGAGGTTCTTTACTGCATATGAATGAATGGTAAAGCAAAGTGACTAAATTAGAGAGCTGATGATTTTGGCTTTATTGGCAGAGTGCCTGTGGTCTGCTTAACTAGGCAGCTAAATGACTGTTTATTTTTCACCATCGCCCAAGAAGACTCTGGTTGAACGCTCATCAGGCCTACATCGTTAGGATGCTTACACAGTTAGCAAACCTCAAAATGTCTGCACTGGGCATCGGATGGGACAGACTAGACCTTAAATGAATAAATGGTAGGAGCAACCCATTTTAGAGTCGATTCTATTTTTTGATATTCACCCTAGGAATAACAGTGTTCCTTACTCCTCGCCCTTTGTTTTCATTTTAAGTTTTCAGAAACCTGGAAGGATTATAGAGGGGGAATCTTTGGAATGTTTATTCTGTTCCAGTCTGACTAATTCACATTCAGAAGCACGATATCAAATGCTTTTTCCTGAACTGACCACTCAAGGAGGGTGGCTAGGGGACACTGAGCATACTCCTGGGAGCCAGTTGGTCTTCTGGACTTTCTAGCAGTTGTCAGAAGAGAGACCTGTGGTGAGGCCACATTTGATTCAGCGTGCCATGTTATGTCCGTGTTCCCCCAGGGAAGATCTAGTTGGGAACGGCAAGAGTATGGCAGCGGTGGAAGTGTTCTTGCTAAAAAGTACTTGAGCTGTTCTTTTCTTTTTGGCTCCTCTAGACATCGATGTTGACTTAGATACAGACATTTTAAATAACTTAGAGTCACAGGCTGAACTAAAGCTGACTGCTGATGCAGAGTCAATCACTGACCTAGAGTCAGCCACTGCCCTCGACCTCACCAGTGGCGTGGAGCAGACCACTGCCCTAGACCTTACTGGTGATACAGAGTTGACCACCGACGCTTATCTGGAAAATACACAGGCTTTCAGTAAGTAAGGGCTCCTGCTTCAGAGAAGGCTGGGCAGGAGTTAGTGGGCTCCTGATTTTTGCATTTCTGAGGGAAAGGCTGCTTCCTTCAGTGCACTTGATTTGCATCCAATGATGTGACCACACCCATCTACCATTCGGTTTTCCTAGAACTGTTGACTGATGTGGACTCAAACGCCCTCAGCTTTGTGGAAGAAGCTACTGAGGAGGCCACAGGTAAGGATTTCTGTCTTCAAATATGCAGAAATTTCTCCCTGCCTCTCTTTCCTTATTTATAGCTCACTGCATAGGAATGTCCTAGGGTAAGGTGCACATTTGGGGATACTTTTGTTTCTTTGTTCTCTGAGGTAGAGTAAACCTTGCCAAAAGTTCTTTGAAACTTGAGGAAAATTGAAGCATTTTCCCAGAGTGTCAGGAGATGGAACCATTTGAATACCAACAAGCTCCAGCCTGCAGATCTCCTTGACCTGGTCTCTAGGCCCAGCCTTCTGGACGAGCTTCTTGTCTCCAAGAGGTTGATGGATGTGGCAGCAAGAAATAGTTCAAGGGTTTCTTCTTCTTTTCCAGTTGATTCAATTCAATTTACACAGGGAACTTTTTGAATGAAGATTATATAGATGTAAATCTTATTTGAATTGGGGCTGAACAGAAGAAAAAAGGGATTTGAAAGTTTCATAAGTGAAGTAGTGGTTCTATCTCTGTCCATCTCTCTCTCAGGCCTTCATCTTCTTTCATTTTTCTGTCTGCCCCTTAGCCAAGGGGGTCATAAGATTTCAATGACTTCTGTCACAATAAACAAAAATATTGTAGGGTACCTTTGATTTTACTAGGAAAGAGCCTTGGGCCTTATCTACCAAAGCAAATTTTTAAACAATCTGATTCTTATATCTACAAGTAATAGCTAACATTCATTGAGATTTACTATATTCCAGCACTGCTCCTAGTATAATGGGGGAATATGGTTGCAGGACTCTAGATATTGTATTTCAGTGGAGGTTGAAGAGCCTATTAAGAAAGTGTTATTTTCTGGCCTTAAATTCTTCCTTTTCCACTAATTATCTTCCTCATAGGCTATATAGCATTTGCAAGATGAAGCCCTACCTCAGTACTGTGCTCTAATTACCCAACCTGTAGTTGTCGATTAATAAGTTAATGGGAGTTAATGCTCTCTCTCTCCCCTACTCTCTCATATTTACCTTCTTCCCATGGGACATTAGGATAATTCTCATGTTTGACTATAAGAGCAAGATGGAGCCTCATGGCTGAGATCCATCTTGCCATTTCTGCTAACATACTGGACCCCATAGCCTGCTTATCAAGGGATATTTCTGACTGTGGCAATTACCAATAAACTGAGCATTTTTTCTTTTTTTGGTAATGCATTTATTTATTATTCCAGTTTTTATCAAGATACAATATCTATGACATTATAAGTTTAAGGTGTACAATATAATGACTTGATAAATGTATATGTTGAGAAACGTTGGTGTGTAACAGGAAGAGAAAATTCATGACGGTTTTAACCTTTTAAATTAAAAAAATTACTTCCTTATTTCTAGCAAATATCACTGGTGATTATTCGGAAGAGCCCATGACTGGAGCACCAGGTAAGGCCAAAAAGCTTTGACTTTTATTCGCGTATTCTTGATCTTTGAAGGATTTTTTTTTGTTTTTTTCCCTTCAAGGCTTTCCAGGACAAACTCAAGAAGTGGTTTGCTGTGAGGCACTCTGCTCACGTTTGTACCCTTCTTAGCCAGGCGCCATGTTCACTTAGCTGAATCCATCTTTTGGGGGAGAAGATAGGATATAGCTCTTACACATGAAGATATTATCAGTTCAGGTGTTACCCTCAGGGACTTCTAAGTGTGAGTGGAGAACAGCCCTTAAACCAATTCCTTCTCATGGAATGTGTTTCCATTCCATTTTCTCTGGCAGGATTGCGGGCATGGCAGAATGCCTTGGTGTTTGGGAGATGAACAGTTTTCTTGCCACAGACTCTGTGGGGTCCTACATTTACTAGGGCTACTTGAGGCTGTGAGCTGAATGCTAGACACACTGTGAGTGATAGTTACTGGAAAAGAATAAAAACCATTTCTTTACTTAATTGTAGATGAACTCAGCACCCCTATGGAAAGTGATGAGTTCTTCTCAACACTTGTGTGTAAGTTTCTTCTCTCTTTCCTCAGCTATCTTATTAGAGATTTGACAACATTTTTGATGCTGGTCTTAATCACTGGGAAAGGATTCTAAACTTAATGGCCTTCCTGGATGCTGAGATCAGCTATAAAATCTAATATGAAGGTTAAAGACAGCTTCTTTTCTCTTTGAGGTTTACCTGCCAAGTCTAATTGTCCAGATGTTTAGTAATCAAATAGGCATAGGATAAAGAAATTCTCTCCCATGATTTTTCCAAGATTTCTTTCTTCCTATCTCTCTAGGCTGTGGATCCCAATTCAGTTCATGGAATCTTATTAAGGGAAAGCCTTAAAAAGAAAAGGCATTCAATTTTCTGACACCTAGAACATATAATTCTATTAAAAACTATAAAGCTTTGGACTCCTACTCAGGAGGTGCCAGTTTTAATACCTGGCCTCACTCTTGGCTTTTTTTGGAATCCAATCAAGTGGTTTCTTCATGCAGTAAAATGGATACCTAGAAAGCATGTAATATATCTCACTTAAAGTATGAGGAGAGGGAGGGAGAATAAGGAATTAGACCTTAAAGAAATTCAGTCACATGTGTAAGGGCATAGTGGGAAGTGGGAAAGACAGGCCTGATCTTTTGAGCATGAGCTTCTCTTGTTTCTCTTGGTAACACCTGTTTTCGTTTGTTTGTTTTTTAAAAAATGAAGCACGTTCTCCATTGGCTGTGTACTTTGCTAACCACAACCTTCTAAGAAGATTCTGAGCGGAAGAGTCTATTATTCTATTATAGGAGTTTGAATAGTTATAAAAAACTAGTGAGGATAAACAGTTATTCATAGACAGAGGAAGCGTATTTCTTAACCATGTCTAATTTAATATGGGATTAATAAATGTTCATTTGAAATGAATTTTGACAGGGGTTTTTATTTCATGAGGTAACAGACTACTTAGTTGCCTTGTATCAGTATCAATAATTATGTTATTCTTTTCTGATAGATATTTAATAACCAAGCTCCAATTCCTGATGGCCATAGGAAAGCATGAAATGAACCTATGGAGAGTTGTTAGTTTTCCTAGTTCTGCTATAACAAATTACCACAAATTTAGTAGCTTAAGACAACACAAACCTATTATTTTACAGTTTTGTAGCTCAGAAGTCTGCAAAGCATCTCACTGGGTTAAAAACCACATATTGGAAGCTCTGAGATCCTTTTTGAAAGCTTTATGAAATAATTGTTTTTTTTTTTTTTGGCCCACTTTCCTTGGCCCACTTTCATCTTTAAAACTAGCAACGACTGGTTGATTCTCACATTGCATCACAGAGTCATTGAAGCTGACTCTACTACTTCTGTCTTCCACATTTAAGGACCCTAAGAACACACTGGGGCCCCACCCGAATAATTCAGGTTAATGTTCATTTCAAAGTTAATTGATTAGCAAACTTAATTCCCCTTTGCCTTGTATTTTAACATGTCCACTGGTTCTGGACATTAGTAGGTGAGATAAATTCACCATATATAAAAATCAGGATTCACAGTTCTTTTCTTTCAGCTCTTAAAAAATATCGTGCCACTTCCTTCTGGTTTTCATGTTTGATGATGTTTTCTGCTGTTTGTATTGTTTTCCCCCCACCCTGCTGTATATAAGTTGTTTCTCTTGTTGCCTTCTAGGTCTTTTTTTTTTTTGGTCTTTATTTTCAGATATTTGATTATAATGTGTCTTGGTGTGGCTTTCTTTGGGTTTATCTTGTTTGGAGTTTGCTCGCCTTTTTAAATTTTTAGGTTTGTGGGTTTTTTTTTTTTTTTTTTTTTTGCCAAATTGGGGAAATTTTCAGTTAGTATTTCTTTTAGTTCTTTCTCAGGTTTGCCCTATTTCTCATCTCCTTCTGGGACTCAGATGACACGTATATTAGGACTTTTGTTACAATCCCACAGGACTCTGAGCTCTGTTAGTTTTTTATTTGGGTTTTTTTTTTTTTTGGCCTATTTTTTCTGTTGTTCAAATTGGGTAATTTCTATTGTTCTGCCTTCAAGTTCATGGATTTTTTTCCTTCTGCTATTGAGCCCACCTATTAAGTTTTAAAATTTTGATTATTATAATTTTTAGTTGTAAAATTTCCTTTTTGTTCTTTTATACATTTCAATTTCTTTGCTGAGATATTCTATTGTTTTCATTTGTATTAAGCACTTTTTAAATTGCTCATTGAAGCATTTTTATGATGCCCACTTTAAAATCTTTGTCAGATAATTCCAATATATCTGTCATTTTCACTCTGGCAGCTACTGATTATCTTTTTTCATTCAAGTTGAGATTTTTCTGAATCTTTGTATAACAAGTGAGTTTTCATTGAGACAGGACATTTTTGGTATATTGAGACACTGAATTTTATTCAAATCTTCTGTCTTAACAGTCTTCCTCTGACACCACTCCAGTAGTAGAAAGGTTGGGGCACTGCATTACTGCCAAGTGGAGGTAGAAATACAGGCTTCCTCCTCAACTTCTGTTGACACCCAAGCAGGGGAGGGTTTTTTTTTTTATTGTCATTGGTCAGGGAACGGAATTCTGGCTCCCCACAAGGCCTCCTCTAATACCACCCTATCTGGGAAAGGTAGGAGTACCTCATTACTTTTTCCCATGTGGTCTCTACTGGCACCATCCCAGTGTGGAAAGGAGGGTGCTTCTTTACTCATGGCTGTGGGGAGAAGCCCAGGCTTCCTGTGTTCTTGGGGTCCTCATCTAGCCTCCATCGACAACATGGAGTAGGAGAGTGAGGAGCTCAAACACCTAGGTGAAGATGAAAGTTCCAGTTCCTACTCAGCCTTCTCTGACACTACTATGGCAGAGAGTTGGGGCATCTCGTTACAACCTGACAAATGTGGAAATTTTAGCTCCCCACTTAGGCCATAGCTTTTTCTGTGGTGCTTGACTGTAGTAGAGTGGCTATTGTTTAAATGTTTTCTGCCTTGCTAGGTTGGTTGTTTCCGGGTCCTTTGGTTAGAGAGAATAGGCTTTCGTTGGGGCTTTTTTCATCTGTACATGTTGGTATTTCTGTGTTGCTGGCTTTTTCTCTTGTAAGGAATTTATAAGGAAAAAAAAAAAGAAGAAGAAGAAAAGAAAAAAAGGAAAAAAAAAGAAATCTAGAGAACCTGCCATCATGTCGTTTCATGGGTCCCTACCTCATCTACCTCAACTGCCTTATTCTCTTCAACTTTCAGTCTTCTTATAGTTGTTTTATATATAATGTCCAGGGTTTTAAGTTGTATGTAGTGGGAGAAATAGGAAAAAATGTATATATTCCATCTCTCTGGAAGTGATACTTCGTTTATTTTAGATATAAATACAGAAACGGCAGGAGATTTTTAGATGGAACTGGGCTTTGTTTTCCGTATTGAAAGAGCTTAGGGAAGATTACTTGGAGAAGCCACTACTTGATGTATAGGTACAGAATAGGCTGATCCTTTCATGTGGTAAGGTGCAGACTCACTGGAGTTTAAATGAAGAACGAGACTTAGGTATCCTTAACGTCCACAAGACATGAAATGATACACCATGATAGAGTCATTCATCAGCATACTTTTTAGATGGCATTTCTGCTTTTTCTTTTTTTTTGAATGCTTCTAGTGCTGAAAAAAAAAGGCTACTTGTCATATCATCTATTTTCTTTGGATAATTTATTATTAGAAAGTTGTCTTAAGGTAGAAAGGGCAAAAACACTCTTCAAATAAAAGAATAAATAAATGAGTTTGTATTTGTTGAACTTTTATTGCTGTACACCATGCTAGATAAGTTTACATGCATTATGCATGTAACTCTTATAAAAACCTCTGTTAACATTAGCTATGAAAACTAATACCAATCCTTCACTTTTGCATATAAATTAAGTTTTTCATTATGGAAAGAGGAATTTTCAATGTTGAAATACGGATTAGTGTAACTGACAAAGAAAAATTTCAATTTAATTTTAATTTTAATTTTAATTTTAATTTAAACAGCCACACGTGGCTTGTGAGTTCTGTGTTAGACAGTGTAGATCTAAAGAAAAACAACCAAAATATCCAACATCAGAGAAATGAAAAAATAAAAAGGTCTTGTGCAGTCATTAAAAATGTTTGTAAAGTTTTGTGATAACACGGTGAAAGTTTACTAAATAAATAATGGTAAATAAAAAAGGAAGAAATAATACCATACATATGGTACGATCACTATTATGTAAAACGATGTGTGTAGAATGAAAGGAAAAACAAAATACTGTTCAGGTTTTTTTTTTTTTTTGAAATAATACTACTGTATCAAATGTACACTTATTTGTTCATTGAAAAAATGTTTGATAAGCCCTGTGCTAGCTCCTCAGGGCAGAATAATGAGCAAGACCGAATCTCTATGGAGCTTAAAGTCTAAAGCCTTGTTGTCTAATATAGCTTTGTGTCATGATATAAATGTTTTATGTCTGTGCTATCCAACATGGTAGCTGTATGGTAGCTACTAGCCACATGAGACTATAGAGTACTTGAAATGTGGCTAGTGTACTTGAGAAACTAAATTTGAAATTTTATTTAATTTCAATTAATTTCAATTTAAACAGACACATGTGGCTTGTGACTACTGCATTGGACAGGGTAGATCTAAGAAAAAGGGCCTATAAATCAAATAAATACGACAGTGAATATATGATTACAAATCAAAATAGACACTGCATCCTTGAAATAAGAATAGGATGCTATATAATAATAAACCACAAAATAAAAAGAAATATTAGCTATTGTAAATTCAGTTGATTTTAAGTTCAATAAAAGGCAAAGTTAAAGAACTCTCCCATAAAATAGAAAAAAAAGCAAAGAGATAATCAATAGGTGAGAAAAAGAAAAAAATAAAAGAGAATTCAACTAACAAATTTCAAAGGAAACAGATAATATATTAGAAAAGAAATTATCAATAAAACACTACAAAACATTTCCCAGAACTTAAGAGAGATTCTCCATATTGAAAGTGTCCCGTGCTTATCCACAGGCCCACTCTTAACATTAGCAGCGTCTGGTGCAGAAATGCAGAAGGAGGCCGGCGTTCTACATCCCTAAATATTTGCAAGTTATAACTAAGATATAACTGAGTTTCCGGTCCTGTTTCCACCTAAGCAGTGTAACCTGTTCTTTGGAGGTTGCCCTTTTGGCCATTCCCAGGAACTAAAGAAGCTGTGTTGTTGCCTGTACCAAGCCTGACCCTGCAAGCTGAGAGGTGGGAAGGGCAGGCTACCAGCTGGAAGAGCAGGTGGAAGCTGCTCTGTCCAGGGACTGACCCTCAGTCAAGCACTGGTGGGAACCTGCTAATTAAATAAAATTAAATAAAATTTAATTAAATCGAAATTAAATTAATTTAATTGAAATTAAATAAAATTTCAAATTTAGTTTCTCAGGAACCTAAATCATCTTGATTTAGGATTTCCAGAAAGTTCTAAGCCCCAAACCACACTACTGAGCATAGGAGTTACATCAGAGGCTAGGTGTTGGGGTTTTAGGGGGCGGGAGGGTGAGGAGTGGGTGAGGAATGGGGTGGTGGGTGGGTGGGAAAACTCATGTGCCTAGATGTGCTTTTGGTTGATGTGAGGTGACTAAAGTTTAAACAGAAGTCATTTTTTTCCCCTCTCGTGCCTCAGGGCAAAAGCCCTGCATTTATTCTGTTTCTACAATCTCAATCTTGTATCCTCAGTCCGGGAAGACCCCTGTTCAGCCTGAGCAACTTTGCCATGATATCTGCTTATTTTATTTACTCGCCAAACGTTTATAATATTTTCTAATGGGAGTAAAAGTAAAAAACACTGTGTGTGTGTGTGTGTGTGTGTGTGTGTATGTGTGTGTGTGTGTGTGTGTGTGTGTGTGTGTGTGTGTGTGTCTTTGTGGGTGCCCCTTCTAAAGTGCCCAGGACAGCAGCCTCTCTTGGAATCCTCAGTGCCCATTACAATAAATGGAAAAATATCCACATCAATGTATACCTAATTCAATTTTAGGGATAAAAAGGTGATGCTGAAGATTTCAGTGAGAAAAATAGTCATATGCATAGAACTGAGAATCAGAATGATAGTGGAACAGCCGTGAAAGTCAGAAAACAGTAGAACGGTGTCATAAAATGCTGAACAAAAATAATTTTCAACCTAGAATCAATCATATCCAGTCAGATTATTAATTGAGCATGAGGCCAGACTAAAGTCATTCTCAGACATGAAAGATCTCAAAATATTTGGCCTCTCTTGCACTCATTTGCAAGAAGATAGGGTAAGATGTGCTTTACCAAACAAAGAAGAAAACCGAGAAAGAGGAAGGCATGAACTCAGGATGTATGTCATCCTACTTAAGAGGGAGAAAAGGAAAATTTCAGGACAAAAGCAAATGATCTGAGAGGGTGAGGAAAATTTTATTCAGAAAGACTTCGCAGATCTGTTGGTGGTTTCAAGAAGCCTCAGATGTTTATAGAAAGCCAAGGAAATGCAGAAAAAGGTCATTATTAACTCAAGGAAAAACAGAATGCTTTTCAAGGAAGGAAATGTAAGTGTCACGAACAGATGATTTTAGATATAGAGTAGTGTTGACATCAGGAATGGAGGATACACCTATACAGAAAATGCAAGAACACTTTCTCATTATACTAATAGTCTCTACCAAAGATTCATCCTCACCTGGAGCTGGGCGCCTGACTGCGGGGCTTACTGGAAGGAAGCTGAC
>NW_011889064.1:2628058-2629186 GCF_000151845.1 Pteropus vampyrus
GAACACTTTCTCATTATACTAATAGTCTCTACCAAAGATTCATCCTCACCTGGAGCTGGGCGCCTGACTGCGGGGCTTACTGGAAGGAAGCTGACCTATCTCTGAGATACCTTTTTATATCAGACTTGTCAGCAAGGGCAAATATTTGTTTACCACATCTTTGCTTTTGCTCCTCCTCCTGTGAATCTTCTTCCTCCCCTTTGAATCCCCACCCCTACTCACTTCCCTCTATCTCAGGAAGGCATATGAGCCTCAATTGCCTGACTGCCTTTGAGTCTCTTAAGTGCCTTTGCGGGGCTGGCTCCCATATGTACATAATCAATTAGTTTTTCTCCTTTAATCTGTGTGACGTCAATTTTAATTATTAGACCAGCCAATGTAGCTTCGAGAGAAGAAGGACTCTCAATTCCTTGCATCTTAAAATAAATACATCATGCTACCTGCTTTATGAAATACACTGAAGTTTTGTTAAAAATGGTGGGGGACCCTTGGAGGAACGGAAATGAGCCATGAGGAAAAAAACGTGGGTTCAGGAGAGAAGAGGCCGAGAAACACATTCATTTCTCTAGCAACCAGAAGCCACAATTTTATAAATTTTAAGGATTTCCTTAGCCTCTGCAGCTCTCTCACATTTCTTACATTTTCCTTGTTTCCCTAAAATTACTCGAATATCAGGAGAATTTCTGAAAATAATTAAAAAATTGCATTTGTAATATAGAATCCAGAGCAAGGAGGAACAATGAAATTATATCACTGGGCAGCTAGTTTGTGAATTAAGTAAGGTTTTGGGGGAAGGAAGAGGCAATAGCAGAGGAAATGGAGGAGAGATCTATTCCTGCCCCGAAACGAAGAATGAAGCAAAATGTTTCCTAGGAGAATGGCCCAGGAGGATGCTTGCAGGAAACCTCAACGAGAAGAGCAATTGGATATTCCTAAACTGTGTTCACAGCCCTCGACTTCCAGATTCACAGTCACAGAGAATGAGAAACGGCAATCAGAAATTGGATGCTGATGATTTTATTGGTATATTGAAGTCAGACTGTATTATTCCAATGCCATGGGTGTCGTAAGGACTGCTGTCTTCATATTCATTTTCTGAAACAAATGAGCAAAAAAGGAAGTTGAGAG
>NW_011889064.1:2631256-2631649 GCF_000151845.1 Pteropus vampyrus
ATTACATAGTGATAGAGAGAAACACTGGATTGAAGAAATGAAAAGTTTCTGAGGAAAAAAAGAAATGGAAGGAAAGTTGATTGAGGATTCATAGGCGTTTACCTGGTACTCCGGCGAGATTTTCCTCATAGATGACATCTAGGAAAAGAAGCACAAGATGAAATGAATCATTCAGGGCTCACGCCCGTTCTGCAGAGGTAGGAACACTCCCAACCACAACTTGTATACCCCTCAGTTAACTTGTCAGCCACTGTTTGTTATCCAGCTGGAAAGGGAGGAAGATGCAAGGGTTGTTACTATACAGAGAATCAACCACAAACTAGAATAGGCCCTTTAGGTCCTCCCTAGGATCCGGCAAACCCTACTGCTAATTTAGGTGAAGTGCTGTGGTAT
>NW_011889064.1:2631699-2632002 GCF_000151845.1 Pteropus vampyrus
TGCCTGCATTCTCTACATCAGAATAGGTATGATAAAGAAGAGATGAAATTAACGATGAAAGACTCCTCTCTCATTTTGATCTCTGATTACATTATTGTAGTGCTTTTTTTTCCAAATCTGCCTCTCAGCTACCAACCTCCCTCCTGCCCACTGCTCCTTATTCTGTATTCCTCTTAATTTGCATACCAGTGATTAAAAGTCTTACTTCTTTTTCCTGAGACAAACAAATTTGGTATAAAAAAATGAAAATAAAAATTCTTGGATGTCAGCATTTCCAGAGGAAGTTTACAAACAAAAGGGAAA
>NW_011889065.1:0-1490 GCF_000151845.1 Pteropus vampyrus
GGAAACAGGCTTGGTTAATATATTTCTTAAAGAGTAAAAAGAAAGACCTTTGGTGTAAATTCTCCTCCCCCCTAGACTCTAAGGGCCCTGCCTGGCTTAACACATTTCTGCTTAACAATGGGCTGATGACCCTTATCAATAGCCAGAGGATCTGAGTCTCCAGGGCATTATCAAGATTTGAGGGCAAGCACTTTTTTTCCAAAGAAAGGAAGGAAGAAAACTTAACTAGGTGTATAAAAAGATTAACTCTGCAAGAGATGCCCCATTTCATTTCTTGCTAAAAGATTAGGAATTTACAAGTGATGTCCCTCTCAGAATTGCATTTTAAATTTTAGTAAGAATTCAGGAAGTAGATTTCAGAGAGTAAGGAGAACCCTTAAGGACTGGTCTTAGAGGATGAGTTGGATGAAGGAGAAAAAGTAACACAGTTTTTTAAACTAAACTCCCAAACTTCTGTTCGAACTAAGTCAGCCTTGCTTTTGTTTTATATATTGAAGTTCGAGATAAGTTTTTCTTGAAAACAAAAAGACTAAGTGGCTCTTTTTGGTAAAAACAACCAACCCCACCTGCACAAGCATCTGGCTATTGATAAGGTTCATCAGCCCATTGTTAAGCAGAAATGTGGGCCCTTAGAGTCTAGGGGGGAGGAGAATTTACACCAGGCAGGGCCCTTAGAGTCTAGGGGGGAGGAGAATTTACACCAAAGGTCTTTCTTTTTACTCTTTAAGAAATATATTAACCAAGCCTGTTTCCCTTTACTCGCTTAATAGCAAAATCAATAATAGAAATCAATAGACGTATGAATTTAAATAACGAGTTTGTATTTTCTTTTCCTTGTCTAGGGACTGAGGTGGCACTTCAGCAGGAAACTCATCCTGACTGAGGCAGAAAGGGAAAGAGCTCCATGAAACCCCTGTAGGCAGGGACTACGGCCATTCTCAGCAGGAAGCAGATACGGAAGAAGAGACCTCCTGTCCCTCAACATCCATACTAATAAGGAGGTTCATGGCTCTTAGAAAAGAGGTAGGCAGGAAAGTTAGTTAGGGGGTTTCGGGTCTGCCTGCAAAGACACTGAGGTCATCCTATCTTAGAAGGAGTCCGCCCTAATCCGCCCACAATTAAGCAAGCCAGAAGGCATTTTTTTTTTTTTAACTCACACAAAGAAACCATTAGGCAGAGATTTAGATACCAGTTTCAGCCAGTCACTCGCACCTGCGCAATGAAGACCCCAATGACCTTCAACTCACTTGAGTCTCATTATACCATCATTATAATATGATACATATGCCCGGAAGTTCATTAATATCATTATAACAGAATGAATTCTGGGAACGAACATGCACAGAAAGCAGAATGATGAATCACTGAGTCCTGTCAATCGAGGAAGCCCACTCCCCTAAGAAAAGTAACCACCCACAGCAAAAAAGGGATAAAAACCCTGAAGTCTTTGTTACCAGGCCTTTTGAGCCATGCTTCTCTTGCTCGGGCCC
>NW_011889065.1:3226-4443 GCF_000151845.1 Pteropus vampyrus
AGAGAGAGACAGAGAGAGAGCGAGAGAGAGCGAGCGAGCACGAGCCAGATTAGAATGCCTCTTTAAATCTCTTACTATAGGGCTATGGGTCTCAGGCCTGGCTGGTCCCAGGTCTGGCTGTAATCCAGGCTCACGGCTAGGAATAGGACCCTAGATTTGAAATGTTACATTAATGTAGTAGGGCACCTGCACCTAAAATATGTAAACATAATTCAGCTTATTGTTATCACGCATGTGTGGCTGAATGCTACCATTGTATTCTGATATATGTGGAGCCCATGCGGTCCCCCAGGGATCAGAAAAGGAGCAGAAAGGGAGCCGAAGAAGAGCAGAAGCGGAAGCGTGCTCCCCGCAATAAAGTTGGTGCCTGCTGTTTCATTCTCATGTCAGCCTCTGTGCATTTTTCCAACTGGGCGTCTCACCACCGAAACCTTCCCTTCTTGATCAGCTCAGTGCTGACAAGGCTAAGGGTTTGGATCTGGGAATTAGAATAGTTTCCTTCAAATGTTGATATTCCATGGATTTAAGAGTGGGAACCTAGTTGGAGAGGCCTTTCTACCTTTCAAGCACTCCTGTTCCCTCTTGGTACTTCCACAGGCAGACTGCATAGAGCAAGTGTCAGGTGTGAGTGAGGCTCTGTGATGACTTTATGCATCATAGTCATTTTCCTATTAATCATGAAGAAGGAATTCTCTGATCCACTCAGAAAAGTCTTCTTAGTCTTAACAGGGATATATTGTTCCTAGCTTTTATTTTTTTCCTGTTGATTTACATAAATGCTATCATCTTCTCTAGCTGAAGGTGACTCCAGCAGTGGCTTTATTTATCTGCTTTTACTATTATCATCCAGAGGACAAAGGTTTAGAATTTATTTCCAATAGTTTTCATATACTTAACAGAACAAAATACTTAAAAGGAATATTAAACATATTTTAAAACAGTTTTAAAGTAATTATATACAACAGCAGTTTTTCTCTCTCGAACATAAAAATTTGTCTCTTATCTTATCTTTGAAGCAAATAACACTTTTGTTATCTGAATCTTCCCCCATTTTCTTATTACTCATACCAATTTCTTTTTTTAGTCCTTAACTTTTTACTTTTGTCTATAGTGTCCATTCCCATTATATTTAAGGCAAAGTTCATAATAGAGTGAGGATATCTCGCTGAAGAAAAGTTTTATTGCTGTAAAGTAAATCTGTAATGGTGAAAAAAAAA
>NW_011889065.1:6596-41071 GCF_000151845.1 Pteropus vampyrus
TTTGACTATATGTAACAGAAAATTCAACTTAAATTGTTTTATATATAATAAAATAAATGTATTGACAAAACATCATTGGAATTCTAGGGGCAGGACTTCAGGTATAGTTTTATCAGGCCTCTAGCTCAGTTTTACCGTGATTCTTTTGTTACAGAACAGAAAGAGTTCTTCCACCTGGCGCTAGCAGAGCCAAACAGTAAACGCCAAGAATTGCAGTGGAGAGATACTGGCGATTTTATTAATGAATTTCACCATCTAGAAGAACGGGAAGCTGTTGATCAAAAGCCCAAACTCCTTGATGGCATGTAGATTACAAATTATATAGGGCAAAATCACAATATATCATGAGTTAGAGATTCAGGGTCATGCGGGGAGCTGATTGGTTGGAGGTACGGTAAGGGCAATAAATCATTTCCTCAGGTCTTAAGGATAGTTCTGAGGTCTTTTCAGGGGTCCTTTTGTCTGATATGATGGGAAAGTAGCCAGGGTATGGGTCCACCTTAAGGCTTAGGAACTGAAACATAACTTAGGTCAAGATGTTTTCTTTAGCCTGCCAGAGGTCCAGATGGTGTAACCATTAGTCAGGTCCAGACTACTGTCTTTGCTTGCTACCTCGGGGGTTGCTGATTATCAGGGTGAAAGTCTAAGTCTCTGAAAGATATATGGTGAGAGAGACGGAGAGGGAGAAGGAGAGGGTCAGAGATGATTTCTAGAGCTAGGATTTAAAACTAAGTTTAATCAAAATCATAAAGACCCTAAGTTTCACTTTCAACTCTGCTCTCCTCTATGTGTTCTAATAGTCTTCAGGCTGTTTTTCCTCATTGTAGTAAAATAGCTGCAGCAGTTATAGGATTTACAACAGCACACTACACTTTTATACAAAAGTCCTGTACTTCATTCTGAACCAGTCTGAACCAATGTGGTGGCCAGAGGAATACCATATGTTTATTGTCTTAAATAAAAGTTATTGACTATCCATAGTTTAATTGGTGTTGCAGAAGAGATGAGAGTGTGCTAATTGGATTATGCTTCTTAGAATTGCCCTTGTAAAGAGGGTCAATCCCACCCAAATTGCGTGACTGCCATACAATGAGGGAGGGTTGGAATGGATGCTGTAGAGACAAATGTTATCCAGTTCAAAGGAGCATAGGAAATATGTCCCTGAATGATATATCTGAGAATCTAGCCAGAGAAATTTCAGTTAATCAGAGCCTGATCAGAAGAGTCTGATCAAAAGAGAAAATCTGGCTTTCGTCAACATGATTAGCAGATGTCTAAGCCCTTTGCAAATAAACAGGCTGTATCGCATTTAGGCACAGTTATCATGAAGACTTTAGAAAATTATTCTAAACTAAATACAGATTTAATCATTAAATATAGTACTTTAAAATATCCTTAATTAAACTAAATGCACTGCTATCTACAACATGATTTTAATAAACATTTTATTCGATGAATATAGCTTGTTTACTGAGTCTCGCCAGTGAAAACCATCTGCTCCATTTTATTTCTTCTCGAATAAATCGTTTTCTTTATGTAGACATATACAATGAAGTAGAGAGTTAATAATTACCTGATCAATTTGAGATATCTAGAAAGACAATTTGTATACTCTGAGAACCTTAGCAAACTCTAAAATGTTTAGCTTTAATAGATTTCACTGAAAGTAAAGCCTGGATGCTAGATCAGGGTCAATCAAGAGTATTATTTTTGTGGGATTTTCTCTGCGCATGCATGTGTGTGTTGGTCTAGAACAGTGCTGTCTAATAGAAATATAATGCAATATATGTATTTTTATATTTATTAGCCCTATTAAAAAGTTCAAAGGAAAGATTATTTTATTAACATATAATAACCCAATATCTCTAAAACATTATTTCAACATTAATCAAATGAAAACATTAATGAAATATTTTACCTTTTTTTCCTTGAGTTTTCAAAAACACGGTGTCCATGTTACACATTCAGCACATATGAATTTAGGTAAGTCACATTTCATATGTTCCATAGCCCCATGTGGTTAGTGATTATTATATTGTACGACATAGGTCCAGAATCGTTCATGTTTGTTTTCTACGCAGCCTGAACGCTGTTGATATTAGTCAAGAGTATTATATAGAATTTTCCTCAATATAATGTCAGTTTTGCTGTTCCTTATTTCAAAGATCTCTCTCTCTCTCTCTCTCTCTCTCTCTCTCTCTCTCTCTCTCTTTTTTTTTTTTTTTGTCCTTGTCACATACTTTTATATAGTTATTAATTCTATGTGCTTGGTCTTTTTTTTAATTCTAATTTTTCTGCCTTGTTCTATTACTTTTTTATTTATCTAGAATTTATTGAGATGACTACCAATGCCTGCCTTAATTCCACTTTCTTTGATAACATCTCCCTTTCTACAGTAATTTTGTTTGTATCATTTTCATCTGGATTCTTTTAAACCTTTTGCATTAGCTCAAATCAGTTTTCCTGAGGAATTTATGATATTCTTTACTTTGGTACATACACATTCAATTAATAAGCACTTAAAATGGAATGATATTTAAAAAATTCTACATCTCCAGTTTCATGTATATAGACTTTATTCAGATTGTTCTAAGAAACAGTTTTGTGCATTGATAGTACAATAAGCAAAGTAAAAAATACAATTTCATCATCTTATGAATTGAAAAGTGAAAGTATTTCCAAAAGTCTATTTGGATAAAATTAATTTATAATTAGTATCAATGAGCTTTTAGGATATATTTCATAGACCATACTGATATTAAAATGAGATTAATGAAACACATGTCATGTGTTTGTATTTAGTTAGAAGACAACACGTGGAAAAAAAACATATAGCATATTCTATGACCTAATAACTTCCCAGTATGGATTTGCCTCCCTCTCTTCTTGTCCCTTCCTGTATCATTATTTCAGTGGAATAGGCTTGGCAGCAGAAAGTAGTAGTTGAAATAGTGAATTCTCGAGTTAGACAGTCTTGGGTGACCTTGACAGCTGTGTGACCTTGAGAAGTTTCTTTGCTTATTATTAGATTCTTTGTATGTAAAGTTAAGAATGATGAATTTAACTTATCTTACTGATTACTGATGGGATCAAGTGAAGTATTTTATGCTTGCACATAACTAGTACTCAATAAAATTATTTATCATTGCTTTTATTATTATTAATAACCATAGTACTTCAAGGTAAATTCTCTTCACTGGCATGTATCTGCATATGTCCAGCATTACCCGTACAACTTGAAAAGTATTTTCACTTGAAAGAGTATCTGAACTGTGTGGTGAGTAAAATCCATACTTTAATCACTTTGTATTAGGACAAAAGACATTTTAAACATTAATAAATAAAATATTTGACTCTAGAAGCTAAAAGAACATCAAAATGACCCAACAAAAGTAGAAAAGAGTTATTTAAGAGGGAAATAATTAGAAGCACCCTATAGAATTGCTAAATAAAATCGAAACCAATAGTTGCTTTTGTGAAATAAATTCACCCATTACAGGTCTAACCTAGAAAAAATGAAAATAACACACACTTGAGCACAATTAGAAATGAGAAAGGGATATGGAGAGGAATTTAAAAACTCAAAGACTATTATGTAAAATTCCATATCAAGAAATTTGCAAATCTAGGTAAAGTGGAATTATAAAAAATAAATCGTGTAAGTTAAAAAAGCCACTCAATAAGAGGTAAAACATAAAAGTTGAGTAGACCAACGACAAAAAAAATAAATAAAAATAAAAATAAAAATTATAGCACCTAAAAGACAATAGAACCAATGATTTTTTAATTAATTTATTTATTTTTATTTTTCAATTAGAGTTGACATTTAATATTATTTTATATTAGTTTCAAGTGTACAGAATGGTGTTGGAAAAACTGGGCAGATACATGCAAAACAATGAAACTGGACTGCTTTCTTACACCATATACAAAATAAACTCAAAATAGATTAAAGACTTAAATGTGAGACCGAAAACCATGAAACTCCTAGAAGAAAACATGGGCAGTAAACTCTCTGACATTGCGCTTAGGAGTATTTTTTCTGATATATCTACTCAGACAAGGGGAGCAAAAGAAAAATAAATAAATGGGACTATATCAAACTAAAAAGTTTTTATGCAGCAAAGGAAATCATCAACAAAACAAAAAGACATAAAGGAGAATGCAGTATGGCAAAATGTCAGTTTTTCCCAATTTGATTCATAAATTCAAATGCAGTAAAAATCAGACACCCAGTGAGATTGTTTTCAGAACTTGATAAATGAACTCTATATTTTTCCTTAAAGAAAAGAATATGTGAGATTAGCTATTTTAAAAGTTAAATTAATGAAGATATAAGGTTGTTCTTGCAGTTATCTAAACATAATATAAAGTACAATAGTTAAAGTAATCTGGTGCTGGAAGAGAATAAATAGATAAATAGATAAGAGAATAAAGAGAATAAAAAGATAAATCAATGCATTAGAAGAGAAAGACCAGAAACAATATTTGTTTTCATAGCATATGATAAAAGTAGCATTTCAAATTAGCAAGGAAGGGATCGATTGTTCGATATATGTCGTAAAGATAATTAGCAATTTGGAAATAAATGAGACCCCCACTTCACTCCAAAATAAGAATACATTTCAGAAGAGTATTTTTAATATATAAACAAACAAACAAAAAAAACCCCTCTAAGTGGAAAATATAGGGGAATGTTTTAATGTTGGACTCAAGAAGGCATTTCTTCTAAGCATGCAGTAAAACTCAGAACCTTTAAAGGAAAAGAACAAATATTTGAGGACCTAAAACTATACACAGAGTTAAAAGAAATGGCAATAGTTGAAAAGAAAATAGTTTCAACACATAGGACAGACAAACAGTTAATATGCTTGCGATACAAAGATTTATCAAGTGACTATTTCCTCTTAAACTAAAGTTCTCTAGAAGTTAGAGAGTTTTCTGGTTGTGTCCTTAGACTGCATCCCAAACTGATAGCGAATGTGTTAAGCCTGAGAAACCTCTCCAGGGTAAGTATGCCCGGGCCTTTTCCTCTTTGCTCTAACAAAAAGATGTGCCTTGGGCTTTATGCTTTATTTCTTTATTTCATATGGCATTTACTGTTACTTCATGTCCTTAATTTTGCAGAGTCAACAATAAAAGGTGTTTTCAACTATTAAAAAACATGACCAAAAGTCCACAGCTCCAAATCTAGCTTTACTGCTACCATACTGCATTATTCTGAGCATAAGATCTTGAAGTCACATGTATTTTTAAGACTAGTTATTAGTACATTTAAATACTTTTCGGAATCGTAACTCTTTATGAAAGCAGTCGCAGAAAGGATTTTAAGCAGACAGCAGATTTTTTTTTTTTTTTCAGAGCTTCTTTACAAAGACGTAATTTAGCCTTGGAATTGAACTATCCTGAGACCTTGCATCCCAACCTCTCAGAACCTGCTTCTTTCCATGTTTACCAATGAGAAAATAGTTTGATCCCAATGTGAGGAACTTTTAGATGTTTCTCTCTCCTCTTATCTATGAAAAGTTTTTCAACATTAGTCTTTTAAAGCAACTCTCTCCATTCTCCGTGTTTACTATCTATCACCCAGAAGTGATTTAATGGTTAGAATTCAAGTTCTTAGAAGAAAATAATAGCTGGTGGGAAAGCTATCTTTGGACAGATGACAACACCTATATGTATATAGTGCATCTACCATAAATAGGGCCTTGCTTTGGATTAACAACCGTCTACAACTTTGAATTCAGTTTATAAATAAATAGATCATAGTTATCAGTAGTTAGGAAGGGAAAATCTAGTCGTGAAAGGAGTCATTACAAGAGAGAGTTCTAAGAAATTGAGAACTGAGTGATAAAATAATTAATAGTCCCAATGAATAAAACCTGTAAGCTTAAGTTAGTTCACTAATTTGGCATTTGGAATGAAAAATACAACATCCGTTTCTCAAGTTTAGAGATGTAATTTACGTTACTGCTATTCTCATCATAGACAAGCATGGAAATTTAATATTCTATTTAGAAATTGATATATTACCTAAAGGAGGTTTAAATATGTTCAAATGTAATTCATTAAACAACTCACTGGTATTAAAGCGCTTATAGGAAATAGGCTATTTCTTTAAAATAACATTCGTATATGTGTAATTTCTAAATTTATAATAGAACAGAATACAGAATAAACTATATTCGTGTGGAATCTACATCACACTTTGGCATCTAAAGTATTATTGCCGAATTATTTCCTTTGGTACTTTAAGTAGATTCAGATAAATAGTAAACCTCTGAAAGGAACTCTGGTGAATATATGCAAGAAGCATAAGAATATGTGTAATTTTATGCGTAGGACTATTTATTTTTATATATCTACATCTACATCTGTATACAATTATTTGAATGGGAATCTGAACCCAGATCTGACTTCAAATCCCAGGCACTTTATCATTATGTTTTTAGGTGCATCTACTTATTTAATACAGCAAGCTTTATCCCAAGGAAAAATAAACTCATATCTTTATGACAACCGATAGTTTTATAGCTTAATCAAAGCATCCCCTCCCCCCAAAAAATTAACCTTCCACTCTCCCACAGCAATTGGGAAAAAGAAGTGCTATCTTTCTTGATGATTACATTGCAAAGAAATGACTTCTAGAACTTTGAGAAAAACATTTCTGGGTTATAAAACTGACAGGAGGCTTTTAAAAAGATTTACATCTCAAGGGGGCTGAGATGAACCAGGGTACTATCACTAAAACGTATCAGTAAGAAATGATACTTCATTTATATTTGTTTTGTTATTTATTATTATTTATTCCTACAGAACCTGGTCTTCCTAGGTGGTCTCCCATCCAAGTATTAACCAGGCCCGACCCTGCTTAGCTTCCAAGATCAGAGGGGATTAGGCGTGTTCAGGATGGCGTGGCTGTAGGTCATGGACTGTGGCTCCACTGGGGTCCAAAACCTGGACCTTCTGCATGTAAAGCGAACGTGCTAACTGCTACACTATGGATCCAGGTCCTCTCAGGGAGGTTTAAAAGTACTTATTCCTAGGTTACACTCCATACCAGTTACGTCAGATGTCTGGAGGTGGGGTCCAAGTATCAGGAGTTTTTAAATAACCCTAGGTGGCTCCAATTTGCACAACAATTGGCAACCACAACTCTAACAATTGGGAGGTCTGATATGTGGGCTACTCCCCAAATGTTTTAGCCAACTGCTAGCTTTTGGGTTAGTTTTAACTCAAGTCAACAAGCAGCTGTAAAACTTCAATGTGAAAATTAGAACCTATCTTCTGGCAGCATCCTAGAACTCCCATCACAGTGCCCCTAACACTCTCCTACCCCAGTGCAAAGACTTTGACACATCCATCCCATCTGATGCAGCAAAAGCAATAATTTGTTGGGGCATGGGGGTGGAAGTGGCTCTAGAAAGATAACAGAGAGAGGTTGTATTTGCAATAGTTTTTAAGGATGGGATTTTTTTTTCACAGATGCAGAGATAAAGAAAAACAGCAATTAAAAAAAAAGTGGCAACAGCCTAAGGAAAGATATAAATAGCGCTGAAGTGAAGAGCACAGTATTAGATGTTTTTATATTGTATCAGCTTCTCAGAGTGAGTCTGAGGAACAACTGCATCAAAATCACCTGAGTGAGGGCCAGACATCTGCATATCTACCAAGTCCCCAGAGTGATTCTCGAGTTTGACCTTCACCTCCAGTCGGATATCATCTCAATGGGAAAACATGATTCGAATTCACCTTACTTTGCACTCCCTTTTCTCCTCCTGCATACTTGCTAGCTTCTACACACCACCACAATCAGTGTTTGCTGCCCCCTTGTGGAATGCTTTAGGAATTATCCTTTCACGTCTCAGTCGCCATGCATGACCCTGGAAAGCACATTATCTAGGAATCTTGTTCCCAAGCAAGGTCGGGAACAATAGAGAAATTCTTGGGACATCTCTCTTCTGTCTTTTTGTGTTCCTGTAAAAATAAATCTCTTCTTATCTACCTCCAGGAAATCCAATTCTACAGCCGCCTTTTATCACTTATTCACTTGGGCTAGGGTAGAGGGTTTTGAATGGTAGGCCAAAGAAAATGTTCTTGTTCTTTAGAAGTGAAGATTTTGTGCTGAAGAGTAACTTACTTGAAGTAGAGATTTGGGAAGATGAATGTGACAGAGGCACACAGAATGGATTGGATGAGAGGAAAACTGGAGAGAGAGGGTTAAATTAGACCACTGCGTTAATTAAAAAAAAAGAAAAACATAGATGCAACAGATGCAACAGACATTGTGAACAAAGATTTGACAGAATCAAGTGGTTTAATAACAGGAGTGTGGAACAGAAATCATATGATTCTTCTCATGGTAAACCATGTTTGTTTGTTTGTTTGTTTGTTTTCTAGATCCTGTGACTGAGGCACTAATCTCACCTGATAAGTTTGTTTTACCTGAAAACGCAGCACTTG
Organism: Pteropus vampyrus; assembly: GCF_000151845.1. Taxonomy (NCBI): domain Eukaryota; kingdom Metazoa; phylum Chordata; class Mammalia; order Chiroptera; family Pteropodidae; genus Pteropus; species Pteropus vampyrus. Next base: position 15,060 of record NW_011889065.1, read on the forward strand.
AGATGAAAGAACTTCTTCAGTGACAATTTGCAAATCTCATTCTCTGAAGTAAAGACAGTAATGCCTCAATCTCTAAACAGAGCTATTTCCACATAGAGATGGCTACTGAACCCTATACTGGCTATTCCTTTTTCGTAAGGCATTGTCTCCAAAAGACAACTCTTAACAGCAAATATTCCCCATAAGAAATAACATTAACTCTCCGATGACAATCATCTCTAGTCAGAAAAAACAATTAATTGATTAGATAAATTAGCTCTTACTAGGTAGTAAGAAGGCCTGTGAGAATGGTACTTAAGACATTAAATGAGTGTTGGGTAGGAATTTCAGCCTGCTGTATAAGATGTTACTTTGGGGGCACTCAAGTATCATGAGATCTTTGGGCTCCTCAGCCAGCAGTAATAATAATTGATCATATTTATTGAGTGGCTGCTTACTATGTATCAGGCACTAATCAATCCTTCTTTCATGTATTAATTCAATCCTCACACCAATCTTATGAGGTGGTAGGTACTATTACTATCCCTCTTTTATAGCAGAGAAAGATGAGAGGCATATAGAGGTTGAGTAATTAGCCATGGCCACAGTTTGGAAGTGAGGAAGCCAAGATTCAAACCCCTACAGTCTGACTCTGTTGCCTACTTTATTAACTCCAGTATTATAACGCCTTAAAAATATTGCAAGTGAAAGCTTTGTTTATATGGCATAATATTGAGCATAAAGCCTCTAAGGTGCTCAGGATCTTAGGAGTTTAATGCCACTCCTTCAAAATGATCCAGGAAGAAACTCAGTACTGAAAAGTATCTGGCAGCACCCTTCAGGATAAAGTCAGAATAGTGGAATAGGAGCAGGGAGGCAGAAAGGTAAAGATTAAGCAGTTATGAGGAAAAAGTAGAGGAAGATAGGGAAGGTGAGTTGGAGGATCTTAGGAAGATACAGAATGATCAAGGAAGATTCTGTATAGGTTGATAGGTGAAAAATAAATATGTTGTACCATCCGTCAAGTTCATATTTGTACATAACAGGCTAATAGTAAGACTTATTTCTGGTAATGGATCATTTCTTTATGTCTTTCTTAGGTACTATGGGACTAAGAAATAATGCAACAAACCCTCCTGCTGTAATATTAAATCCTTTGTGTCATAAAAGGATGCCCTGAAGCTAGTAGAACTACAGTGTTGTACTAATGAATTAATTAGATTATCTAACAATGAGGTATGAAAAACATGTCATAGCTTTTAAGGCTATGAATATGCCATTTTCTCTTATTTGACACACCTAAGAAGATGCCTTAAGGGCAATTGTTACCATAGATTGTAGGTGGGAAAAAAATGATTTTTTTTAGATCAGTAGATGAACTGAGTACAGTTCATTAGATGTCTATAAATGGTTTAACTGACCTGATTCCAATTTCATGATGATTTCATTGCCTTAATGACCAATGAAAATAGTATTTAACATTCTAGATTTGAATTTTCCCCAACTGATAAAAAGGAAATCTATTGTAAGTCATTGCATATGACCATCTAGATTGCTCCTTTTTATTTTACTCCCAAGTAAATCCTTCCTTGGAAGTAAACTGCTTATTAGCAAACATTATGATATTGGCCATCTTTTTCAAGGTGTTAACCCTGAGATAATCCTAACTTCTGCCTTTTCCTCATAGCTATCGTTAATGAAGCTTTGGTGTCATTTGACTTTTCATGGATAATTGAGTTAATTTTATAATGATTAATTTTTTGATAGCCGAAATAATGATAAATCTCATCTTAACTGGAAAGCATAGATGTCATTGGTGTATTAATGAGGTTAAAACTTGTGAAATGCAATATAAAGCATTACAACTTAAGCATCAAGATAACAATTGCTAAGAAGTATCGTGGTCAATTCTAAATGATAATAGCTAACACATATAGTACTTAGTATGTGGCAGATATTGTTCAACAACTTTATACATTCTTACTTGTTTAATACTTGAAACAATAAAAGGTTAGTATTCATATCTCCCCTTTTTTTACAGATGAGGAAATTGAGGGAAAGAGAAGTTAAGAAACTTGCCCAATGGCAAACAGCTATGAAATGACAGAAGTGGGGCAATCAGGCTCCAGAACCCATGTGCTTAACCATTGTACTATTCCACATCTTACATGAAAGAACCTAGAAAAGAAACATCTTAGGAACAGTGGTGGAATGCCAGTTAGGATTCTGTTGTTTGTTTGTTTTTCTCTTTGTGAATAATACAGTGGCTTCTTTTTTAATTCAGCAAATATGGTTTCTCGCAATGCAGTAACTACATTTTCTGCTAGAGCTGACCTCTAATATTGTCTATACATAATTTTGAGCCTTCTGAACATTATGATGTGATCTGGTGCTGAGTATCTAGGAGGGCATCATTTAAATTCTAGGTTCTTTAATGAACCAATACTTTTCTTTTTCTCTTTCAAAGCTGTTGGGAGTCATACAACTCCATAGGGCTCCAAGTGAAATTTCTATTTTACATATTCATTAGAATGCAATAAATTGTTTAAGTACTAAAATTTAAATACTAGGGAGACAGGGTCACCTTTTAGACTTTTTTTTTTTTCAGTCCTGTTGCTACATTAAATGTGTGACAGGCGTGAATGTCCACATCCATATACTGTTATATTTAATTTCTTACAAAGCTAACAAACCTACAATTGTTTTGTGCCTTAGCTAAATATAAGATGAAAAGGAGGAATCAATTAATGTTAGTACAAAATACACAAAAAGTAGTATTTTTAAAAATTCTTTCGACTATTCTTAAAATCAATTATAGTTCAACCTGAGCATAAATTTCCTTTACTGAATTAAGAAGGATGTGAGGGAGATCAGGCTGCGTCACCCCATTGATGGCCGGGGTTAATTCGGCTGATCTGGCTGACTAGACGTGTGTCCCCTTCCTCCCTCATCCGCTCCATATGCATCCCTCCCCAAGCCTCGCGCTGGCGCTCAGTTGAAGAGGACGACCTTCCCGGATAGAGGAGAATACCGTTCTTCGGTCAAGGGTATATGAGTAGCTGTGCTCTCATGCTAGAATCTGCAAACAAGCTCCCAAAAAGGATAATTTCAAATAAGTTTTTTTTTTTAACTGAACCCTCAGTTAACAAAACTCTGTGAACTGTACTTTTTGAGGAAGATTATTAAAGCAAATCACAGATAACAATATGAAGGAATCATGTTTAAAAGTAAATTCCAGTGTGTGTTTTGGATTCAGTCCAAATTTTGCTCAATTTTCTACATTCATCATCTTGCGTTCAGCTTGTTTTAAGCAAAACTCTCAATAAGTCACTTTGTCTTCAGGGCACACACATGCTTCCTGGCTTTGCTTGACAACCCATTCAGGCTATTCCATCTACTTTCCTTCAAAAACATTCTACTAACTACATCAAAAATCTTATGCAGCAGGTACACCTGACCTCAGCTTAGCTGTTAAAAGGGAAATATTTGATCAATTAAACTTATTCATTAAGATGTTGTCAATGATTGTGAAATGCTTAATATGTTAGCCTTCCCAGAAGTATTTCGATTTTAAAAGAGTCACACTTTAACCTAAAGGAATTTCTAATACTAGAATTACAATAAAAACCTCTTTGGCAAGGGCAGTTTTTCTGGAGCACTACACATTGACCCTCCAGGAAAGTACCTAAAATATGTTTTCTCCTGTAAAGTGGAACTTTATATTAACAGGGAACATTTATCAAAATTTTTCAAAAAGTGTGAATAGAGGCTAAAATCCTTGAGTTCTTACATATTTGAGAATGCTTTTCTTTAACCTTTAAAATAAACAACATCCTAGATGGATACAGAATTATTGGGCTATAGCATTTTATACTCCACAACTCATAGATTTGCTCCATTGTTTTCTTGAATGCAGTGTTAATGAGAATTTCTAGACTAGCCTGAGATTTTTTGTTTTTGTTTGTTTTGTAAGTTATCTATTTCTTTTGTCAGAATACTTGTAAGTTTCTTTCTTTGTCCTTGAATAATTTTATGAGGTGATATCTTGCTTTTAAGCATTTTCTAATATTTTTTCAATAACCCTTTTGATTCACAATGTCTGAGTTTTTCCAGAAAAGTTTTATTATATCTTGTAATTTATGGGTAATTTCTGTTCCATCTTTCAAAGATACCAATTATTACATGTCAGATCTCCACTGTAACCTCTCTGAGCCACATGTAAAATGTAGCTAATAATGGTACTTGCCTTACAGGTTTGTTCTGAGGTTTGAATAACATTAATTGTGTAAAGCATTTAGCACAGTGGCTTATAACTGGTATTGTTACCACTGGAGTGATGTGAAATCCGGCGTTGCCTCAGCAGTGTAGGGGAGAATGAGGAGGACGTTGGTCTTGTGTGTTGTCTCTCGGTTCTTCGCCTCCAACACAGCAAAGAATTACAGGTTGGCGAAATTTAGAAAAAATAAGATTTATTGAAAGTACATTTTAGCAGGAGATGGGCCATGCTAGGGAAGGCTGCACCTAGCACCCTGTGTAATTTGGGAGGTGAAGAGATAAGACAATAAGCCCCAAAGGGAGAAGTAGGTTTTTAGCAAGGAGAGCTATAACAGCGCAAAAATGAGAAGGTATGTTTATATTTGAGCCGTGATAGGAGGTTCTAGATGATCTGTATGTGATGTTACCTTGACTGACACCTGGCTGCTATATAACGCTTTGCATACTGCACATGTGCTTACTCAGAATTCAGTCCGTTATAATTAAATTCATGAACTTCCAAGCATAGTCATGGTATTATATTGAAGGTATAATGAGGCTGAAGTTATAGGCAGTACTTTCTGGACATGTGTTTGTAGCTGGCTTAGCCAGAAGCTTTTATGGCCTTTGAGTCCAATAAATATATTTCCAATAAATATAAAGATCAGCAACAAGAAAGCCTCATTTCCTAAGTAATCTGGGTAGTCATTATTTAAATAAAATTTAATATATTATCTTTAAAACCATTTCTTTGTTCCTTTTTTGTTTCCCCTTGCTTTGTGAGCTCTTCAGAGACCCTCAGATTAAACACTTAGAAGGAGATATAAATGCCCTAACATACTGAGATACTGAACAATGTTAGTCACATCTAGTCACATGAGTTTAAGGTGAGATGTCAGTCCTTGAAGCTTGAAAAAATGATAGTGAACTCCAGAGCAAAGATCCATAACTTACATGGTATTTCAAACCTAGACCTAAATTAATCTGGATAGTTAGAGTACCATGTAAAGTCTTAAAAGGGTCAGGTTTTCTTTTCCTCCTTCAAGCAGTTTCTTGAGTAATTGCCTTCTTTTTTGCAAAGCTGCGAGTAAAGTGTAGGTGTTGAACACCTCACTGAGCTTAAGTTCTCTGAGTCAAAGTTAGCAATAGCCTGGTGAGAACTTCGTTGGGAGGAAATGCAGCAAGGGAATCCATGCGTAGGACCATTTACAAATAAAGTTATCAGAGAAGAGTTAAAGTCATGATACACTAAGATCAAATAGGAAATTACTTCAGTGACTATAATCAGGAAACTTTCTTACTTTATTATTGGCATGAGCTCTTGGCTGTAATAACTATTCTTATTCTCCCTTCTGTGGCCTCTACTTATGTATTTACTTCCAGAGTTATTTGGAGATGAGGCTTGAAATGGTTCTGAGGGAAAAATTTTATTTTTCCTCTGCTAATCATATTTCTTGGGTTAATATGTATCTCTGATTGACAACTGTAAAATCTATAGATTGTAAGCTCCCTAATGACAGAAACCATATGTGCCATATTTACCTCTGTATTCTTAATATCCAGCATAGTGCTGGCATCTGGTACACACTCAATAAATATTGAATGAATGAATGAGTGAGGCCAAGGACTCTGTGGTATGTGCATGTCATCATTGAGTGTCTTTTGTATATGTTGCCATCTATCTTGAATAAATTTGTTCTCTCTCTAATATATTTAATTTTCTTTTAGGAACAGTTGATAAGTCATAGATTTATTTCAGGGGGGTTAATATGTATGTTTTCTATCATACATATTATGAAGTAAACCTTGATAATGATTTGGAATTCATGTAAATTTAATTAGTGAATTTATACAGTGTCTTAGCCTCAGTTTCCCTAAAATAAAGCAAGAGATAATGGCTTATTTGGGACTGTGATTCATGGAGAAGGAGTGAGAGACAGAGAGTGAAAGAGAGAGGAAGAGAAAGCCAGTTCAAGAACAACTCCAATAGGTGACTGATTTTTGGCTCCTGCTAAAGCATTTGAGAATACTTAAGAAGTGTTTCTCAGAATGGTCTACTAAGGAGAAGAGAGGGGGAAGCATTTATCCATTAAATTTCATTCCCAGTTGGTCAAAGCCCACTCTATAAAGATTTAATTTCTGTGCCCTTTCAGGATGCATTTGTGTCAGTAATGAGCAAGTTCTGTGTTGTGGTAACAGAGAAGCACAGAGCAAGAATCAAGAGACATTTAGTGCAGTATAGAGGTAGGGTGCTGTTAGGTTTCATCTGTGCCAAGTTGGTCAAAGGCTATAGAATACTGATTGCCACAGATGTGGCTGGAGTTAGAGATGAGGCTGAGAGATTTAAAGTGATGCATAAGAGATGTTCCAGACAAATATTAAAATGATTAATTACCTATAAATGTGCCTTGAATAATGTTTCAGATATCATTGAGCCCCAAAAGAATACTTTGATTGTAATTCAAACTTTGAATTTTGTAGCTATTTCTAAATCACACAAACTTTACTCTGGTGTTTTAACATTATCGGAGCCTTAAGATTGAATTACAAGATGATATTCAGTTAAAAAATATTTTAAGGAAAAATATGAAAACAAACTAGATGAAGTCAAATAGGAATTTAAAGGAGATGAAGATAACACTACTCTCCTAATGAAAGCAACATGATTTTTCTAGAATCAGATCTATTCGCAGGAATTTAATTAAAGTAAGATTTTAACTGGAAATATTTGTTTAGCATGATTTTAAAACTGTTTCTCAAAACTTGACTCTTTGGTATTCTAATGTACTTGCAAAATAAAGTTAGATCCACTAACATTTAAAGTCAAATCCACAAGGAAGATGACTTGATTCTTTTATTCCTTGGATAGAGTTGCCCATAGAAACCTTGTAACTGTCATGTCAAACAGTGCTAGAATAAATACACTCACATCATGATGGCTAATAGAGAAATTTAGCCTGACAATTGATACTAAAAGTTACCATCAGAATGGCTGTGCCCCACAATACATTTATTCATTATGGTCAAACCTAGATGAATCATAATTGAGTAGTTTCCCTCAGTTAAGTCTAGTCCACTGACATACATTTGATTTTTAAATGTGGGTCTTAACTCAGTTCCAGGAGCACAGAACCACTTTAATTTTCATTTCACTATTCAAGATGCTCTTTAGGGTGCATTCAGGCATCAAGAGAGGAGCATATAATTTGGCCGAGTCCCCAAAATGTCATGTTATATTTCAAGAAAAACACCAATGTTCTTGTGGACTGTGACTACTTTTGTACAGAACTTACTGTTGAATTTGTCAATTAGCTGAAGATCAACTTCCATTTTAAGTCATACACTGACACATCCAGGTCCCAGGGATGTGGCAAAATACATGTATGCAGCAAGCACTGTTGAGCCTGCAGTTTGCTTTGGCAGGTTAAATAGAAAGTTGGATCCCTAGACAAACACGTATTTCTCCTGGAAGCTTTCAGATTTCATACATGACATAAAATGATTTAACGTTCATGCATTTGCAGCAGATTCTGTAAATGGAAGGTGATTTTCTTAATGACACTGTGATTTGTCTCAACTTAATTGAAGAAACCTAAGTCTAGACTCTGTAATAGTCACCATTTAAGAAACGAAAATAATAAGAAACCAAATATTGTGTCAAAAAAATTTAAAAAGGAATAATGATGTGATGTACTTAGGCTATAAAATAGTCAGTTCAAAAAAGTGGTGGTGCATAATGCACAGAGGACAGAATATAGAGCAAAAATATATAGCTTTTTTTTTTTTTTTTTTTTTTTGGTAAATAAAAAAAAGCCACATTATTCTGTGGTATCAACAAACTCCAAAATCTCAGTGGCTTCAATAAAATAGCAAAAGCTTATTTCTTGCTATTGTTGCTTATCCAATGTATGTTGACCACAAGGTGGGGAGCAAGGGGTTGAGGAACCCTGCCTGCTCCACATAATCCTTTTTCAGGCTGATGGAAGCTCTACCAACTTAAAAAGCTGTAATCCTAATACAAAACTCCTGGGTCCATTGCAACATGCAAAGACAGTGCTGGAGAATTGAGCACAAGCATTTGAATTCTTCTTCCTGAAACTGACATGTCACTTTCAATCTCATTACATTAGGCAGAGCTAGTCATATGGCCTCTTCTAATTTCAAGTATAATCCTCTGTGTACTGGAATGAAAAGAGAACTGAATATATTGGAGGGTGCTAGTAATGGCTATCACAATTTTAAACATGACTATCACTTTTGCATATCCTTGGGAAAATGACTTTACCTTTCTGAGTCTCAGTTTCCTCATTGTAAAATGGGAATAATATATATATATTCAATAATATATATATTCAATTATATAAAAAGATATATACATATTTTATATATATATTTTACCTTGGAGTAATTATAAGTACTAAAGGAGATAACTCTTTTAAAGTACTGAACAGAATGTCCTGCACATAGTAAATATTTGATAAATGATGATCATTTTAGTTCAGAGGAAAAATAGTCAGCTCTTATAGTCTTGAATTACCCAAGATTATTATCTATACCAACAAAATTTATTATTTCAAAGCCAGTTTTCCCATCAGTGTACATTTGGCTTGAAAATGCTGATGTTTATACTTGTCTCCACTTGGACCCTCTAGATCTGAGGAAAGATAATTTATGATTGATCAAGATACTGCTACCAGTGGTATACTTATTATATATTAAACATAGGTTATAAAACAACTCTATTCAGATGAATAAATAACTTCCTTTTTTAACATAAGATATATTTGCGGTTACTATGAATATATGTTTTTGTTGCTTTAGGGATATACAAGTTTGATTCATGGTGTCTTTGGTAGTTTTTATGAGGTGATTATTGTCTCTGTTTGATGCATCTAACTTGTCTTTGCCTTATATTGTCAGCATATGCCAAAGTATCTTCCCTACCATTTCCTCTATTATTACCTCTGAACACTTAGGATAGTGATCTCTACAAGATGAGGATTCAATATATGTTGACCGACTACTGGTAGTGTGGCTTCTATGTTTCTAATTAATAAAACTAATGTATTTATTGTGTTGGGACAGATCATTTTGATGGATGCATTCCTAAAACATAGTGCTTGTATCTCTGCCTTTTAAACAGAGGATATTGAAAATACCATTCTCTCAGATTCAAACAACTCAAATTTATTTACCATGTATATCTGTTAGGTAGTTAGTCAGACATGAGTGACAGGGAAACGATGGAATGGAGGCCCAGCCAAGAGATAGCCCAGAGACTGCCCAAAGAACACCCCATTGGTAGTTAAAGAATCCTTCCTGCATCCTGAGAGACAAAGGACTTGGGAGGGGGTGCATAACCTGTGGATGGTGTAATCTGAACACAGACACTTGTGCAGAAGGTACTACCCTAACCAGCCCACAATGTCAGACTACTGAATTCTAAGTAAGCACATGTGCAGTAGGTAGAAAGTTATACAGCAACCAAGTGTCGATCAAAATGATCTCATGCACCAATCACCTAGGAATGCCTTTGTAACTACCCATCACAGCCCTAATGTAATACAGACCTCCCCCTTCCACGGGATTACAACTCTTTTTCCTTGCTGTAACCCGCTCCTCACTGGGTGCGTACCCTCATTTCCACACTGTTAGCCAGTTTAGAAATGACCTGTTTCTACTTCAAAATGTGCCTTTAATAAGTTTACCTCTCATAACTGTTGCTGAGTGGAAATTCATTTCTTTGTCTGTAATAAGAACTGAGACTTGCGTGTTACCAGAACTCAGATCATCCTAATGGTAACATATCCATATGACCCAAGATATCTCTCCAGCCTTGATCTCTCTTTTGAACTCTAGGTATATATTTCTAACTATAAACAGGGTACCTTTATCAAAATATTTCTATCTTCTGTCACCTTCAATTCAACACGGACAAAGCTGACCTAAATTATCTTCCCTCACAAACCAAATCCAGCTGTTCTTTCTCCAGTTTTCCTTACCGATAATCTAACTCATAAGCCTTACAGTCATTCTTAACATCTTCTGTCCTATTCCTTACATCCACTCAAGTGACCTAGTCCTATAGATACTACTTTCTGAATATGGATTAGATCTCTCTTTACTTCTACTGCTTTAGTTGTTGTCACTGAAACAACCACAATATCCTCCCCTAACTAGATAATACACCTTTATTCTTTCTCTTTTCAAATCAACTTTCACACCACTACCAGAAGAAGCATACTGATTTTACAAGTAATTTTTTAATGATACATTTTAAAAATACTAATACTAATACTGAATACTAATCTGTGCACCTTCTCAAATAGCATCAACAGCTTGCTTTCCAAATATGTTTATCCAGCTCTTAGACTGTACAGCCACCCTCTTTCTAGAGTTCACTGAACTCGCCAGAATCCAAGTTAAATCCCATGACCTATCTATCTATCATATCTCATACTCCAAGACTAAATATAGCAAGCCATTTCTTCATTTCTAGACATGGATGAAATGCCACATCTGGCTTCTTGTGTGGCCTTTCAGTGGCTGGATAATGCAACCTGGAAGTATCAGGTATTAGCTCCACATGAGGTAAACCTAACCAATAAATGAGTCAGGAAGATAAACTCCCTTTCCCTTATCACTTCTGCCTAAAGAAGATTGCTGCAAGAAGCAGTTTCTTTTTTCAAGCTTTCTGGTAATGTCCAGTAACGGCAGTGCTGAGAACAACCTTCTGTGTCTCTTCATAGCACCAGCCCCATGACAGAGCAGAAACCAGCTCAGGAATTCATTGCCTCACACTACTTCATACATGTCCTTGCTTCACTTCCTTTTTTATTCTTTACCCTAAAATCTCTAAACTTGCCTTCCCAAATAAAGTATCAGCATGTTAATCTAGCCTTGAGCTCTGCTTACAGGGGACTGAAGTTAAGACACATAATAAAAATCAAATAGTACAAAGAGTAGACAGTAAAAAGTAAATCTCGAAGATTGGAGAAACATGGCGGAGAGAGAAACATCCCCAGATCTCTCCTCTTGAAATAAAAATAAGCTAAACATCTAAAACTCAACAACAGCAAAAAAACCTAAACTGCATACCAGCACATCTGAGCATGGGATCTGTGCATAAGAGCTACCACAGGTCAGAACTCCAGGTATGGGGTGGTAGAGTGGAAGAAATAGAGAAGATGCCTCTCACAGACACTGGAGCTCCCTGTAGGAGAAGCGGGAAGGGAGAAGGTGCAGCGAGTTCCCTGAACAGCCCTGCGAGAGAGTGTGGTGAGTTCCACACCGCCGGCGACAGGACCTAGCTGTCAGGGCAGAAAACAGAAAAGTGGGGATGGCAGAGAAACAACAGTAAAAGTTGACTTTTACTGGCCGCGGTTGCAAAACTGAGGCTAAGCCGCAGACCCCAACTCCAACCCAAAGGTCCCATACCCCCATATCCTCCCAGACCGAACACCATGGACTGCCAGGGGAATCTAAGCAAACACTACCGAAACTGTCGCTAACACTGACAGGGACTGAGACTGAGGGTAGTGAGCATGATTAAACATCTACAAGAAAATAAAAAGGCATTATTAAGGATGTATATAAAGCAAGGATCCAAGAGGCTTAGATGCCATCTACTGGAAACCAAAAGAAAAGCGCCTTCGTTGCAGCAGGCTAAAGACAGACTTTTATATAAATCTTCTTTCTGGAAAATCAGCAGAATACACTTCCATTAATTCCCAGATGGAAATAGTCCATTAAACACCATGAACAACCAAGGTGACAAGGCGTCTCAGAAAGAAAGAGAAAAAATTCTAGAAAATAAGCTTACAGACATAGAAATATGCAACTTAAATGACAGATAATAAAGGATGGTGCTTCTGAAAAAATTCAGTGCGTTCCGAAACAAGTCATATCAACAATTTCAGGAATTAAAAAAACAACAACAACTAGATGAGCAGAGCAAGGATACTGAAATCCTCAAAAAGAACAGAATAGTTCTTCTGGAGATTAAAAAAAAAAAACACACTGCAAGAGTTGAAAAATGAAATAGCAATCTTGGGAAATAGAATCGACCAAATGGAGGAAAGGATCAGTGATATCAAAGACAGAAATCTAGAAATAAATCAGAAGGAAGAAGAGAGAAACCAAAGAATGAAAAAGAAATTCAAGAAATAGCTGATACCACCAGGAGAGGAAACATAAAAATAATGGGCATTACCGAAGGTAAGGAAAAGGAGCAGGGACTAGAAAGCATTTTCAAACAAATAGTTGACAAGAATTTCCCAAATCTAAGGAATGAGCTGGAGTTTGGAATTCAAAAAGTCAACAGAACACCCAATTATCTCAACACAAAAAGGCCTTCATCAAGACACATTGTATTAAAATTATAAAAAATCAACAACAAAGACAGAATTCTAAGGCAGCCAGGGAGAAGAAAACGGTAACTTATAAAGGACAACCCATTAGATGATCATCGGATTTCTCACCAGAGACCTTACGAGCCAGAAAGGAGTAGAATCACATATTCAAACTATTAAGTGAAAGAAACAACCAGCCAAGAATAATGTAATCAGCTAAGCTCTCCTTTACATATGAAGAAGAAATAAAGACCTTTCTAGACATACAAAAATTGAGGGAATTCTGCACTAAGAGTCCTGCACTACAGAAAATACTGAAAGGGGTCAGCTCGCCTAAAACAAAATGATAAAAAACATACATAAGTAGGACTAAGGTGACTCTCAAGCAAATAGAAGTACAGGAGTGCAACCCTACTAAGAACAGGGCATTATAAGCTTAAACATTAAGAAGAGAATTGCTATAGCAAGATAGTAATGAACGTTCAGCATACATAGGGACAAATGGAGACAACAATGACTGAAAAGGGTGGGGGGGATTCACAGATCCAAATACGCAGAGGGGAATGGAGATAAGGCATGTGCAGAAGAAAATGGACATGTGTATATATAATGACCCTGTTAATATTCATAATGGTAACCACACACCAAGGCTTCAGAACTGAAGTATATAACATAAAACAAAAAGAACCAAAGAGAAAACCCACAAAACTCAAATAAAATAAAGGAAACAGAAAAAACAAGGACAAGGAAGCAAATGAAGCATCGAGCTACCAGAAAACAAAACAAAAAATGGCTATAAGAAGACCTCATATTTGAATTATCACTCTAAATGATAATAGACTGAACTAATCAATAAAAAAGTACGCAGTTGCAGAATGGATCAAAAAACAAAACCCAAACATATACTGCCTCCAGGAGATACATCTCAGCTCTAAAGACAAATATAGACTCAAAGTGAAAGGGTGGAAAATGATATTTCAAGCAAATGGCATTCAGAGAAAAGTAGGAGTAGAAATACTAATATCAAACGAAATAGACATCGAAATAAAAAAGGTAAAGAAAGATACTTAGGGACACTTCATAATGATTAAGGGAATCATGCACCAAGAAGACATAACACTTCTTAATATCTATGCTCCCAATCAGGGAGCCTCAAAATATGTAAAGCAATTACTAACAGAACTAAAGGGAGAAACAGACCAAAACACTATCGTAATAGGGGACTTAAATACTCCACTGTTGGATATGGACTGATCATCCAAACAGAAAATCAATAAGGAAATAACATCTCTAAATAATACATTCGAACAACTGGACATAATTGACATTTATAGAGCCTTCCATCCCAAAGAACTGCTTAAAATTCTTCTCTAGTGCACAAGGAACCTTCTCAAGAATCGACCACATACTAGGACACAGAGATAGCCTCGACAAATATAAGAGGATTAAAATCATACCAGCCATATTCTCTGATCATAATGCTTTGAAACTAGAGATCAACTGGAAAAAGAAAGCAGGAAGAACCACAAATACATGGAGATTAAACAACATGCTACTGAAGAATAACTGTCTCAGAGAAAAGATAAAAAGAGAGATCAAAAGATACATGGAAACCAATGATAATGATAGTAAAACATATCAAAACTTTTGGGACATGGCAAAAGCAGTCATAAGAGATAAGTTCATATGATTACAGGCCTATCTTCAAAAACAAGAACAAGAGCAAATAAACAATCTAATGCTTTATCTTTAAAAAAAAAAAAAAACCTAGAAAAAGAAGGACAAACGAAGCCTAAAGTCAGCAGAAGGAAAGAAATAATCAAAATTAAAGCAGAAATAAATGAAATTGAAAACAAAAATAATAGAAAAAATTAATGCAACAAAAAGCTGTTCTTGAAAAGTAAATAAAATTGACAAACCCCTGGCTGGACTCACTAAGGAAAAAAGAGAAAGAACAAATAAACAAAATCAGGAGTGAAAGAAGGAAAATTATGACAGACACTGCATAAATACAAAGGATCATACAAGAATACTATAAAAATGTATATAATATCAAATTTAATAACCTCAAAGAAATGGATCAGTACTTAGAAAAATACAATCTTACTAGATTGAAACAAGAAGAATTGGAAAATCTAAATAGGCCGATCGACAGTATGAAAATTGAAACAATTATGAAAAACTTACCAAAAACAAAAGTCCAGGACCAGGTGGCATCACCAGTGAATTCTACCACATATTCAAAAATATACTTATTCTCCTCAAACTCTTCCAAAAAATTGAAGAGGAGACAATACTTCCCAATTCATTTTATGAGGCCAATATTACCTTGATATCAAAACTTGGTAAAGATAACACAAAAAAAGAAAACTACAGACAAATATCTATCATGAACCTAGTTGCAAAAATCCTGAAAGGCACTAGTGAACCAAATACAGCAACATATTAAAAGGATTATACACCACAATCAAGTGAGCTTCATTCCAGAGGCACACGGATGGTTCGACATATGCAAATCAATTAATGTGATACACTACATAAACAAATTAAAAAATAAGAATTATATGATTATATCAATAGATGCAGAAAAAGCCTTCAACAAGAAACAGCATTCATTTATGATCAAAACACTTAACAAAATCGGTATAGAAGGAAAGTACCTTAACATAATACAGGCCATATATAACAAACACTCAGCCAACATTACACTTAATGGTGAAAAACTAAAAGCTTTCCCTCTAAGATCAGGAGCAAAGCAAGGCTGTCCACTATCACCACTCTTATTCAATATAACGTAGGAGGTCCTAGTGAGTGCAATCAGGCAAGAGAAAGATATAAAAGGCATCCAAATAGGAAACAAAGAAGTCAAACTGTCATTATTTGTGGATGACATGATTTTCTATATAGAAAATCCTAAAGAATCCTCAAGAACACTACTAGAAACAATAAGTAAATACAGTAAAGTCTCTGGATACAAAATCAATGTTCAAAAATCCATAGTGTACCTATACTCTAATAATGAAATATCAGAAAAAGAAGTGGAAAAAATAATTCCTTTTGCAATTGCAACAAAAAGAATAAAATATCTAGGAATAAATCTAACAAAACATGTGAAGGACCTATATAATGAAAACTACAAGACCCGATTAAAAGATATCAAAGAAGATACAAAGAAATGGAGAGATTTTCCATGTTCTTGGGTTGGAAGAATCAACATAGTTAGAATGACCATATTACCTAAAGAATTATACAGATTTAATGCAATTTCCATCAAAATCTCATCAGCACTTTTTAAAGAAATAGAACAAAAATATCATCAGATTTGTATGGAAGCACAAAAGACTCAGAATTGCCAAAGCCATCCTGAGAAAAAAAAGAACAAGGCTGGAGGCATCATTCTTCCTGACTTCAAATTATACTACAAAGCGAAAGTAATCAAAATAGTATGGTAGTGCCAAAAAAATAGTCCCATGGACCAGTGGAACAGAATCGAGAGTCCAGAAGTAAATTCATATTTATATAGGCAAATAATTTTTGACAAAAAAGCCAAAAATATACAGTGAATTAAGGAAAGCCTCTTCAATAAATGGTGCTGGGAAAACTGGACAGCCACCTGCAAAAGAATGAAACTAGACTTGTCTATCACCGCACAGCAAAATTAACTCAAAATAGATTAAGGACATAAATATGAGACCTGAAACAATAAAATGCATAGAAGAAAACATAGGAATTAACCTCAAGGACCTTGGATTTAAAGAGGATTTTATTAATTTGACCTCAAAGGCAAGGGGAGCAAAAGCTAAAATAAATGAATGAGACTACATCACACTAAAAAGCTTCTTCTCAGTAAAAGAAATTGTCAGCAAGGTAAAGAGACAACTATCCAAATGGGAAAATATATTTACAAGCAACATCTCTGATAAGGGACTAATATCCAAAATATACAAAGAACTCATACAACTCAACAACAACAACAACAACAACAACAACAACAACAACAACAAACCAAAAGATCCAAACAAAAAATGGGTAGAGGATCTGAACAGACACTTCTCTCTATAGGACATACAAATGGCCAACAAATATTTGAAAAGATGCTCATCATCGCTAGCTATTAGAGAAATGCAAATCAAAACCACAATGAGATACCATCTCACACCTGTTAGAATAGCTATAATCAACAGGAGAAATAATAACGAATTTTGGAGAGACTGTGGAGAAAAAGGAACCCTCATATACTGCTGATGGGACTGCAAATTGGTATAGCCACTATGGAAAACAGTATGGAATTTCCTCAAAAAATTAAGTATTGATCTACCATATGATCCAGCAATCTCTCTACTGAGCGTTTACCCCAAAGACTTAAAGACTCATATCTGAAAAGATATTTGCACACCGATGTTCATAGCAGCATTATTCACAATGGGCAGGACCTGGAAACAACCGAAGTGTCCTATGATAGATTATTGGATAAAGAAAACGTGGTACATATATACAATGGAATATTACTCAGCCATAAGAAGAGACGAAATACTATCATATGCGACAACATGGATGGCCCTCGAAATAATCATGCTAAGCAAAATAAGCTAGACAGAAAAAGTTGAAAATCACATGATATAAACCTAAAAGCAACAAATGAACATGATAAACAAATTGAGACTCATGGACATGGACTAGAGACTAGTGGTTATCAGAGGTTAGGGGGTGAGGGAGGCGAGGTAGACTGGGTAAAGGGGGTCAAATATGCGGTGACAGAATGAAATCTAACTATGAGAGTTGAACACGCAGTGTAAATATATATATACGCCTTACCGTTAAAGTGTACAGCTGAAACTTATTGGATTCTGTCAACCAATATCACCATAAAAAGTTTAAAAAAATAAATATATAATAAAAAAATAAACTAAAAAGTTTAAACTTATAAAGAAAAGTAAATCTACCCCACCAAAACTAAACATGTGTTCTTCATTTTTCTTTCCCATTGCATCTACTATGACCAGTTTTTGTATATCCTTCCAAAGACAATTTATGCATACAATTACCTGAACGAATATTATATACATACATATACATAAGTGAAAATAGAATATTCCCACCTTACCTTGCATTTTCACAGACTGACCTTTCTGAAACATAAATCGGATCATGTCACTCTCAAATGTAAAGCTTCTTTAATTAAAAAAAAAAAAAAAGTAAAATCTTCCTATGGCCAATTCTCATTGACCCTAAATAAAATTCAAATTCCTAACATTAAAGGCCCCCACACTCTGGCTTCAACCTATGACTATCGTCATTCCCATCTAGTCCCCTGCCCTAATATGCCCTTCATTTAGCCACACTAAATACCTTTCTGTACCCATATATGCAAAGCTCTCATGTGTCTATATATTTGTGCATGCTGTTCCATTTGTACAAAATGTTCTTTTAATATGTATGTGTTGAATGATTAAACGAATCATTGAATCATTGTGGTCAATTAATGTGTAGAGTTTGATGTTAATTTTAAACGTTAGGTTATTTTTTTCTCTTCTGTGTAGTTAGCTATCAATTTTCACAGCTGTGGACATATGTTTTAAACAGCAT
Source organism: Pteropus vampyrus (assembly GCF_000151845.1). Classification (NCBI taxonomy): domain Eukaryota; kingdom Metazoa; phylum Chordata; class Mammalia; order Chiroptera; family Pteropodidae; genus Pteropus; species Pteropus vampyrus. The sequence continues at coordinate 33,230 of NW_011889065.1, forward strand.
CTGCTCGTATCTCTAAAATGGCCATACATTCTAAGGCAAGATAGGCATAATGTTTTCCCTGGTGACCAAGTAGCCAAGCTAAGTAAAACGATATCTTTAATTTTCTATACAGGAGTACTCTTCCAAGAGTATAAAACCCAAACCTAAAACAGCTGTTTCCCCGCCTCCATTACTTGCTGGTTTCAGGTGATTCATTTAATTCTGGCTTTCAGTTGTGTCCCCAGGTGATTGTTTTTGCTAGAAATCTCATAGGTCAATAAGTGAAGTATTGTTCCTTATATTTTTCAAATTCTAATGTAAAGCACACATGCACAGTAGAAAGAAAAGAGGCTTTCAACTAAATTGCTTTTCTTCTGCCCTGCATGTGGAAATATCATTACTCATTCAAAAATCTGAACGCTATTTAGCATCCTAGGCATTATATCTGTAAAACTGGAGTCAAATACACAGAACTGTTAACTAGGATTTTGAAGGAAATATTATATGATATTTATACAAAATCATTAAAAGAAAATGAAGTTTTCAGTCAGAATTTTCAAGTTTTTTAACTTTGTTTACATGAAGAAGAAAATAAGGCTTTGAGCTTCTTTAAGGAAGAAGTTATATATACATGAAGTATTGATTTATCCTTTTCGATCCAGGTCTCCCAGAATACCAACATTATGTAATGCATCTCCATTTGTCCATAATACATTAAAGAGCATCCTAATTTTTTTTCTCATACCTGAAGGCACTTTGAAATGAAAGCTTCTTCAAGTAATATGCCCTTCTTAGAAGATAGCTTCTTGTTTGCTCTTCTCTACCACTGTTTTCCATGTTGTGATAGGTTGAAGGCCTACAAAGACTTCTCTGTATCTCTCTACAGCCAAAATGGATTATGTATATGCAGTAGAACTTTTGTGGAAACTTGTTATTAAAAGACTGGCATGCCTATGTCCATCCTTAAAGAGATATAAAACAATAACAGTTACTAAACCAACTGAAATGCCAATACCCTTTGAATGAAGGCTATGAGAAGTTGCAATTTTAAGTTATTTGCATTAGAAATGAATGTAACAAGATATGTGTGGTACTTAGAGTTTACAAAATTAATTTTACTTTGAGTAATGAGAAAGAAGAGCAAATTCTTACAAGGGGGAGATAGTGGGTCAATTCTACTCATGTAATATCACAGTGACAAATCTTGAAAGTTGCTAGATACATTTAGGCACATTTGCCCATAGCCTAACTTATTATGTCCTTATAGGCCTTACATAGATTTATTATGTTTTGATTTAGTTACCTTTTTTATCTCACCATAAGTTCTTGTGGAATGCTTTATGTATGAAGCACTTCATTTCCAGGGGGTATGTGTAAAATGGTATTAACTCATTATTTGGGTAGACCTCAGCTTTTTTATGGCAGATGAGTAAGAAAATAGAGAAGTGAAAGATCAAGAGGTGTCATGTTTAGCATAACAATTAAATATACCTTTAAGGTCCCCAAAACAAGCTTTACAGTCTTGAGGTAAATACACATGTATTTGTGACTATAAGAAACATCAAAGTAAACCCCACTCATACTTTTCTGGGAAAAGTAGATATGGTAATTAGGCCTTAAAATATAGGAAAATGGTAATTTTCAGTTACTATTACAGGAGCAGAGAAGATACTTAATCTCCAACACTAACGTTTTCATGTTTTTTCTCATGTCAACATTTAGAGGTTTCAGTAAAAAAATAAAAAATAATAATAATAAAAAATAAAAAAAAAAACTAAAGGGAAAATCTATTGGGAATAAATGAAAGGAAACTTAGCAACATAAAGAAAAAGATACAATTAAACTAAAAGCATTAAAGTACTGACAAAGACAGGTTCATTAAATTTGGCTGTTCAGGCACCAGTTAATTCTATATGATTTAATAGATAGTCCACCTCAAATGTTTTTTGCAACTAGGAAGACTGATATGAAACTATTCTCTCCAAATTTCCTATACTAACAGCATATTGTCTATTTTCTAGCTCTAATTAAATGTAATGATAATGATAGATGATTATTGTTACCTTTTTGGAGCATGTTTCATTCCCACATCTTTAATGTCCTATAAAATCTGTAACATCTACTAACTTGTCAACTTTCAACTATTCCTTATATTAAAGAAAGGTAGAGACTGAAGACTAGTGTTTTAAATGAAATCTTGGTAAATTAGCTGCTTGGTGGGATAGTTAGGAACTATTTGAAACCCACTACCCCAAGCATTTCAAAGGACCCTAGGCATAATTGTTTCTGAATAAGTATACAACAAACAAAATGCATTATGACTGTGCAGGCACTACCATTAGAAAGCAGACTCAGAACAAATTGTCATATAGCATATGGACATATCTTATCTAATCTGGGCAATGAGAAAACTATGCCCGCATGGCATATATTTGAATTGGCAGTCAGTTTGTGGCATGCTGGGTAGATGATTGAAAAGGAGTGGGGAAAAGCCATCTAGGTTAAATGACATAATATCCCTTCTACTGAGCTTTTCAACAAGAATGTATTAAAACCTGAGGCAAAAAAATTACTGTTAGTATTATGGTTCTCAGCTACATGCAAAGGAACTCTTAAGCATGGAATCTTGCAAGATTTTTCTGACCAAATCAACATATACTTATTGATCACCTACTACGTGCCAGATAATACATTATGTGCAGCAAAGATTGTGATCTTTTAGAGGTGAAGAAGCCAATACATAACTAACCTCAAAATACTGAGGTATTGTTTAATAACATATGAGGAAAATTCCAAAGGAGGTAGCATTTGAGCTGATCCTTGACAGGAACATAGAATATCAATAGGTGAGGTTGGCAGGAAAATACTGTGGGCTGTAAGAATAATAATAACAATAAATATAAATAAAATTTAAATATAAATATAAAATAACAAATAAAAATAACAAAATCAACAATAAAATATAAGATTATTGAGCATTCACTATCTGTCAAGAATTTTTCCATACACGTCATGTCTTTAGCTCATTTAGTCTTTAAAGCAAACTTATGCTGCAGGTACTATCATTATTCACCTTACATGTGAGGAAAATGTTTTACAGAAAAAAAATCAGAAAGATTAAATAACCTGCCCAAGATCACATCACTGGTAAGTATTAGAGCTGAAATTCAAAACGAGGCATTCTCACCATAGAACCTATGTCCTTAAGTGCTCCCTCATAGCATATGAGTAAAGAAGCAAAAGTGGAAAAATATAACAATATGTATGGAACATGTCAAGTATTCTGGAGCTACTAGGGCAGAGCATGAGATTAAATAAAGTGTAAATAATAAGAGAAGTTAGGTGAATAGTTTGGGACCAGATCAGCAGAGACTTTAAAAATCATGTTCAGGAATTTTTAGTTCATTATAGAAATAATGATTGGAGTAAGACCTGGAAGTAATAATGGCTTTTGAGGAGGTAAGTGACATAATGCAATGCACTTTGGGAATATAATCTTAACCACATCCTGAAGAATACATTTAAAGATAAGCGCATCCAGGCAGGACAGACAAGAGGTGAAAGCAATGAAAACAGTTGATGTCTCCTTTTATGAGAGTTGCCGCCTTAAATGAGATGGAGAATAAATGACACATTAGATTTTTGGTACTAAAATGGAGTTCATTAAAAAGAATATGAAACATTTCAAAGTCCATAGCCCAATTCAAGTCCCTAACATAACATTATTTGTATTGCAGCTATTTCTGAATTTTTCCAGTAAGGACATACCAGATAGATTTTCTCCTGTTATGACCAAATTAACTAATTTCAATTACAACAGTGCTTAAGAAAGTGTCTTGTACATAATAGAAAGTTAATACTCTGAGAGGATTTGACAAAGCCCTTATAGTGATGACTTTTGCTTGGGGGTTATATACACTATTTTAGAGTCTTATATTTCTCATCCTGCATTCAAGGGCACCTTTAATGCATTACCACATTACTTCAGCAGCAAATTAAATGGTATCTTAATGGCCAAAACTGTTAATTCATCTCCTGAAGTCTGACTTCCTATAAGGAAACGATTAGGTGTGGAAAGAATCTGGCAAAAATAGTTGCTTATCGCTTAAGAATATTAAATTGTGCCTCAGAAGTCTAAGTTACTACCATGGAAATTGGGGTGTACTTGAAATGTGTAGCTTATTTTATTTTCATAGTCCAAGGGGAAGTATATTGTAGTGGTTAAAAGTGCAGTATCTGGGCCACACTACTTGGATTCACATTTCAGCTCTACCACTAATTGTGTTGACCTTGATCAGTTTACTTAGCAACTCTGTGCCTTAGTGTCATCATTTGTAAAATAGGAATACTAACATTATCTATTTTAAATAGTGAAGATAAGGTGAGTTAATACATGAAAATCTAAAACCCTTAGTACATTGCCTGGAATATATAGAATTTGACAAATTGTAGCTATTATTCTAAGAAGATTATATAGAGTGTGTACATCAAGAGCTACAATTTTCATATTATTTCTCCATTAAATCATTGTGTTGTCTTGATATTAATTAGAAGAGCCAACATAAAAACTTTATACATAATGGCTGCCTCATTTTCTTTTAATTTCCAGTTTGCCTTGTGTCAGCCGTGTTAAATAACCCCATGTGCTGTAAGAGTAAATAAAGTCTTAGCTCTATCACTTACTAGTGAAGAGAAAGTGACAAATTAGAAGCTTTCATTCAGAATTTACTGGTTTGTTCCTAATTATTCTCAACATCCATAGTATATGTTTCTGTTATGAATGCCTTTGTCGATTAGCTTGCCTTCAGGAATTTAGTTGACAAAATAACTGAAAGAAACTAGGGGGGAATTTGGTAGATAAAGAAGGAAAATTGTGTATGGCATGATTTGTTTATTTATTGCACATTGATCAACATTCCATAATTATTTATGGTCTACAGCTTTATTGCTTCTTCATGAACATTGTTAAAAAAGATCAGAATTTCTTCCTTTCCCTGTGGGAGGTGATATAAATTTTGGCACCTGCAAAGAGTGATAAAACTAAACAACATGCTTTAATGTCATAAGTTTATTCCCCTATGATCAGAGTTCCAGTTATCTAACACTTTCTTTGTAAAGCTCATTGAAAAAAGTCTAGGGGATAGAGGATGGAGGATGCGGCAAGGTGTGCAAGGGGAAATGATCTTTGATTCCGACAGGGGAGTAGACATTGTGTATAGTGGGAATGGACATATAATGAAAGACCTAATTTGGTAGGTTTACTATGATTAAGTCAAAGTATAACTGCTTGAGCCCATGGTAATCTATCTCACTGGATGTTCAGTAGAGATGTTTGCCTTTAGTGTTATGACTCTTCATCTTAGAAAATCTCAAAATATGAGTAGAAAAAAAAGAGGGAGAGAAAATAAGCTATTGATTTTCTTATGTTGTCTTAACCTGGAGCCTAACTGAAGGTCAGTATATGTATCCATCTCAAAGACTGATTTTTGGATAGGCATCATGGTTTCCTGATATGCACACCAAGCAAGGCTTATTGATATTCTACAGATGCTACCAAAAAGAAAAATATTTCAGCTGAGGAAAACATTCTCTTAGGAAAATCAGACCGAAAGAAGATAAACTGCAAAATAATTTGGCCACTTATCAAGAACCCATATAAAAGAGAGGATATCTTGACTGGGTCAGTGGATTGGATAGAAGGCAGAGTGTTCTGTATGTTATTAATTCATAGCAGAACCTAAAAATGTGTGTTTATATGCTAGGAAACTAACATTTACTTCTGTTTTCAGTTCATCTGGTTCTGTAGCAAGCAGTACATGCATATGTTATCTTAATCCTTTCCACATTATATAGTGGTGAAACTCATGTAAAAAATATGACTTATTACTAGACACCCAGAATAACTAGAAGGAAAAGAAAAACAATATCGTTCCCTGATTCACCACAATGAATGATGCTGTCTCTCCAATTCCTCTTACCCTCTTACACACAGCTACACCTTCTATAGTATGTATTCAGGTATATAAATACTGTTCGTGGAGCCCCTGATTTACACTGTCTTATAAAAGACTTGGAGAACTCTTTTGCGATAACGAAAAATGAGAAAAGACTGGCTCAAGTTTGGTTCATGTGCCTCATAGAAAAGCTTAGTTTCTGATCAAAACAAGAATTGGCAAGAAAATAGAGAGTGATTATAAATGAGCACACATTTTTGGGGGATGATGATGGACATTTCCTAAATTTAGACTTGGTTATAGGTGCAAAACATTATAAACATACTAATATTCATTAAGTTGCACACATAAAATGGGTGAATTTTATGATTTGTATAATATAACTCAATAAGCTATTTCATTAAAAAATAGAATTGGCAAGAACTACCCTTTGAATAATTCCCCATAATGATAGAAACCTAGATGAAAATAGAAAAGTAGAATTCATATCTGTATGCTATATCCACAACAGTAGTTTTCAATTTTACTAGTTTTCAAACTACTCTTGCAGAAGGAAAAGCCCTATATCTCCCCTGCATCAACTCCACTCAATTCTTCTAATTTACTATTGCGAAGAAAACTATACCAAAACCCTTTCCTGGAGACTGTGGCAACTGCTGCAATAGGGTTACAGCTGCCCAACTGTTTCACGCGAGGCTTAACTTAAAAATTATTAGCAGTAAAATGTCTCTGCAATTGGTCCTTTTATTTTTCTTCTCTTGTGCCTTGACGTTTCCTCTGGATTCTAATATATCTTACTTGTGCTTCTAGACTGGCCTCCTGTCTAGCTGCAGATCATTGAATATTCTAGTCTTCTGTTCTACAATATGTAAAATGTTTTATATTTTCCAAACACCCACTGTTCAACTATATATTTTTAAACTTTTCACTCGAGATCAAAGGTCTATCTCTCTTTCTTTGTATCACTGAATCTAGTAATTGCTCTGGCCAAGAAGGTAAATAACAAACACAAAAAACACAACACTCAGTTCCCTTTAGATTAAAAAGAGTTTCTAACCTCTACATAAGATTTCTAAAAACAAACAAACAAACAAACAAATAAAAAAACACTCTGAAAGGAAACAGTGGGCAGATGGATATGAATGTGGGCGAATGAAGTTGGCCTTGTAAGTGGGCCCTATCAATACTGTTGTTCAGACCTGCATTGAATTAGGCCCTCTGAGTTCTACAGTTTGGAGAAAGGGGCAAAGATTATCTTACCATTTCGCATTCACTTTCTGAAGTCATGTATTATCTGGCTTTAGTTATAAAGATGCCTTCAGTTGCTCTATACATTTAGGAAATTTGAAAGTGGCTCAAAGTTTCAGTAAGTACACTTCAAGGTCTTTTGTATAATCTGGTGTAATTTAATGCTAGAATGGTTTACCCTTCCATTAGTATATGCAGGAATACTCCTAGGCTCTGAATTCAGAATCCTTAATCTCTTCTTTATCTTTACACATCTGCAACCATATATCAGAGTTCTTATGAAGCCCTAAACATTACGCTGCTCTGCCCTGTCGAACCACTCTCTATGCAAAGCGATGTATGAACATCTCATCTCCCTTATCCTCCAGATCTCTGTCTACTTCTATCTATTTCTTTCATGTGGAATCCTTTATTTTCTTCTTGAATTTATGTCCCTTTCCACTTTAAAGACCTAACCAGAATTCTTCTCCCATAAGAAGTATTTTCTGATTGTTTCACTTGCTTTTCGTATAGGAACACAAATTCTACTTTTAGCATCATATCCCAGAGATTTCTTTAGTAGGCCAAAGTCAACCTAAAGGAATATCTCCTTGAGGGAAAATTATGTCATTTTTTCATCACTCCACAAAGTCTTAAAACATCTGTTAATTAGCTTTAAGAT
>NW_011889065.1:42351-43520 GCF_000151845.1 Pteropus vampyrus
TTAGAAAGCATTTTCAAACAAATAGTTGATGAGAATTTCCTAAACCTGTGGAATGAGCTGGAGCTTGGAATTCAAGAAGTCAACAAAACACCCAATTATCTCAACCCAAAAGGCCTTCTCCAAGATACATTGTGTTAAAATTATCAAAAATCAATGACAAAAAGAGAATTCTCAGGGCAGCCAGGGAGAGGAAAACGGTAATTTATAAAGGAAAACCCATTAGATTATCGTCGGTCTTCTCAGCACAAACCTTATAAGCCAAAAAAGAATGGAATCAAATATTAAACTATTAAGTGAAAGGAACTACCAGCCTAGAATAATGTATTCAGCTAAGCTCTCCTTTAGATATGAAGGAGAAATAAAGACCTTTCCAGACATACAAAAATTGAAGGAATTCTCCTCTATGAGGCCTGCACTACAGGAAATACTGAAAGGGTCAGCTCACCTAAAAGAAAATGATTAAAAAAAAAAACATACATAATTAGGAGTAAAGTGACTATCAGGCAAATAGAAGCAGAGGGTTGAAACCCTTTCTAAGAACAGGGTATTATAAGCTTAAACAATAAGAAGAGAATTACTATAGCAAGATAGTAATGAACGTTCAGCATACATTGGGACAAATGGAGACAACAATGACTGAAAAAGAGGATTCACAGATCCAAATTTGCAAAGGGGAATGGAGATAAGGCACACACAGAAGAAAATGGGTGACTGTATTTATATAACAATCCTTTACATATTCGTAATGGTAACCACACACCAAAGATTCAGTTGTGGGGATCTCGAATAGAGAGATGAGAAACTGAGGCTCTAAGCAGGAAGCAGTATTTATTGATACCGGCACTAGCTAAGCAAATTCCTATTTAAAAGCTGAGCCCCGATTGCAACATAACAGGAAGTTTTATACAGTCTTGTCATCCCTACACAACTACAGAGATAAGGAAGAATATTAATTGGTTGGCAAGCTATGAAACAACTGATGTTAGTCGAAGAGTCCTTGAAGTAGGGGAGGTAGCTATGAGAAAACATGTTAACTGCAGAGCTCTTGAAGGGGTGGAGGGAAGTAAGGAACAAACTCGTTCGAGCAGAAAGTGTACAGGTAGGGTCAGGCTGCCACAATATAACATAAAACAAGAAGAACCTGAGGGAAAACCTACAAAGCCCAACCA
>NW_011889065.1:44249-59332 GCF_000151845.1 Pteropus vampyrus
AGCTGCTTATACATTCTCTAGCACACATGAAAACATTCTCAAGGATTGCCCACATACTGGGACACAGAGATAGCCTCAGCAAATATAAGAGGGTTGAAGTCATATCAACCAAATTCTCTGATCATAATGCTTTGAAACTAGAGATCAACTGGAAAAAGAAAGCAGGAAGAACTGCAAATACATGGAGAATAAACAACATGCTACTGAAGAATAACTGAGTCAGAGAAGAAGTAGAAAGAGAGATCAAGAGATACATAGAAATGAATGATAATGATAGTACAATATATCAAAACTTTTGGAACACGGCAAAAGAGAACATAAGAGATAAGTTCATATCATTAGAGGCCTATCTCCAAAAACAAGAATGAGCCCAAATAAAAAAACTAATGCTTCATCTTAAAAAGAAAAAAAAAAAAAAACTAGAAGAGGAAGAACAAATGAAGCCTAAAGTCAGCAGAAGGAAAGAAATAATCAAAATTAGAGCAGAAATAAATGAAATTGAAAACAAAAACAATAGAAAAAATAAATGCAACAGAGACCTGGTTCTCTGTGAAGGTTAGTAAAACTGACAAACTGCTGACTAGACTCGGTAAGGAAAAAAAGAGAAAGGATGCAAATAAACAAAATCAGGGGTGAAAGAGGGAAATTAAAACAGACACCACAGAAGTACAAAGGATCATACGAGAATACTATGAAAAAGTATACAACACCAAATTTAATAACCTCGAAGAAATAGACCAGTACTTAAAAAACATACTACCTTCTTAGACTGTGTCAAGAACTGGAAAATCTAAATAGATCAATCAGCAGTATGGAAATTGAAACAATCATTAAAAACTTGCCAAAAAGTAAAAGTCCAGGACCAGATGGCTTCACCAATGAATTCCATCAAACGTTCAAAAAAGATTTAATGCCTATTCTCTTCAAACTCTTCCAAAAAAATCAAAGAGGAGGCAAAACTTCCCAAGTCATTTCATGAGGCCAATATTACCCTGATACCAAAACTTGGTAAAGATAACACAAAAAAAGAAAACTACAGACCAATATATCTCATGAACACAGATGCAAAAATCCTGAAAGGTACTAACGAACTGAATACAGCAACATATTAAAAGGATTATACACATGATCAAGTGGGTTTAATCCCAGAGGCATAGGGATGATTCAACATACACAAATCAATTAATGTGATTCCCCACATAAACAAATTAAAAAATAAGAATCATACGATTATATCAAAAGATGCAGAAAAAGCCTTCGACAAGGTATAGCATCCATTTATGATCAAAACTCTCAACAAAATTGGTATAGAAGGAAAGTACCTTAACATAATAAGGGTCATCTATGACAAACCCTCAGCAACATTATACTTAATGGTGAAAAACTAAAAACATTCCCTCTAAGATCAGGAACAAGGCAAAGCTGTCCAATATTGCCACTGTTGTTCAGTATAAGATTGGAGGTTCTAGTGAGTACAATCAGGCAAAAAAAAAAAAAAAAGGCATAAAAATCACTATTTGCAGATGACATGATTCTCTATGTAGAAAACTGTAAAGACTCCACAAGAACACTACTGGAAACAATAAGCAAATACAGTAAAGTTTCTAAATACAAAATAAAAAATTTTTAGTGTTTCTATACTCTAATAATGAAGTATCCAAAAAAGAAATGGAAAAAATAATTTCTTTTGCAATTGCAACAAAAAGAATAAAGTACCTAGGAATAAATCAAATGAAACATATGGACGAACTATATAATGAAAACTCTAAGACTCTATTAAAAGAAATTGAAGAAGATACAAAGAAATGGAAAGATATTCCTTGTTCTTGGATTAGAAGAATCGACACCATTAAAATGACCATATTTCCTAAAGCATTACATAGATTTAATGTAATCTCCATCAAAATCCCATCGGCATTTTTTAAAGAAATGGGACAAAAAATCATCAGATTTGTATGGAAGCACAAAAGACCCAGTAGTGCCAAAGCTATCCTGAGAAAAAAAAAAGAACAAGGCTGGAGGCATCACTCTGCCTGACTTCAAATTATACTACAAAGTGACAGTAATCAGAACGGCATGATATTGGCAAAAAAACAGACACAAGGACCAGTGGAACAGAATCAAGAGTCCAGAAGTAAACCCATATTTATATGGGCAAATAATTTTTGACAAAAAAAGCCAAAAACCTACAGTAAATTAAGGAAAGCCTCTTCAATAATTTGTGCTGGGCAAACTGGAAAGATACCTGTAAAAGAATGAAACTAGACTGTTGTCTATCTTCATACATCAAAATTAACTCGAAATGGATTAAGGATCTGAACATAAGACCTGAAGTAATAAAATGCATAGAAGAAAACATAGGAACTAAACTCAGGTACCTTGGACTTAAAGAGGATTTTATGAATTTGATCTCAAAGGCAAGGGAAATAAAAGCAAAAATAAATGAATGGGGACTACAACAAACTAAAAAGCTTCTGCTCAGCAGAAGAAATCATCAACAAAGTAAAGAGACAACCATCCAAAAGGAAAAATATACTTGCAAGCAATGCCTTCGATAAGGACTTAATATCCAAAATATACAAAGAACTCATACAACTTAAAACAACCAAAAATCAAATGATCCAGTCAAAAAATAGGCAGAGAATCGGAACAGGACACTTCTCCCTAGAGGACATACAAATGGCCAACAAATATTTCAAAAGATGCTCAACATCACTAGCTATTAGGGAAATGCAAATCAAAACCATAATGAGATACCATCTTATCCCTATTAGAATATCTATAATCAACAGGACAAGTAATAACAAATGTTGAAGGGAATGCAGAGAAAAATGAATCCTCATACACTGCTGGTAGGACTGCAAATTGGCACAGCCACTATGGAAAATAGTATGGAATTTCTTCAAAAAACTAAGAATTGACATACTATATGATCCAGCAATCTCTCTACTGGGCATTTACTCCAAAGACTTGAAAACTCATATCCGAAAAGATTTGCACACCTATGTTCATAACAGCATTATTCACAGTGGCCAAGATATCGAAGCAACCAAAGTGTTCTATGATAGATGATTGGGTAAAGAAGCAGTGGTACATATGTACAATGGAACATTATTCAGCCATAAGAAGAGATGAAATACTGCCATTCGCAACAACATGGATAGATCTCGAGATAATCATGCTAAGTGAAATAAGTTAGAGAGAAAAAGTTGAAAATCACACGATATCACTTATATGTGGGATAAAAACCTAAAAGCAACAAATGAACAGGATAAACAAATGGAGACTCATGAACATGGACTATAGACTAGTGGTTATCAGTGGGTAGGTGGTAGGGAGAAGTGGGAGGTAGATGAGGTAAAGGGAGTCATATATATGTGATGACAGAAAGCAATCTATGGGAGGTGAATACACAGTGTAAACATATATATGCCTTACTGTTAAAGTGTACAGCTGAAACTTATTGGATTTCGTTAACCAATGTCACCATAAAAAATAAATTGATTAATTTTAAAAAGTGAATTTTCTCATCCTATTTATAAACATGTTGTATTTGCTTAACTGTTCAGTTATTCTATTTTCTTAAAATATAAATTTTGTTTCAAATGTGTTTGATCCATACTTTCTTGGGAAAGCATAAAATGAACCTCTCTTAGGCAAGGATACTGAATAATTTTATGGATCAAGTATCTGAACTGGTAATAGAAATCGCAAATGATTATAAGAATAAAAATAACAAAGTTTTGTATAATTTTGAAAATAAGACTGGCAAAAGTACTTCTATTTCATTAGGCTAATGGTTCATAAGCTTTCTGTTCAGAAATCACTGATATGCTCTATCTTCACTTTGTCAAAACACATGATAAAGAAAAACAAAGCCCAAAGCTTTAGTTCTCATGTAGATTCTATCATGTGCCTTCCTTCCTTCATTCATTCCTTTTTTCCTTCTCTCCATCATTTCATCCATTCTTCTTTTTTTTCCTTTCATAAACATTTATGAAACACTTTTATTTTACTTCCTCTAAATTGGCTTATATATATACTCCCCTAAGGAAAAAGGCAGTGTAGACTAGGAAAGAGCAGCAGATTGTGGCAAAGCCCAGTGTCTAATTTTCATTTGATACACACATCTGTTCCAGTGTTTATTTTCATGAATCTATTGACAGCTAAAGTCCTATTTAAGAATTAAGCTTTTTATAGATGTGACATAAATTTTAGACAACCAAATAAGTAAGATGTAGTTTGAATTTTCTTTTGTCAATGATACTTTCTGTTATTTTAATAATAAAAACACCATGTACAAGTAAGGTTCATTTGTATTTTTTTTTAATTAGCCATTAAATATCTTCCGTGGTCAGTTTAACTTGGTTTTAACATCATAGTTCTGCTATTAAATCTAGAGGTAAAATCGTAGTGCAAAGCATAAGGGTTTCGTATTTGCAATTCTTCAGGAAAAGGCCTGGAATTATATCCTAATGTTCCCTTTTCTATTTCCTGAGATGCTACCATAGCTTTCCTGCTTCGTTGGGGAAAAAATTCCAAGCTAAGCATCATAGTTTCTTCTAGGACTACTATTGCAGAGATAATCATATCAAGCAGAGAATCTAAAAAGTGATATTTTTTCTGATCCCAGCTCTGTTTCAAAAGCTTTTTGGAACCAGCCAGATCACTAATAGCAAAAAGAACAAGTTATATACCTGTGAAACATATTTAAGATCATTTTCCTTCTACAAGTATGTTATCATCCTCTCTTATCAATCATACTAACATTACAACCTCCCATTTCAACTTTCTTAAATTACAATTGAGTTTTTTGTTTTGTTTTGTTTTGTTTTTACTGTAGTAAAGGTGAGCGTGCTAGATGTGGAGAAAGTCTAGTTAGTGAATCAGATTTAGGCACCCAAGAAATGTTTGCCTTCTTCACTATAGTGCCTGACCCTCCTACTATCAGAGCAATTATTTAGGGTGACATCTTATGGAAATCCCAATTTAAGTAAAAGTATATTGCCTACAAAGAATAAAATTATTAGCAGTTACCAAAATGTCTGCAACAGGTTATGTAGCTGTAGCAATGAAAAACATGAATAAAGCTTGGAAGGATAGGAACAGCTACATTTTGATGAAGGAGAGGAAAAAAAGTTTTACTGCGTGTGAAAAGTAGATTTATATTGAAATTCTCTTTGAGAGTCCTTCAATTACATGAAGACACAGATGCTTAGACAAGACAAATAAAAGTAAGAAGGGAGGTTTATGTAAATAGGAGAGAAAAGGAAGCCAAAGTTAGACCTCAAAACTTAGCTTGGAGACAACTTGGTCTACAATAGGAAACACTGACTTGAAAGTGAAGAATAAATAAATCTAATGTGTGCATGTCTATGCACACACATGTGTGTATGGATGAATGACTGTCTATGTTTTAAAAAATTTGCTTCACTGAAAATCATACAGCATATAAGTACTAATAATTGGCACAAAATTTTTAAAGTAAAACAATCTTCAGAACCAGACTAGAAACAAAGGAGGCTTGTGAATAGTCAATACCATTTCATCTATTAAAGGCCTGAGGGAAGTGCTCGAACGATATATGGAAAACAAGATAAAAGTATGCCTTAACACCTATATGGCTTTTCATGGCTCTGTTGCAGGTCAACAACTCCAGTTTTGCACTGGGACCTTTGATAGTATACATAGCTTACACCGTTCTTGATCTTCAGTGGCTAAAAAAGAAATGCTCAACTGTACTTTGTGTAACAAGAACATTTCTTACTATTCTTCAACACTGCTAACAGTGGTACATAACTTATGCTCTGGTCAAGGGAAATTTGAGTTATTTAATAGAAAGAACTGAGTATAATAGCATTTCCAGAAGTAATTTACATTCAGCCAAGAGGACTAAAGAATAAAAGTTTATATCAAGTAGAGTGGTTTTCCAACTGGAAAAGGTAGAACAAAAACTGGGGAGACGAAATTAAAACTCAATGAACAAGGTGGTTATCGTAAGAAGGCACTAAGTTTATCATAACTAAATTTAACCCTCTAGGCTCACATGACTTCACCCTGGTCAAAAAAGAAGGGAGCCAAATTACCCAGGTTAAAATAAATATATCTTAAGTCTAGTACCCAGGTTGATAAAACAACTTCATATGATATGATGGTGCTATGAACTGAATTGACCCTCCCCGAAAAAAATCATATATTGAAGCCCTGCCCCCCATTTTGATGGTATTTGGAGACAGAGACTTTGGGATATAACATGGTTTAAATAAGGTCATGGATCTTTTAGTGCCCTTATAACTAGAGACACCAAAGAGCTGCACCATGTTGAGGACACAGCAAGAAGGCTGCCAACTATAAACCAGAAAGAGAGTCTGACCAGCAACTGACCATGCCAGCACCTTGATCTTGGAATTCTGGTCTCCACAATTGTGGGAAAATAAATTTCTGCTGTTTAAGCCACTCAGTGTATGGTGTTTTGTTATGGCAGCTTGAACTTACTAAGACAGGTAGGGAGATCTGATTAACAGTCATGAAAAAAAAAGAAGGAAAGAAAGAAAGAAACAGTCATTAAAAAAAAAAAGGACTTTTAGTTTACTGAAAGATTGACTGACTTATATTAAAATGTGATAAAGCTGACAAGAAATAAATGCTGAGTTAGGCTGCAGTAATGAAAGTGTAGATTACACTACAAGAACAATAACAAGTGATAATGTTTCTTTACTTGGGTGAGCCTACTTCTTCAATGTTAATACTAAATTCAGCACATTGCATTTTAAGGGGTAATGTTACAAAACAATGTCCAAAAGAGGATGACCAACATTATAAGAGGAGGGTAAAAAGGCAGGACAAAATAGAGACTGGGTATTAGGTATACCATGTTACACAGTGCCAGGGGGAGAGCATTTACATTGTAGTATGAGCAACAGTACATAGCAGCCCTGCTGGAAATCAAGAGAGGTGGCTTGTAGTTCTGGTTTTTCCCCGAAATAAAATGAATATGTAACTTTGGGCAAGACAGAGTGGTAGACCCTACAATCTCCAAGGTGCCTTCTATTCTCATTTTTATGGTTCTATAAATGTGCTTCTGCATGTGCTAGTGAACTTCTTAGTTGAAGGTAGATTAACTACTGTCATGGATACTGTAGAGAACTTTCTCATAGTGGATTAGAGCTTGGACTGATTATATCATCTTTAAAGTCTCTTTTCTATGATTCTGAGTCCAACACCTCATTAAGAACATCTTAAAGTAAATGAACATTTTCAGAGAAAAATAACTGCTATAGAATTATAGTGGTATATCCAATATATAATGAAATGTTTTTGAAAGAATGAGCCTTTTGAAGAATTGACATGGATTTTTTAGCATTGTATTTCAGAGTCTGTGCAATCCTACTAGGATATGTGTCTAGGTTGAGGAGTCTGAAGACGAGAAACAGAGCTTAAAATAGCATAGCTAAGACATCTATCACAGTATTTTGGAGTTAAATTGCTGCTATTTCATTGGCTACAAATCATCAAACATTGCTGTGATGACTCTGACCTATAGGATACAATGAAAAGAACATGAGATTTGGGGCATATGATTTGAGTTCAAGTCTCAGATTTAGTAGTTACTAGCAATGTGATTTTAGGCGAATTTAATTACCACCGTAATCTCCACCATTGTGATAAAAACGTTGATAATTAATGCTATAAATTGAGCATTTTAGGTTCCAGGTTGCAATTTATTATTTCATTAATCTGCATAAAAACCTCATGAAGTAGGTGTAATTGCTTACATGTTATAAAATTCACACACAGTTACATGACCAGTAAAATGTGGAGCTAATTTATCAGGCTTATTTGACTCTAACATCTACACTTTTAGCCTATTATACAACCCTTCTTCCTCAGCCTCAGTTACTTCATGAATATAATGTTGTGAGTCTTTTGAAATGGTATGGTGAAGTCAAAAAAAAAAAAAAACAACCTTAAAGCATTTAACATACATTAATGGTTCTTTAGATCACGGCTTTTATTATCATTATCTCTTCCCCCAACTTTACCTTTCTAGACACATATCAAAGAATCAGGCAGTGAGAGTTTTTACTTCTCATTCAAGAAGGTACATTGCTTGGTTGTTTCCACAGAAGCTAATTCTTCATCATCTTTGGGTGAAGAATTTACCCGAAATTTAGTGTCTTAGTGAATAAGAACAATGACTAACAAGATACTAAAGCAATAAAACATTAATTTTGCCTATCGCACTTCACCACACTGACAAAGATTATCTGTACATGCGTGTGCACATACACACACACACACACACACACACACTCACACACGCACACTAGTGCTGGAAAGGGTTCAGAGAAAAGACACTGCCGATACTAGAGTTAAATCAACCAATGTTTCTGAAGGACAACATGACTTTATCAAAAGCCTTAAAATTGTCTATACTTTTAATCTAGTAATATTTCTTCTAAAAGTATGTCCTCAGAAACTAATAATTTTTGGACAAAAAATGTGCATAAATATCACTATAACATTATTTATAATGCTGATAAATTTAAAACAACCTGAATATCCAACAATAAGAGTGTGGCAAAATATAGTTATGAAACATTAAGCAACCGTCAAAAACATGTTTACTTCTGCCATGGGAAAATCTTTATGGTGTATTCTTAAATAAAGACACCATGATACAAATCCTTATAGACTATAATCTCAACATTTGTTAAACTTTTGTACATATCCATACATGCACAGAGGGGGGGTGGGGAGAGAGAGAGAGAGAGAGAGAGAGAGAGAGAGAGAGAGAGAGAGAGAGAGATGAGAGCATTGGAAGGAAATAAATCAAGCTGTTAATAATGGTTATCTCATAATGGTGGAATTATTTTTATTTTTTAAAATATTCTCACTTATTTTTGTGGTCTTTTTTTAATAAATCAACTTGCAGTTAACAATAACAAGGAAAATTATAATTAGGGGCCAGTGTCCCAGATTAACAGTTCAAATATACAAGAAATTATTTTGAATGTTTCTAACTAACCTACCCTTAATATTTGTGACATCAAGATATTGGACGTCATGTGGTCTTCCTATATATCGAATTACTTTTCTTTCCAAAGGAATATGAGTGATGATCACAAAGATAAAAATCTCTTTTTGCCTCAGTATTTCAAGATGTCACCTGATCTTGTGTCCTGGGTAATAACTTGGGTAATAACTAAACATTACTGTGGACAGTAGTACTTCTTGAATACCTTTAGCAATAAAACCTACATATTAACAAACCATTAAAGGCAAAACAGAACCACAGTGTGTGTGTGTGTGTAAGTAAAGAGAAAGATAGCTCAGCATCCCCATATTTTATCAATTTTCGTGTTAGGAAAGAAAGTACAATTCAGACAAAACTCTGAGTTAAAAGAGAAAAGTATTTTATTTTATGGTCAGTCAAAGAGGTAAAAGAGTCAGAGATAGTAGACTGGACCAGGTACACTTTAATTATCTTAAAAGTCAAAGCAAACCCTGAAATTTCAGATATGTAGAGTTCTGTCTTAATCAGCTGTCTGTTGGAAAAATGGCATTTGCTATTTTCATCACTCTTTTGGTATTTTTCAAGCTCTTTTTCATGAACTCTTCTCCTAGGAGTTTAGAAATACTGTTTCTAGCAAACTAAACAGCATTATTCTAAATTTATAGCTAATTTATCATTTGGTTTAATAGTAGACAATTTAGAAAAGAAATGTTTAATGTCAATATCAAGTATGTGAAATCCAATATGAATTGTCTAATACATTTTTTAATTGACTGGCTCATTGATTAGCATCCACTTTATGAGCATAGACACTGTTATGTTTACATAGGTTATTGTATTTAAGTTAAATGAGATGAAAGTTTCTGTTTCTCATCTAACAAATTTCTGCAAGAACCCATAGCTTCCCAGATATATGTCAATTTAATATTCTTGTTATGTGATTAGAAACTATATAAAATACATACATAGTTTTGGCAGTAAAATCCATGGCATCCATAGAAATGAAACGAGACAAATCCATACCCTAAACATGAGCAGATTCTCTTTCCTGATGCCTACTAAGGGTCTCTCATCTAATATCTGCTCCCAGTACCCAAATTGCTCAGAACAGAAATATAAAAGCCTTTGGATTGAAGTTCTAAATCCCAATCCTTTATAGATTCCCCAGGTTGAGAAGGAGCACTGACAATTTAAATTTCACAATAGTATTATTGTGGATATAAAACTAATGGACACTTCAGAATTAATTAGACTTCAAAATCCAAATTTATGTAACTTGAAATATTAACCATTACTGGTATATGTATAGACAGCTGAATTTGATAATTTGGAGCAAATAAAATTTTTCCCTTTAACTCTTTGCTTTATTGAACCAAATTGGTGAATAGGCAACCTGAACAACGAATGAGCATAGATATTAAATGTGAATTGTATTAGATGTTTCTATTAATCTTGGAAATGTATACAGGCTCAATCTTAGGGCATGACAATAGATCTTATAGAAATTTTAATAAGAAATCTTTATTTTTAGAAGTATTATTAGGAGAAACAAGAAGGAAAATTTAACCAGCACTTTCATGAAGGGAAGTTTCAAGACACTGGTCAAAATCCCAACTACTAAGATCTGGGTCTCAGAATCCAGCATGGCTTAGAAGCACAAATCCAATGTCAATAATTATAGATGCTCCAATGATAATCTCCTCTCAAAGCCTTGCTATAGCTCACTGTGCCATAAGGAACTAGGGTTCTTCCTGATAGAGCTATGGGCTGCTCATGGATAATAGGATATACATAAAGAAGTAAAACTCATCCTGACAGAACATAATAATCTATAACTGAGAAGAGTTTTTCTTCTCTGTCTGAAGAGGAAGAGAAAAGAAGAAATCACTGATGAGGGAAGACTTAACTTCTCCCAGTTAAAAGAACATAATGTGCTAACTTCACAATGGGATGTATTAGAAGTAAGTACAATGAACTAAGAGTCAGATTTTAGTACAGGTGTTGTTTATAAGCTGTGTGACCATGGGTAAGTCATTTGGCCTCCTTGGATCTTAATATCTCTAAAATAGAGACTTTGGCCTAGATCTGAGGGTCCCAAACTCAAAAGCCTGAAAGGGGCAGGCGAACAATTTATATCAGATCATGTAAATGTGTCTATTGTGAGAGAAAAGCAATAGCCTGAGAAAGAGGGTTATAGCAATTGATATCTTACATTAGAACCAGGGAAATAATAGGGAGCGGTAGAAAGTGAATTAAACTAGAGAGCTTGAGCTTGATTTAAAGCAGGCAGCCACTACTAAGATTATTTCTCCAACAGATCATTGCTTTGAGAGCATATAGGTCCTGTTTTGTCAAATCTTCTGATTCTTCAAAAGAAACTGGATACCCAGATTTGTATGCAAATTCTCTCCCTTTTTGATGTTAGACATTAATTTGAATTATTTTATAACACTGTTCAAGCCAGAAAAAACACAACGTGGGTTGGATCTGTCGTGCAGACTGCCATTTTGCAACCTCTAGCTCAGATAATCTGTAAAACTCTACTGTGACATTAATAAGAACAATTAGAGTTATTTTAAAATTCTGACCTTAGTTTCTGTCAATGCCATTTCCCTGTCTAATCTCTGCTCCTTAGCTATACTCTATCCTTTCTCACTCACCTAGGTTTTTGTGATCAATGTTTTTGATATCACCATAATCTCCTCTTCTTCTTCAGTCAGCCCTCATCCACTAACACTTGAAAAGACCCAACCCTGCCTACCATTCATGACCCTCGAGCCACAACCTTCTCACTCCTGTAACCTAACCATTCCTCTTCATCAAACCCTACCCACTATAGCCAGATTTTAAAACACCTCAAATTAAACAATCTGTGCAATGACTATGTGCTGTATTCACTTATGATAGTATGTGACTTTAAATGGAGAGAGCAACTTACTCTTTTATAGAAATATTTCCAGACAAGTGAAACTTGAATGGTATGTGTCTTATTCCATTTGGGTTGCTATAATAAAAATACTACAGGTTGGGTAGCTTATAAACAACAGAAATTTGTTTATCACAGTTATGGAGGCTGGATTAGGGTGCTGGCATGGTTGGGTGAGGGCTGTCTACTGGACTGCAGATTTCTCATTGTTTCTCCACGTGGTGGAAATGTTGAGCTAGCTCTCAGGAGCTTGTTTTATTAGAGCATTAATCCCATTCATGAGGGTCACCTTTACAACATATACAACTCCCAAAACCATCATATTGGGCATTAGGATTTCAACATATGATTTTTTTTAATTTAAATATATAAATATAGATGGTATACAATCTTATATTGGTTATACTAGTTTCAGGTATATGATATAGTGATTCAGCATTCTCAACCCTTACAATGTGATCACCCCACTAATTCTAATAATCATCTGTTACCATGCAAACTTATCACAATATTATTGACTATATTCCCCTTCACCTTTTCACCAATCCCCCCATCTCCTCCCTTCTGATAATCATCTCTTTGGTTTCTGTTTCTATGAGTCTGTTTTGTTTTGTTTTGTTTTAAATTCCACATGTAAGTGAAACCATATGGTATTTGCCAACAGACATATGAAAAGATATTCAACATTACTAATCATCAAGAAAATGCAAATCAAAACTACAATGGGATATCACCTCACACCTGTCAGAATGGCTATTATCAAAAAGTCAACAAATAACACGTATTGGCGAGGATATGGAGAAAGGGGAACACTTGTGCACTGCAAACTAGTGCAGCCTCTATATAAAACAGTATGGAGATTCCTCAAAAAACTAAAAATGGATATACCAAACAACTTGGCAATTCTATCTCTGGATATTTATCCAAAGAAGACAAAAACACTAATTTGAAAAGATATATATACCCCTATGTTCATTGCAGCATCATTTACAATAGCCAAGATATGGAAGCAACTTAGGTGTTTCTCGATAGATAAATGGATAAGGAAGATATTGTGTGTATACACAGACATATACACAATGGAAAATTATGCAACAATAAAAAAAATGAAATCTTGCCATTTGCAACAACATGGATGGATCTAGAGGGCATTATGCTAAGTGAAATAAATCAGACAGAGAAAGTCAAAATATGAATTTTGGAGGGTTACAAACATTCAATCCATAGCTGTAGGCTTATATTGCTGATATCTTTAGATAACAAATTTATGTTTCCTCTGAATATATACTCTTCTAATAAATGAGCCAGCAAACAAACTAATTCTGTTTGTGAAGGGTTCTTTAGGGTTTCACATAACAGCAAAAAAATAAAAATAAAATAAAATAATTCTTTGGTGATAATTAACATTTTAAATGAGGCATTGTCACATCTTCCTTACAATTTCACAATGCCATAATTGATCAGCAAGGTCAACATTTTCTTAAAACATACTAGTTTAATCATTGCTTTACCAATAAAACGTTAACCATTGAACAACTAAAATTACTCTTTTAAGCTCTATAAACTGAAGGAACATTTTTATTTATTGTTGTTGTGTAGAGTTCTAATTGGATGAAATTTGGCTTTGAAATTAAGTTTTGATTTGGAGCTGATATTATTGCAAAAAGGTAGAGCGCATAGGTATGGTGCTAAATACAAATTCCTTTTACCTTGGACAAGTTCTTTAATTTCTCTGAGCCTTGGTTTCCTATTCTGTAAAATGAGTGTGGTAGTTATGTGGTAATTATAATATCTATGTCACAGGACTTAAATGAGAATTAAAGGTGTTTATGCCTTTCACAGTGTTTTCACATGGGAAGCATCATATAAAGTCTCCAAGATATAATCTGATGTCAGCCATGCCTAACTGAAAATAGACTAAATTAGGAAAAATATAATCCTGATAGAGTATATTAGGGAAAATGTGTATAGAGGGATGAAACATAGTATATCATAGAAGAGAATAAGTAGCTATAGACAGGATTTTCACTTAAAAGTTACCAGAGAGCTTCCTGTTACTTAGAAGCAAAACCCTCCAAACTCACTAGTCTTTTCTCTGTTCAGTGAAAGTTCCAACCTCCTTCCCAACACCTGCCCTTTCCATCTGCTAATCCTTCTGCCTGCAACACTAAGCCCCGACTCTATCCCCTAACACCCTAGGCTGATGATTTCCTACCTTTCCTTCAAATCTCATTTTATATGAACTTGCCCCACAAGTATCTTACCTGGCTTCCCAGTCATAGGTTTTTCTGTTAAATTCTATCATAGTACCCTATATTTTTTATTCATTGAATTTATGAAAGTATATAATTATATACATTTATAAGGTTTAAAAGTGTCTGTCTCCCCCTTTAAATTGTAAACTCCATGATTGCAGAGACAGTGTCTATATTCCTAGTACCTGACAGAATGCCTGAGACAGTTCTCTTATTCAATACTTATTGAATAAATAAAAAAAATTTCTATGTAAGAACTTAATTAAAAAGTCTCTAGAAGATGTAATCAACTTGATTTAACTTCACACTAAGATCTAAGTAACTGTTATTGATTCTCTTTTGAAAGCACGTTTGGATGGGTGAGGAGAAGAAAAGGATGAAGATGGGGTAGTAGAAGCTAAACATAACATAAGCTTGGCCTCTGTCTCACATACCTTCCGTGATTGACTGAGCCTCTAAGATGGGCTGCTATCTCACAAGGTGTTATCCTTTCATTTGTAAATCGATTTCAGGTGAGAACACAAAGCAGCCATGAAAGTCTGAGAGTTCAAGATTTTAAAATTTGTTGTCTTGAAACTGTCAGCTAAATGGCTCCACTTTTCTCTTCCAAGGCTTATAAACTGACAAGACTGACAAGCTTGCTATCTTCCATCTCTGAAATGGACATATCTAGTTGAGGAAAGAATACTGAATATGTTTATGCAGGTGACATATTCTTTTTTTAAAGCTGAAATAAGTAGACATCGATGAGTTCATATTGGCAGTCTTCTCTCCCTAAAACCCACGTACACAGTAGACCTTCCTGGCACAGTGATCACCTACTCAGTCACTCAAGGATAGGATGTGAAGGTGAGGTGCATGATTCTCTCTGCCAGGATTCATGCTT
>NW_011889065.1:59382-64382 GCF_000151845.1 Pteropus vampyrus
ACTCTATCCCCTAACACCCTAGGCTGATGATTTCCTACCTTTCCTTCAAATCTCATTTTATATGAACTTGCCCCACAAGTATCTTACCTGGCTTCCCAGTCATAGGTTTTTCTGTTAAATTCTATCATAGTACCCTATATTTTTTATTCATTGAATTTATGAAAGTATATAATTATATACATTTATAAGGTTTAAAAGTGTCTGTCTCCCCCTTTAAATTGTAAACTCCATGATTGCAGAGACAGTGTCTATATTCCTAGTACCTGACAGAATGCCTGAGACAGTTCTCTTATTCAATACTTATTGAATAAATAAAAAAAATTTCTATGTAAGAACTTAATTAAAAAGTCTCTAGAAGATGTAATCAACTTGATTTAACTTCACACTAAGATCTAAGTAACTGTTATTGATTCTCTTTTGAAAGCACGTTTGGATGGGTGAGGAGAAGAAAAGGATGAAGATGGGGTAGTAGAAGCTAAACATAACATAAGCTTGGCCTCTGTCTCACATACCTTCCGTGATTGACTGAGCCTCTAAGATGGGCTGCTATCTCACAAGGTGTTATCCTTTCATTTGTAAATCGATTTCAGGTGAGAACACAAAGCAGCCATGAAAGTCTGAGAGTTCAAGATTTTAAAATTTGTTGTCTTGAAACTGTCAGCTAAATGGCTCCACTTTTCTCTTCCAAGGGTTATAAACTGACAAGACTGACAAGCTTGCTATCTTCCATCTCTGAAATGGACATATCTAGTTGAGGAAAGAATACTGAATATGTTTATGCAGGTGACATATTCTTTTTTTAAAGCTGAAATAAGTAGACATCGATGAGTTCATATTGGCAGTCTTCTCTCCCTAAAACCCACGTACACAGTAGACCTTCCTGGCACAGTGATCACCTACTCAGTCACTCAAGGATAGGATGTGAAGGTGAGGTGCATGATTCTCTCTGCCAGGATTCATGCTTACAAAAAACTGATTTCTTTCTCACAGGGGGATTGATGTTTTCAAATTTTTTAGGATCTGCCATTCGCAGTTTTAAAGAAACATTCCTGTTATAGAAAAAGTTAAACAACTATCAACTGCTGAGAGAGACAGAGGGATATGGGTGGGCTTTGGGTTTAGGAATTAACAAGTAATTAATGTTTACTATGCCCTAGGCTCTTTTTATATATCATCCCATTTAATCTCCAAAACTGTCCTAGAGACAGATGTCGTTATTCTCATTTTGTAAGTGGAAATATAAAACTCATAGATGTCATACAGCCAGTAAGTAGCAGAGACAACATTCAAACTCATATCTGTTTGATTCTAAACCTGAAGCATTATACCTATAAAAACAAAAATCTTGTCAGTTATGCCACCTAGATATTTTTTTTTTCTGAAGCACTTTTGTTCCTCTGACCTCATAGCAATATTAAACTTGGAACTTTGCCACAAATTTCTTTCCATTTTAATCCTAGAGTGAATGTAAAGGAGGAGAGAACATCAAAGGATTAAGGGACACAGGACTGAAAGATTCTTTGGAATGAGGACTGTATATTATTTATTTTAGTATCCTCGATGCCAAGCATAAGCCTTGACTCATGATAGAGGTTCAATAAGGTTTAATTGAGAAAGAAAAAAAAATTGGAGCTGATCAAGGACATCTCTTAGTAGTGGAAACACTAGGACACTTAAGCTTGATCTAAGATTTGCTGAGAGAGTTCTCATTGCAATATTAGGAGTATAAACTCTACATTCACCCAAAGGTGATTGGATCATGACTCACATTTCTAGCACATGAACTGATAATGGCAATAAAATCATTGTCCAGGCCAGAAAATTTAGGGAATGGCAAAGATATTGTTCCTCTCATTCCTAACTTCTTAGAAAGGGAACACACCATTCTTCGATCTCCCAGACAGGTATTTAAGTATCTATTAGCAGCAGGCACTATGTTAGTCACTGGAAATACAAAGATGAATGAACCCAGAATGCAACTCTCAGAAAGTTCACAGCCTAGTTGTGAAGACAGACCTATAAGCATTATTAATTTATAGGAAATATAGCCAAGAGTAATGGTAGATATAAACAGATTATTTTAGAAACTCAAAGGAAAGGTACCTGATCCATCTGGTAGTATGAGGAAAGATTGCCTGGAGGAGATGACACCTGAATTAAGTTTAGATGGATGTACAGAGTCTAGACAGAACCAAGTGAGATTTATCCAAGGTTTTCTAGACTGGTTCAATGTAAGAAAATCAATTAATACAATACACCATATCAAAAGAATATAGAAAATAAACACGATCATCTCAATAAGTTAAGAAAAATCTTGTATCAAAATCCAACACACTTAGGTAGGAGTGGGGAGGTAGATGGGGTAAAAGAAGTCAAATATATAGTGACAGAAAGAAATCTAACAATGGGAGGTGAACCCACAATGCAATATTTGTATGCTTTACTGTTGAACTGTACATTTGAAACTTACTGGATTTCGCTAACAAATGTCACCATAATATATTTTTTTAAATAATGAAAATTTAAGGCAAATGAAAAAATCCAACATAAACATATTTGATAAACATAATAAACTAAGAATAGAGGGGAATTTCTTCAACATAATATAGAATACCTAAAAATCCCTACAAGTAACATCAAAATAATCAATGACTGAATGCTTTCCTTTGAAATCAGGAACAAGGTAAGGATGTCCTTGTTATTTAACACAGTTCTGGAAGTTGTAGCCACTGCAATAATGTAAGAAAAAAATTAAAGGCATACAGATTATAAAGAAATAAAATTCTCCATTTGTAGATGACAAGAAAATCCCAAGAAACCTCTTTTCTCCTCTCTCTCTCTCTCTCTCTCTCTCTCTCTCTCTCTCACACACACACACACACACACACACACACACACACACGCACACACACATATCTCTGAGAATTAAAAGTGAGTTCTGTTAGTTCACAAGATATAATATCAACCAACAAAAATCTATTCAATTACTATATACTAACACTGAACATGTGGAAACAAATTAAAAACATAATACCATTTATAATCACTCCAAAGAAAATAACATAATTAGGTATATTAGATACAAATTTAACAAAACATACATAAAATCTATATGCTGACAATAATGAAATGTTGATTAAAGAAATTAAAGAAGACCTACAGAAAAAGAGAAGCATACTATATAAATGGATTGGAACATTCAATTGAGTAAAGCTGTCAATTTTCCCAAAAATTGACCCATAGGTTTTTAATGTAATCCCTATTAAAATCACAGCATAATTTTGTTGACATGTACAAGATTATTCTGAAGTCCCTAGAATAGCTAAAAGAATTCCTGAAATAAAAAGAATCAAGTGGTATATTAAGGCGTAATATTTATCTATAATGTTCAAAACAGTGTACAATAACCAAGCATAAGTCTTGGTGGATGGACAGACAAATAGATTAATTGAACAGAATAGAAAACCCAGAGTTAGATCCATGCAAATATGCCCAACAATTTTTTGATGAAGAGCCAAAAGAAATTTAGTGAAGGAGGACAGCATTTTTAATGAATGTTTCTAGAACAACTGGACATCATTAAGGAAGCAGAAGAATGTTGTCCTAAACCACACCTTATACATGAATTATCAAATTAACTCAAAACACATCGCAGGCTTAAATGTAAAACATATAACTATAAAATCTTTAGAAGATAATAGGAGAAAAGTTTCAGGATCTAGGGCTAGGCAGAGTTTAGACTTGACAACAAAAATGCCAGTCAAGTCATAAGAGAAAAAAATATTAATACATTGGGCTTTATCAAAATTAAAAACTCTTGCTGTATGAACAACCCTGTTAAAAGAATTAAAAGACAATCTACAGAGTAAGAGAAATACTTGCAACAACATATCCAACAAAAAAATCACTATCTGCAATACATAAGAAATTCTTAAATTTCAACAATAAGAAAACAACCAATCCAGTTAGAAAATGGGCTAAGGATAAACACAAACGATACTCTTAAGAGGATATACAAATGGTAGGGTTTCATTTTTAATGGCCAAGTCACATTCCATTGTATATATGTATTACTTCTTTATCCGATCATCTATTAATGGACACTTAAGTTGCTCCCATATCTTGGCTATTGTAAATAGTGCTTCAGTGAATATAGGGATGCATATATCTTTTTGAATTAGTGTTTTGTATTTCTTTCAGTAAATATCTAGAAATGGGTCATCAGGTAGTTCAAATTTAACCTTTTAAAGGAACCTCCATACTGTTTTCCATAGTGGCTGCACCATTTCGCAATCCCACCAACAGTGTATGAGGGTTCCCTTTTCTCTACATCCTTGCCAACACTTGTTTTTTTGATTTATTGATGATAGCCATCCTAACAGGTATGAGATGATACGTCATTGTAGTTTAACTTGTATTTCTCTGATTGGGGATGTTGAACATCTTTTCATATGTCTATTGGCCATCTGTATGTCTTCTTTGGAGAAATGTCTATTTAGATCATCTGCTCATTTTTTAATTAGATTATTTTGTTTTGTTATGTTTTGTTTTGTTTTTTGATGTTGAGTTCTATGAATTCTTTATAACTTTTGGATATTAACTCCTTAACTTCCTTGGTGAGTATCTTTCCCCATTTAGTAGGCTGTCTTTTTGTTTTGTTGATGGTTTCCTTTATTACGTTAAGTGAAATAAGTCAGACTGAGAAAGACAAATACCATATAATCTCACTTATATGTGGAATCTTAAGAACCAAAGAAACCAATAAACAAAACAGAAACAGACTCATAAATACAGAAAACAAATTCATGGTTGCCAAATGAGAGGGGGGTTGGGAGGTTGGGTGAAAAAAGGTGAAGGGTTTAAGAGGACAAATTGGTAGTTACAAAATAGTCATAAGGATGTAAAGTATAGCATAGAGAATATAGTGAATAATACTGTAACAACTAAGTATAGTACCAAGTGAGTACTTGACTAATCAGGGAGGAGGTCACTTCATAAAT
>NW_011889065.1:66882-73615 GCF_000151845.1 Pteropus vampyrus
CAAACTCCTGGAATCAGACTCAGAGAGCTACTCAAACTCATCTACTCATATTCTTGCAATCTTCTACAAGAATCACACACTATCAGAGCTAGAAAAAACTTAGAAAATTTACCCTCTCTATTTATAAGAGAGGAAACTAAGAGAGATGGTATATGAGTGACTTGTCCACAGGCACTGAGTTAATAGCAGAGCCAGGATTAGAACCTAGACAACAAGTTATAAAGCATGGGGAAAAAACAAGGAAAAAGCTTTTCTTCCGATATGTTTCATTCTGAAGTCTGTTGCTGGGCCACACAATGACTTGCTTCTGCTCCATTATTTGCTCTGTCCTTAAGACCCATGGTAGCTGACTGGAATTCAGTATGCATAATTGGGAACAGACTGTGTAGGTGGTGGTGCTGGTATTGGTAGTTTGGAGGAATTGATGCTGCTTTCTTTTAAAAATCCCTTGGTCCTCAGAACTATTTATATTTGATGTTTTAAATTAGAATCCAACCCCAACGATCCCAGGCTAATAAATGAAGTCGCATTTCCTTAACTGGTTCCTTCCAGCCTGAGAGTCCATAAAAACCTAAAAGCTCTCAATTTAAAATGAAACCTCTAGGCCAAGTTATCACCATATGTGCCTACCTCTGCAATTCCTTCCAGTTAAACTGCACAGGCCCAGTGAGAAATCAAATGCCAATTCAAGTGTGCTGGTCAGTACTTTATGATTTTCTCATCCTAATCAACATATGCAGTTATCTTGTTTTTCCTGGGATGGCTTGATGCAATTGATGACAGATTTCTTCATCATGCCTTTTTCTTTCTCCTTCTCTCCCATGCAAATGTTAGAAATCAAAATAACTACAAAATTCAGCATGAGTAAAAACTTTGATACTTTATCCCATCTTTGCTTTTCACCAAAGAAATCTTCTAGGATGTTCCTGTTTTAGTCTCAGTTCTTCAGAGTACACAGTACTCAATAAGGTAGGTAATAATAGCAGTTATTACAATGAATATTTACCATGTGACAGACACTGTGCTAAACCTGGACTAACTCAGTTAATTTTAATGAAGCAGGTTCTGTTATTAAAACCTTGATGCAAATAGACACACTGAGACTCAACAAAGTTAAGTAATTTGCCCAAGGTCACAGAGTTAATAAGTGGAAGTGCCAGGATTTGAACCCAGGTTTGTTGGGTTCTAAAATAATATGTCTTTAAGTAGTATCATACACCACCTTGAAGTTTTGTTGGATCCTTGTGAATGGTGACAGCAGCAAAAGAAATACAGTAAATGGAGCTTCACCACTTAAAGCAATAAAAGCCCTTCACTCTGTGTGCAATTCAGTACCAAAGAGTAGGCCCACGGGAAATTCTAGCTCAATGCATGCTGAAGAATCATAATGAAAACTAGTTTTAATTTTGGAGAAGCTATAAATAAAAATGAAGCACATTTAAGTTTTTAAAAAATCTTTAAAATGGTTATTATTGCCCAGTTTTCTTAATAATGAGAGTAAGTAGTTAGGCCAAAGTTATATAAACCTAAGTGAGATTTTTTTTCAGCACATATTTCTTACTTGCTGAAGCAGTCATTTTTTTTCTTTTATAACGCAGGAGCTAAAAGCATACTAGAGTAAAAGAAAACTATAAATATTAAAATGCAAAACTATTATGGCAAGAGTACAAACTTGTCTCAAGGAACTGCTTGCCTTTAAAATCTGTACCAACTGAATTTTCTTATTAAAGGTTTATTTTAAGAAAAGTCCAATTCCATTCAATGTGAGTACAATTCTTACAGTAGCAACCTGTCTTTCACAGTTAATTGCTGCTTGTCTCCTTGGATATAATCATTTGCATGATTGTGATTCTTTTCAATAATAAAAAGGATTATATAATCTTAGAGAAGCAAACATCATAAAATTTAAATTTATATGAAATTAAAGGAATAAATCCATGGTAACAAAACTATTAACATCTACCAAAAGAATAAAGTCTTTAATTTTATAGCCTATGTATTAGTAGAAAATCACTTTAGATTACACTACTTTTCATATGTCATTTAAATTTAAAATTTTAGAACTCATTTTGAAATCACAGTATTGAAAAGAAGATAAGTAGTATCAGTCATAAGATAATGTTTATAATAAATGAAGGCAGTGAGTGGGAAGCAGAAGTATCAGTGTGGTTTTGCCTCAGAGAAGTACAAAAGTAGAGGAGAAGCCACAGTCCACTTGGATGAAAGTTAGGTTATGTTAATATACGAGCTACTTATTTATCTGTTGTGTTCTATCTGCTTTTCACAGTTGTGGCACTCAAAACCAGTGCCCAATAGCTAAATACCACCTTGGCCCCTACTCCTTCCTATTGCTGGAGCTGGCTCAGATGCTATACCAAGCCAGCACCGAGGAGTGCCAGGCTGTATATCAGCTACCAGTCTACTCCTAAGGAAATTGCTGGGGATATAGCCAGTAATCTGGCTGTGTCCTTGACAAAACACAACACCTAATCACCACACACTGTGATGCTCCTTCTGTTGCTACACCAGAGTTGGCAAGCATCCTTCTCTCAGCATTAACCATCCAACTGTCACCTACAACATCATCTAGGGATGATTTTCTTTTACAGAATCATTTGCTTAATCAAGTCACAGAATCAAGTCATAGAATCTGGCTGATATATAATTTGGGCAAAATATAAAGGAAAAATATGTCTCTTAAAGAATAAGTTTGTTTGTAGCATTTTAACAAGCTCCTTCCTTTCCCCAATCCAGGCATAGATCAGGACAACTAAACTGTCATAGCAGAATGAGATGATTCTCAACAGTGCACTGAACAGTGAGGTGCATGAAGGCAGGTACTGTGCTGATTTTGCTAAGGCCTAGTACAGTAAGCTCTAGATAAAGCTTTATATGAATAAAGCTCTAGAATAAATAATTCATAAACAAATTATACCTATACTCGCCAGATTTTTAAATCCCAGCATCATTAGATTAGAATTATGTATCTTGATATATGAAGGCTTACTGCATAGTGATTTAGAACATGCTTTAAAGTGAGAAAGACTTGAATGACTTACTAGTAAGTCATTTAGACTAGTAAGCTTAAGCAAGTCACTTAAACTCTCCGACTCTTAGTTTTCTATGTACAATGCAAATAACAGTAGTATATACCTTATATAAATGTGAGTATTAAATAAAATAATACACATATGTAAAAGTCTTGGCATGGATCCTGATTCAATAAAGCACACAATAACTGTTGGCATTCTTAGTATTATCATTATTACTGCTACTGTAGTGTCAACATCTGGTTTTGTATGCAAATACCAGTCATGAAATTTCTTTTAAAAACAGTACAGAAAAGATAAAAATCGCCATTCATTTTCATTTAATAAAAAATGTCATTCATTAAAACTCATTGAGTTCAGTTTCCATTTATTTGTTCAGATACATGTATTCACTTCTGTAAGGGATAGAAGAGGTATACACACATTTACATAGTTTATCCTCTGCTGTTTTCTCTGTTTGTCTTCCATATTCCCACAGGCTTGGTCATACACGCTTTTGGAAGACCAAGAGAATGCATTTCTGTAATATGACTTTCTTTGGAAAATGGATTATACATGAAATATAAACACCTAAAGGATTCAGTAGAGGCATTTATGTAAGTTTCATTGATTTTAAAAGGAAATTGACCTCAAAGCCATATCTACATGGGCCACAGACAGTGCTATATTTTTAACAAGAAGAAATTCTTTGGCTTTTTTTCACCTAGTCTTTATTTTTCTTTTCAAGCAAAGCTAAGATTGACTATAGCCTTGATATGTCATTTTTAATGTATAAGTCACTTGTAAAACCTCTGAACTTTAGAGATATTAGGGGGAACATTTATTCCTCAATACTCTGGTTTCTCTAAGTAGGAATTAGACCTCTGGGCCTCTTGCTCCATCCCTAACTCCTCTCCATTGAGATGCCATGAGTTAACTGGTGGGTAGGTTATAGCCATTGGTCCAAAATTTTATTAGTGGGCCAATAATCTAAATCTGTAAGCATTTTCCTTCTCTCTTCACACCAGACCAGTGTAAGGCAGCAACTATAGGTAAGTGGTAAACTCTGCAGAACCAAATCTACCTTCAGTAGGTAGTTCCAAGATAAGGATAAGTGAGCACTAAGCCACTGTCTCAAATATAACTCAGTAATAAATGTGATGTTTTGATCTCTATCTTCTGGGCACTATGCTTATTGTTCAATTAGTTTTGAATGTGAGTGAATAAGAAATATGTCTTTGTTTCACCTAGACATCTGGAACCTTATTTCTGCAAATGAGTTCCAGTATGATTTCTTCTCTGTGTGTGAGTCTAGGATATGGCAGACTATGCAAAACTCATAAAAGTCTATAAGCAGCCTAGTGTGATAAAAAACATGAGCTTTAGAGTAAGACAGCACTGAATCTGAATCCTACTCTGCATCTTTCTACCTTTGTGACTTGGGACAATTTAACTAACTTCTCTGCTCTTCAGTTCGCTCATTTGTAAAAATGAATATAATAACTCAAAGATTCTGCAAAACTAAATGTATTTATGAATGCCTGGTACATGATAAACTCTCAGTAAATGCTGCTTTTATAAGAACATTATTATTATTTTTTATCACCACTGTCATTGGAATCATTACTCTAAACAAAGCCCTCTGCAGGTTCCCATGCTCCCATCCATAACTAAGGTACATGCTTGATACTTTGTGCAAAACCAGTTCTGAAGGCTCTGAAGAGGAGCAGAAACCAGCACTCATATCCAATTTGATGCCCTTACTTAAAAAATGTTTCTGTGATCTTTTAGAAACAGGAAAGTAAAGCTATTATGGCCCTAATGATTTCAGAAGCCCTTGCCTCTATATGAGTAGCTTCTTTGGAGATAAAAAATAAGAAAAGGAAATAGATGAAAAGGATGTTATCTGTGTCCTTCCAAGGACAAATCTGTCTGACTCCAGAGGCTACACTCTTAAATCCTATATCACTTCTTCCTGTTATCTTCCCAGGAAGAGAAGCTCCTGATTAAAAAAAGAAATATGTTATAGGAAAGATTTTTCTGAGTTCAAACTATGGTAAGACCTCAGCTCCCCAAAAACTAGCTGTCTAAAAGCTTCAATCTGCTGTAAGAGCACATATCTTAAAAGTTATCCAAACAAAATAAAACTATATTTATGATCAAAGGAATAGCTTCTAAACATCCACCAACAAATGGACAAAGGAGAGAAGTATCAAAGAGGTAAATATTTCAAATAGTATATTAAGATTGGTCAATTCACTCTGCAGTGTGGAGAATATTCTGTTGACTGGTGATTTATACAAAATGTCAGCTTAAGACATTTTATTCCTGAAAAGAAAATATTAGAGAAGCAATTGAAGAAAATAGAAAACTTAGGTATATTGGTAGTGACTTGAAGCAGTTGGGACATGGGAGTAGGAAAAAGCAGCATATTTCAGAAAGAAGGTAGCCCACAATCAAGAGACAAAAGACATACCTGCTTGGCAGTGTAGTTAGGGGTGAAACAATGATTGAGAGCTACCTTGCACCTCATTAATACCACTTTAGATATGAGAAGCAGGTAAATGCATACTCCGGTCTCAATACAATACCTCTGAAGACTTGACATCTCTATGCGCACGAGCTGAACTCTATTAGAATAAGCAATAAACCTTGACCAATGCTGCATGCACAAGCAACACAGCTAAAATGAGCGCAGCATGGAAATCATCAATCTCTCTTCAAAGAAGGGCAAGGAGCAGAATTGTAAAACAGTAACACAAGGAAAGGAAAAACAACCAAGAACTAAAAGCACAGAAAAGGATTGTAGATTTAAATAAAATTTATAACAAGAGGTAACATTTATTATTTCCTAGATATCAGATACACAGTTAAATGTTTTTATTTCACTATATTATTTAATGCAGCAACCCTGCAATTTAAGTACTATTATTATACCCATTTTAAAAATGAAGAAACTTAATCATAGAAAAGTTAAGTAACCCGTCTGACTCCAGAGTTCACAGTCTTAAATGCAATATTGTCTCTTCTCAGTATCTTTCTGAAAAGAGTAGAATTTAATTTTTAAAATAGATCTTGAATCATTAAAAGTCTGGATACTCAAATTATAAGACCCAGGACATATCCTCTGTGAATCTTTTTTAAAGACCTCTTATCTTTGTCCCAGTGCTCATTGAGAAGGTGAAAGATTTTTATTAGGCAATATATTTGACCTAATTGTGTGACTTTTCAGAAGGATGACTTTGACATTTCAAAATGAGATGGAGCATTAGATGGCTACATATAGTTGATATTAAAAAAGGAAAAGAGCAATTTATGATGCTGCAAAAGAATATAATTTTTCCAGGGAAAAAAAGACTTCTGAAAATTACCTGAATATATTATATATTTGCAAAGCTCATAAAACTGAGCAGTATTGGCAATAGTTGCTATCTCTGTTTTTTATAAGTAACTGTCAAAGAATAATTTTCACACATATCCATAACCTGCTCTACACACAAACACACAGATACACATGTGTGCGTGCACACACATAAAGTTCAATTTAATTTTTAAGCACAATAAAGATAGACTACCAATGTTTCCATGTACTGGCTGAACCATGGCTTAGCTGGAAGTGAATTGGGTCAGAGATCATACAGACTTGATGGAAATATGGAGAAGCCCCGGCAAAAATAATTTTCAATATAGTGCTAGGGGATTGG
>NW_011889065.1:74541-76890 GCF_000151845.1 Pteropus vampyrus
GGGACAATCCACTATTATAAGCCTGCTGATAGGATACCCTGAGAAGGACACAGTATCAATTGTGAGATATTCCTACCGAAAATTCATAATCCAAATCAAAAAGAAAGTTGAGAAATATTTTGCAAAATAATTGGCCTATACATTTTAAAAATATAAAAGTCAAGAAACACAGATAAAGGGATGGTTCTAAATTAAAGGAGCCTAAAGAGACATGACTACTAATTTCAGTGAATGATCCAAGATTGGATTCTGGACCAGGAAAAGGAGCTATAAAAGACATTATTGGGGCAACTGCTGAAATTTGAATATGGAATAGATAACAGTAGTATATCAATATTAAATATACTAATGTTGCTAACAACTGTGGTCATGTAGGATAATGTTCTTGTTCCTAGGAAATACACACTGAAGTATTTAGGAGAAAGTGAGCATGGTTCAGTAACTTATTTTCTTTCAAAAAATGTATATGTATATATGTGTGTGTGTATGTGTGTGTGTGTGTGTGTGTGTGTGTGTTTGTATAGAGAGGGGGGCAAAATATAAACAATTGGTGAATCTGGGTAAAGGATATATGAGAGTTCCTTGTACTATTCTTGTAACTTTTCTGTAAATATGAATTTACATCAAAGTAAACATTCAAAACAAAAATGTCCTCAGGAAAGATATTTGGGATTCCATCTTGGGGCCTGAATGCTTTTAAATATCCAATGGAAGAAGACATTGAACCTAGAATCAAGGTAGGGGTGCGCTCATGTTGTGAATAATAAAAAACAAAAAAACAGACAATAAAAAAGTTTTTAACACCAGAGTTTAAAACAAAGACTGGTCAGCAGGGAACAGAACAAAAACTCAGTTGACAAAACTAGAGTCAAAAGAGAACAAACAACATAGCTAACTCAGTGGTGAGCAGGTAAATTATTAGTGCAAAGCTCTGTGTAGTCATTCCGCTAACAAATCTTCAAGGGTTGGGAACCAAGTATATTATTACAATTAGATTTAGTAGAAAGTTTTATGCAGCAGCACTGTGTAACAGCCTGATTCACCTGGAACCAGTTGCAGTATAGATCTGTACAGCTTAATTCTGTAAGCTCTCAAGTAAGAAAATTTGGAAAATGTAATCACCCTAGAGTTTTCAAAAACATTACACTTTGTCTCTTGCTAATAAAACATAATCTAATGCATGAATAGAGAGGAATAGTTTCTTTTTTTCTTGTCCCATTATTGTGTCCTTTAGAACCAGAAGATAAGAAAATATCTAACTTTATACTCTTGGTTCTCAATCATAGTTACCCTTTGAAATCAGCCGGAGAGGTTTTAAAACTACCAATGCCTGTACCTCTCCCCGAGAGGTTCTATTTCATTAGTCTGTAGTAGAGCCCAAACAGTAGCATTTTTTTTTTTAATGTCCTCAGATGATTCTAACGTTCAGCCAGGGTTGAAAACTACTGGTCTAGATATTGTTTCTCAAAATGTCATTTCTGGACCATTTGTATTAGAATTATCTGGAGTATTTATTAAAAATAAGAAATTCTGGATCCTACTCCATACTTACTAAATCATAATTTGGGATGTCAGACTTTTTAAGCAAGTTCCCAAGTAATAGTCATGCTTACTAAATATAAGAACCACTGCTCTGGATTTTTTAAGGGCTCACTTTTAAAAAGCAAGGTTAGTTCTCTAGGAAATATAATTATTTTCCATTGTTCTGTTCACAGAATGTTACCTCACTGATCTTATAAAACTAGGTGCTTTTCAGACTACAATATATTATGATAGATAAAATTTCTTTGGAAAGTCGATACATTATACAAAGCTCTCATTCTGATTTTAACATAGAATATAGACATTTTAATATATTGTTGCTAGGGATTCTATTAGAAGTCAAATATTATAAAAGGCTTGGAAAAAAACTGAGATGTGCTGTTTCACCTGCAGGACTGCTGCCACCTGATAGTGATGATGAGCAATTTGCCACTCGAGATATACCCTCCAGCAGAGCACAATTTCACAAATTTTTGAAATGGTGATGGTGACTTTTCTTATATCCTGGTAGCAAATAATGCAAGTAAGAAAATTACATATGAACTAATGAAGGTAAGTCCATGATCTGTTCCATAAAGGATAAAGAAATATGAGATAGTGTTGTGAATCCTACAGCCAAGTCAAGAAAAAAAAAATGAAGATGATGATTTTCTGGAGAATAAGAAAACCATTTGGTTTTAGCATTTAATTCACTAATTAATTGTGGATAAAGATAACCGTATCATATTACTCAGGATCTTCATTTGTAGTTCCTCTATACAGAGAGGTAAGAGAATAAAATAAAAGTTCACACCAGGGTCTTTTTCC
>NW_011889065.1:78010-103955 GCF_000151845.1 Pteropus vampyrus
AACTCAGTTGACAAAACTAGAGTCAAAAGAGAACAAACAACATAGCTAACTCAGTGGTGAGCAGGTAAATTATTAGTGCAAAGCTCTGTGTAGTCATTCCGCTAACAAATCTTCAAGGGTTGGGAACCAAGTATATTATTACAATTAGATTTAGTAGAAAGTTTTATGCAGCAGCACTGTGTAACAGCCTGATTCACCTGGAACCAGTTGCAGTATAGATCTGTACAGCTTAATTCTGTAAGCTCTCAAGTAAGAAAATTTGGAAAATGTAATCACCCTAGAGTTTTCAAAAACATTACACTTTGTCTCTTGCTAATAAAACATAATCTAATGCATGAATAGAGAGGAATAGTTTCTTTTTTTCTTGTCCCATTATTGTGTCCTTTAGAACCAGAAGATAAGAAAATATCTAACTTTATACTCTTGGTTCTCAATCATAGTTACCCTTTGAAATCAGCCGGAGAGGTTTTAAAACTACCAATGCCTGTACCTCTCCCCGAGAGGTTCTATTTCATTAGTCTGTAGTAGAGCCCAAACAGTAGCATTTTTTTTTTTAATGTCCTCAGATGATTCTAACGTTCAGCCAGGGTTGAAAACTACTGGTCTAGATATTGTTTCTCAAAATGTCATTTCTGGACCATTTGTATTAGAATTATCTGGAGTATTTATTAAAAATAAGAAATTCTGGATCCTACTCCATACTTACTAAATCATAATTTGGGATGTCAGACTTTTTAAGCAAGTTCCCAAGTAATAGTCATGCTTACTAAATATAAGAACCACTGCTCTGGATTTTTTAAGGGCTCACTTTTAAAAAGCAAGGTTAGTTCTCTAGGAAATATAATTATTTTCCATTGTTCTGTTCACAGAATGTTACCTCACTGATCTTATAAAACTAGGTGCTTTTCAGACTACAATATATTATGATAGATAAAATTTCTTTGGAAAGTCGATACATTATACAAAGCTCTCATTCTGATTTTAACATAGAATATAGACATTTTAATATATTGTTGCTAGGGATTCTATTAGAAGTCAAATATTATAAAAGGCTTGGAAAAAAACTGAGATGTGCTGTTTCACCTGCAGGACTGCTGCCACCTGATAGTGATGATGAGCAATTTGCCACTCGAGATATACCCTCCAGCAGAGCACAATTTCACAAATTTTTGAAATGGTGATGGTGACTTTTCTTATATCCTGGTAGCAAATAATGCAAGTAAGAAAATTACATATGAACTAATGAAGGTAAGTCCATGATCTGTTCCATAAAGGATAAAGAAATATGAGATAGTGTTGTGAATCCTACAGCCAAGTCAAGAAAAAAAAATGAAGATGATGATTTTCTGGAGAATAAGAAAACCATTTGGTTTTAGCATTTAATTCACTAATTAATTGTGGATAAAGATAACCGTATCATATTACTCAGGATCTTCATTTGTAGTTCCTCTATACAGAGAGGTAAGAGAATAAAATAAAAGTTCACACCAGGGTCTTTTTCCATAAAGAAACTCTTGAAGTCTTGCTGAGGTCATTGCACCATAAAAACTGTAACAAAAATTATATTTTCAGGAATGAAAGAATGATTGAGTCACTAATAAAAAATCATATAACAGCTGATTTCTCAACAAAAACTTTGCAGGCCAGTAGGGATTATCACAAAATATTCAAATTGATGAAAAGCAAGGACCTATGACCAAGATTATTCTCCCCAGCAAAGCTATTCTTTAGAATCGAAGGACAAATAAAGAGCTTCCTAGACAAGAAAAAGCTAAAGGAGTTTATCAACACCAAACCTGTATTACAGGAAATGTTAATGAGACATTTAAGTAGAAGAAAAAAAAGATCAAAAATATGAAAAATAAAATGGAAACAACTATATATCTATCAACAATGACTTTAAATGCTTTAATCAAAAGACATAGGATGGCTTAATGGATAAGAAAACAGACCCTTACATATGCTGCCTAAAAGACTCGCTTCAGATCAAAAGACACACAGACTGAAAGTAAGAGGATGGAGAAAGATGTTTCATTAAAACGGAAATGAATAAAAAATAAGACGTGATAGCAACACTTATACCAAACAAAATTGACTATAAGATAAAGGCTATAACAAGAGACAAAGAAGGACTCAGTAATTCCACTTCTGGGCGTTTATCTGAAGAAACCCAAAACACTAATTCAAAAAGACATAAGCTTTCATATGTCCATTGCAGCATTATTTACAATAGCCAAGATATGGAAGCAACTTAAGTGTCCCTCAATAGATGAATGGATAAAGAAGCGGTACATATTTACAATGGAGTATTACTCAAGCATTAAAAAGAATAAAATTGGGCCATCTGTGACAACATAGATAGACCTAGACGATATTATGCTAAGTGAAATAAGTCAGACAGAGAAATATAAATGCCATATGATTTCACTTATATGTGGAATCTAAAAATCAAAATAAATGAACAAATAAAACAAAAAGACTCATAGATACAGAGAACTTGAAGGAGATGAAGGAGAAAGCTTGGAGGAATGAGAGAGAAAGAGGATGGGATTAAGAAGTACAAATTGGTAGTTATAAAATAGTCATGGAGATGTAAAGAATAGCAGTGGTAATATAGTTGATAAAATTGTAATAACTATGTATGGTGTAAGATGTGTGTTAGATTTATCAGGATGATCACTTTGTAAATTATTTACATCTCCAATCACTGTGTTGTACACCTAAAACTAATATAACATTTTATGTTACTGTAATTGAAAAATTAAATGTTATTTTAAAAGGAGAGGAGATTAGAGCATAGTGGTAAGGTACAGGCAAGAAGAGATGCTTCAGAAGGAACTTACTCTGCTAGAACCTTGATCTTAGACTTCCAACCTCCAGAACTGTGGAAAAATAAATTTCTATTGCTTTTTAAAAAATCAGATGACAGTGTAACATACTTAATGTGGTAAAAAAAAAAAACATGTATCACATTTTTGGAAACTTTTACAAAATGAAATCAGTTAAATCTCTGGCACTCAGAAAGTTAACTTGTTATACAGAAATCGTAGTTATACAAAATGTATCGTCCACCTTAATTCTTTGGGTATAAATTTCATAAACTATGTGAAGAGAACATACTGAGATCGGCTCTTCTCATTATTACGAAGTAATTGTATTTCCTTTGTTCATTTGGCTACATTAATGTGTCCTAAGAAACCAACTAGTTTAACTCTTATTTATGTTCTAAAGAGTTAAGCAATATAAAAAGACATTTAACATCCTCACTAAGTATTCCAATTCCATGTAACTCCATCTGGGAATTGTCATAAAGAAAAATGAACACGTTTGCAGTCATTATCTTTAGATTTCTATTATCACAAGTATATATTTCTTTTATTTAACACTATGCCATGTTTACAAGTTTCCCAATAAATTTGGGAAGTGAGCAGGGATTTATGCTGTGAAATGCAAACGAACTTTATAGCAAATTCAAACACATTTTTATTTACTATGGTTATAATTTGTAAAATATTATTCTATGATAATGGACATAAGTCTTTCATTTCAATAAATACATTTTCACAAAGCTAGATAGATGATTAATCTTTTCTAATATATGCACTATCTATGTTTTCAGACAGAGATCTTAACTCAAAACTATGTAAATAAAGTTGTCTACATATATAATTTTGTAATAGATATTCAGTAATAGACAAAAAATACAGATTTAAACATTTATAGGATGAAAAACTAGTGCCAAATTTAGAAAAGTAACAGTGAATCAGAATGAAGAGAATGGCTTACTCCACAGCTTCTCTCACACTGTCAACCACGTATAGGTTATTCCATAGAATTAAGTCTAGATATTGGATATGGGTAGATACTAAAAATGTTCTTAAAAATGGATTACGTTCAAAATATTTTGAGTGGTTTCAAAAAGTAAGTCCAGCCCCTCTAAGAGACAGTTCTATAAATAATTTAGGAAGGGAAATGCTTCATGATCATTAACAGATGTCACCAGTCTTCTTTAATCAATAATAAGCAGTTTGTTTGCTCCAAATCAGAAGATAGCCTTTCTTTCCACTCATCCAGCAGGTAGTTTGTAAGCACCTACTATGTGACTGGAACTGGGCTAGGCACTGGAATACAGTCGTAAGGCTAGAGAAGAAGAATTAAGAGTCATCTGAGAAACATAACCTGATGTCCAAAAGTTCATTCCAATTAAAGAAACATGGCTACCATGCTCAGTTGATACCTGAGAATATTAAAAGAATCAAAGAACACAGCTGAAACAAGGACAATATTAGACAGTTTGTAGAGGTAAAGAGCAAGTCATAGGAGATTGGTAAAAAAAAAAGACACTAGCTCTGCCTAGAATTATGTATCTTTTGATGTGATTCATGTACATTTTGCATATGTGTTGTTTATCTTTTTGAATACTTCTTTTTATTGTGGTAAGCACACAATATGAGATCTACTCTCTTAAATTCTTAAGTGTACAATGTAATATTGTTATCTATAGGTACAATGTTGTACAGATCTCTAGAACTTATTCATCCTGTATAATTGAAACTTTATACTCATTGTACAAACAGCAAAGTGGAGAATTGCTGTGTCGTTTACTGTTTAACGAAATATTTTAACAATTATTTTATATATAAAGTGTTGATTTCTTAATTTTTATACATTAGAGCCATAGGTGGTATCTACGAGTAGCTACTTGAATGTATAAGCGAAGCATTCACCACTTGCAAACTTCTGCCATGTCAGCCCTATTTCAGTGAAACCAGAATCACACAAGACCATTTTACTGGAGCTGGGGCAAGGGACAATGAGAAAGCAAAGATGCTGGCTTAGAATACTGATAGAAGCAGGGTAAATTAGCAGATAAAATCAGACATGATGGGGATCTAGACAAAAAGATGTGGGCCAGCAATAATAAAACCATGGGTTTTTATGAACAAAGGGATCCAGAAACAAGATTTCTGTTATACATAAGAAACTTTATTAGGTATACACTGTAATTATAATATACACCTGTGATTTATCATTTGTATTCCCAGGTTATTTGCACTGCTTAAAGAAGGTATGTGAACAGAGAGGCAGAGATTGAAGTGTTGAAGCCACAAGCCAAGTATTCCTGACAGCCACCAGAAACTGGAAGAGGCAAGGAATGAATTCTCCTCTAGAGCCTGCAGGGAAAGCGTCACCCTACACACACTTTGATTTTAGCCCAATGATACTGAATTTGGGCTTCTAGCTTCCAGAATGATGAAAGAATAAATTTCCATTGTTTTAAGCACAAAGTTTTGTGGTGATTTGTTGCAGCAATCACAGAAAACTTTATACAAATATTTCACATGACCAACAGCCAGTGTGGATGCTAAGTCACTATTGAGTGAAAGAAAAGGGGCAAAAGCTGAGTTCATAAGGCCATAGCCCAGAAATAACATCTCCTTATAATCCAGGTGGTGATGATAGAAAACAAAACAAAACAACAAAAACAAAAACTAAAACTAAACAGAAAAAAAATCAGGATTCTCTGTACACTTATTATTATTCCTAAGGGCTATTATAAAAATTTTATAAGACTTCTAAAACCAGAATGAGGGAAAAAAAAACTATTCATTCTTTCCATTTCCATGGCTGTTAGCTTTTGATATATCTTCCTATTTTACTTTATGTTCATTTCTTTCTGACAGAATCTTTTATGTACGTAAATATTTAAAAAAAAATAT
Organism: Pteropus vampyrus; assembly: GCF_000151845.1. Classification (NCBI taxonomy): domain Eukaryota; kingdom Metazoa; phylum Chordata; class Mammalia; order Chiroptera; family Pteropodidae; genus Pteropus; species Pteropus vampyrus. The sequence goes on from NW_011889065.1 coordinate 83,731, forward strand.
TTCAGTTACTGCTATCAAAATAGCTCTTTTCCTTGAAGTAGCTTTCCAAGGAAAATGGGTTATGGCTTTTAAAATTTGATAGCAGAATCAAAGTGAAAGATAAAAAGTAAGGGGTAACCTAAGTTGACTAAAGGAAATATAATGTATTTAGAGCTAAAATTTGTTTAAGAAGTTACCCTGGCACTCACACCAGTAGCCATGTACCCAAGAGTGATATAATGAGAAAAGGTACTAAATTTGTTACTTTGGGATAACCTCAAACTCAACTCAAAGTTGTAGACACTTACAAAGGCTTCTATGAATTATACCTATCCCCACAGTACACAATTCCCTCTTAATTCACTGCTCCCACCACACATAACCACATATCAGCACTGTAAGACATACAAAAAGCAGCTGATTACTATAGTGCACTTTTGTTTTGTTTTGTTTTGTTTTGTTTTGTTTTGTTTTGTTTTGTTTTGTTTTGTTTGGTATCTTGTGACATGTAGTGCCCACCTAGTAGAAGTGGAAAAGTTGCCAGATCAGTGATGCCCAACATTGATTGTATATTAGAATTACCTGGGAAATCTTAACACTATGCTTAATACCCAGCTCCAGAGATTTCAGTCTATACATCAGAATTTATAAAATCCCCCTACCTGCAAATGATTTTGAAGTTCTGATAAGGTTGCAAACCATCTGGGCACCAAGGATATATCTTAGTCCAGAGCTTCTTAAATTCTACTGTGCATAGGAATCACCTTAGGTTTTTGTGAAAATACAGATTCTGATACATTAGATAGGAAATGAAGTCCTGCATTTCTTACAAGTTCCCAAATGATGATGATGATGGTTGTTGAGGGCTATACTTTGAGTAGCTAGAGCCAAAATCACTGCTTCTTTATTTCTGGAAAATGATAATATATATTAGTAAAACACACTGCCATTTCCAGATAAGGCTGCTCTTACGAAGAAACAACTGGACTCCAGGAGATCCAGCTGCTCCAGGTTCTACACAGCCACCCCAGTTTCTATCCAGCCAATCCAGGACCAAGAGAAATGATGTCTCAGCTCACCTATGACCCATCTGCTGCACACCAGTGGCACACTGGTTGCATATCTTTGGCTTAGTCTCATACATTTCATTACCAATATCCAATATCTATAAATAAGACAAATACTAAAATTATATACATAGGAGAAAATACAAACTATACATGCATTGCCAAAGTGGATGCAGGTCATAAGCTCTGTCAATAAATAAGGAAATTTGGGATATTTGAGAACTACAGAAGCACAGTCAATGTAAACAAAGGAAAAAGGAAAAGGTCAACAGAAATTTGAAATAGTAACTGAATTCACACATTTGCCTCATAAGGTGGCTGCCCAATATTACTCAAACCAGTTTGTGTTTCTTCATTTGTAAACCTACCATAGTACAATATCGAGCTATTTAGAGACTAGTACAAAAGGAGTAATTAGAACGAGACACAAAGACTTTTAGCATGTCTGTGGCATTCAAATGTTCACCAGTATAGATATGTGTGTACTCTGGAGCTAGAAGGGAGATATAAATGCATATACTATTATTTGTAACATGCAAAACAATGAAATATCTTCCTTATTTTTAAGAGTTAATAATTTAAAAGTATTGCAACATGGTAGGGGAAGAAAAAGCTTCTACTATATAGTTAACTTTTTTTTTACTTAATTGCCAATAAATCTTATGCTTAACTTATGTTTATAAAAGGTAAAATTAAATTATTTCTGCAACTAACAGGTAATTTTAATTTCCATTTGAACAAAATGCAGATGAAAGTTTAGGGATAACAATTTAAATAAATATTGACAAGATTATACAGTTCAATAATATAACCAGAACTAGAATCCAGTTCTCTTGAATCCTTGTTCAGTGCACTCTATATCAGGAATTAATATATGTCAGCTAATTTGAAAAAAAAATAGAGATTTATGAGATGGTGAAGCAAATGTGCCTAAGCTGTTTCCTGAAACAGTACCTTTAGAATGTTGTCATTCTTTACAGGCATCATCAAAAAGGCAGCTAAGCACCAGTCTACTCTGTATATTTGTAAGGTTGTTTGGCAAAGATTTCAGAATCCCAAGTAAATCACTGTGGGTAACTTTTCTGGCATGAAAATATCTACTTGAATCATCTATAAACTCAAAAAACCCAAGCGGTATATCTGATGGGTGACTAGAAATGGATATAGACATAAGTTTTAATGAAAAAGTTTCATCACTCTAGCTGATGATTCATGTGGTGAAATTTTTCTATTTCTGATTTCTCTGCCTGTCAGTCCATTCTTGTAAAAGTCACTGTTGATGGGTCAACATCATTTTGTTGACATTCTTCAATAGCATCATAGTGTATTGCTCACATCTTGTCACATAGAAGGAAAAATTTTTTCTCCACTGAGAATCTTTTTTCTCCATTATTATCATCGAAAGAATGAGTTGCAATGCTTCAGAAATTTGAGAACATCCATAGGATTATTTGATTTTCCAACATTGCTCCCTCAAAAATACTCTTTGACATATTTATCTTTAAATTAAAATTTATTTTATGGAATTTGGAAGATTATATTTGTTCATACATTGGAATGTTGTAAAACCATTCTTTAAAATGACTCCATTAAAAACCAAATATATCTTTAATGTTAGAATTTTTCTCTTACAAAAAGGTTGTCTGAAAATATTAATGATCAACAGCATATTTTTCAACCAAATATAACCAAATTATACTTTATTTACCTATGAAAATATGTAATATTTCAGCACAAGTCAAAGTTCAAATGATAATCAGAGTGATCAGAATTCCAGAATCAGCATTTATTTGAATTGTCCAAGTATTTTACATGTAAGATATGATTTTTCTAATATTTTCGCAGATAGTAAAGTTAAAATTAGAATCTACTATTTAGGTTTTTAAAACTGAGTAGTGATTGTAAAGACAAACATACAATTTGTTATTAATTTGAATGCTTTATCCCACTTTCTTGCATACTCTTAATGTCTCTGAGAAGCTCCTTGCCCAAGATCTGAAAAACTGAAAAATGATACATAGGAGAGGGAGGTAGAGAAGCAGAATATCACCTTTATTATTACTGATGTAGTATAAGTTGAAGGTTGTAGCTTTAGTTCTGTTAATCAGATAATATCTTTAATAATAAACCTTGGAATCAGACAAGGGAATGTACCAATTCATAACAGTACTGAATCAGGACAGGCTTTGTTTCCTGTAGAGGTGGAACAAAATATATCTCTTTGTGGCAGAGGTAGTCTAAAACAAGAGAAGGAAGGAATTTAGTCAAGCATGCCATTGCTTACCAATCACAGAAGTCATTCCAACTCTCCTGGGGCAGAGTGATTTAGAGGAGTACAGAGCTGCCATGAGTGTGTTTAGAATATTCTCTCCTTATGGAATCCAGAGAACTTGGGAAAAGGCATCATTTCCCTCTAACATAAATTATGCAAGATTTGACCTACGTCTTGTTAATGGTGCTTTGTCTCTGTACTTCACTCTGGCATCACTCTCTTCTGCTCTTTTACCACTCTCTCATGTGCCCATTGATTGTATTTACCAGTAGGGCAAATAGGGATCTGCCCTTCCTTTGGCTCAAGTAGATAAGGCGATGGACAGCACTTAACAGAAAACCTTAATAGGTGAACTTATGAAGTCCCCAGGCCTTTAAAAAAGCAGTCATAGAATTGAATGAGGAAGGTCATGGTAGCAAAATGAGATAAGAAACACAATATTTTGGTGAGAGACAGAAGCAGATTCATCCAGCAGGAGCCAGAACAGATAAGGAGGTAAATCCTGATAGTAGCGTTAACATTCTGTAATTATAACATTTTCTACATTTATAGAAAATGTCTTGACTTTGTTCTAGACATTGCTTGACTCACACAACATTCATTAAATCATGTTGCCCATAATAAAATCTACATTCTCCCAGCCAAAATCAGCTATAGCACCAATAAAGTAGCTTGGGCTAAAAGACATAGAATGAGCACAACCAGTTCTCATATATAGGCATATTCTGCATATATAGATAAACAGAATATAATAAATATAAATATCTCCATCAGGTTTATAAATATGCTATTTCAGAGGTTAAATTTTCAGTTTAACAATTGTCATTATGAAGGTATTTTCTATATTATAAAAGCTTTGCACTTTAAGAAGCTGGTCCATAGTAATAGTGTGTTATTGATGCAGGTAAAATATCCACTCTTCTAGAGATAAAGATACAGGGGAAGGAAAAACTAAACAGAAAGCAATTTTTAACAGATCTATTTTCCTGTCACCAAGCAGAAACTTAATAGTCCTTACTGTTCTGTGCCAGTAGACCTTTAGGAAATATTACCTTACAGTCCATGGCTTCATAGCCATTTGCCATGTAGTAAATCTCTCTTCTTTTGGGAAAATAGATGAACTTGATAAACTGTCAATAAAGGGACTTCATAGATGGACTGTTTCAATCACAATTGATAATTTAATATTATAACTATGAGAAGAAAAACCTAACATGGTCCTTAAAATCTTAATAACCTGTTCTTTGTTCTGCAAATATTTGCGCATTTCTACATATTTCTCTTAGAGACTATAGTAAGCTTCAAGTGAGAAAGACAATGCTATTAGTACCTGATATCACTATCAATTAACTCATATAAAAAAATAGAAAGAAAGATGAACTTGCTCCCTAGGAAGCAGTGAATAGGTTGGGTTCAGAGATAATCCTATGTTTGCCCAACTTAAGACAGAGACAGTGGGGTATAGTGGAAGTGTTTTCAGGGTTTGAACTTCTGAAGTATTCAAAGAAAAAAAAATTACTGAGAAAAACCCGAGAAACCAGAACGGGTTATACCTGATTAATATTTACTATTATCTTGAGTAGAAAACTTAAGGCTTTAAAAAAGAAAAGTAATTTAATTCATATCTGTCTCTTAGAGTTTTAAATCTATCACTCTCTGCCTTAATAAAAGAAAGAGTAAGCTAATTAATTTAGAAAGTGGCAGAGAGAAGCAAGTCTCCCCTCAAACACTCCTTTTTCTATGTTTGTATTTATTCAATTTTAACTTATATATATTTTGTCAAACCTTCATAACTGTCCTATGAAGTATATAAAAATGTTATTCTTTTAACTAATTTATTATTGATGAAGATACTTTACTGTTTTATCTCTAGGTTTCCTGACTAGAACTGTGATTTCTAGCAGCATAGTCATAATGGATTTACACTATAAAACCATTGGGACAACCCAAATATTTGCCCTATATATTTGTTCCTATGGAATTCACTGGTATGTTCTTTCACAGAAGCATTAAGAAAAATTTCAAAGCCCCAAAAATATATTCATTAAATGACTGCATTTTTTAATGTTCAATTCCATTATGCCAATCATCTGGAAACTTAGATATTCTTGAACAGAACTTTTTAAAAGTTCAAGAACCCATGCTGAATGTGTCTGTTATTTCTAAAGTATCTTGTCTTTATTAGCAAGTCTCCACACTTTCACTGACTCACACTTATTATCAGTCCTAAACTTGAGATCTTTCAACATTCTCTAAATTAAACCAGTTTGCCTAATGGCTATCTTACACTCCAGTAAAAAAAAATGTGATGTAATTTTAGTTTATATAAGTCCATCTTCATTAAATTTGTATAAGGAATATGCATTAAGTTACTAGGTTAAAAGATGTTAGCAATGGAGTTAGAAAATATTAATGATATCCTAACTTAGCTTGAATTTCCAATAACTCAGGCTAAGTTGGTAGTTGCCCTACAAAATAGAGCGAATATTTTTAGAGGGGCTTCTTAAGGACAATACATTCATATATTAAATGACATGATATTGTCTATAAAAAATGTACACAAGCTTTCTTTGGAAAATATGTTCAGAATAATTTCCTGGTTATCTACCATTTATTATTCACAATTCTGTCCTCAATAATAATCATAATAGTTAAAACACTTATTGAGAACTTATGTGCTAGGGCCACTACTTTTCATATTTTACAGAATCCTCACAACTGCTCTCTGAACTGAGAACCATTAATATTCTCATTTAATAGCTGAGAGTATAGAGGCACAGAGAGTCAGTGACTTGGCTAAGTTCACAGCTGATAAAGTTAACAGCCAAGTTTTTAACCCAGAAAATGTGACATGTGTGCCTCTACTCCATAGCCTGCACCTTTAACCATTATATTGTTTCTTTTCCTGACTAAATATCTGTGTGTGCATGCAAGTGTGTGTGCATGCATGTGTGTGCATGCACACACCTATGTGTGTCAAGTTTAAACAATAACACAATAATAAATATGCCTTTCTTTTCTTTTCTAATACTAAAGGGAAATAAAATTTCTAGTTAACATACTGTAGTGGTTAAAAGCATAGACCGAATAGTCAAGGTTTGAATCCCAGCTCCTCCATTTTTGACCTTTACATAGTTGGGTAAGTTACTTAACCTCACTAAGCCTCCATCTCCTCTTCTATAATACAGTAATAATGACAATAATACTTACCTCGTGAAGTTGTTTTGAGGAAAAGTAACAGCAATTACAGGAAAGAAACAGCATTTATTAAACTTCTGTATATCAGGTACTGTATTAGGCACTTAGGTTCTCACTGAGTCCTCTCAGAAACCTTATAAGTATCTATCTTTCTCATTTTAAAAACAAGAAAAGTAAAATTCAGAGAGAAATGAGTTATTCAAGGCTACAAGGTAGTAAATGGCAAATCCAGGACTAAAATCCAATACAGACCTGTTTGATCACAAAGTCCATGCACCTTCCCACTATACAACTTTGTTTCTTAGATGGATAAAAATAAGTATTTTATGGAAGATAAAGTGGCAAAGACTAATTTTTAGAATTCACAAGTTTTCTGAAGACAGAACCTATTTATATTTCTATTTCTGGATATGTTTGGGGCAATGAGAATTGAATAAATATTCATTAGGCACCAAGTAATTTTTTTCTTCTTGTCTGCCCCAGCTATCGATAGACTGCTTGTACAAATCAGCTCTTTGCAACAACAACAACAACAAAAATTAAAATGATCTGATGAGGGTGTAGACATTTATTTACTCATTTAGACATTCATTTATCAGACATTTACTGAGCCACTTGTACGTACCTGGAACTGTGTTAGATATCAAAGTTATAGAACTTTTAAAAAGCTCTTTTAAAAGGAAAGAAAAAAAAACACTACCTGCCCTTATAGACTTCTTTGTATTAGGGCATGTGGGGCAGGAGTAGACAAAGGGGAGCCATTTACACACAAGATATTTCTTTTTTTCTTTCTTGCTCCCAGAGCAGAATGGTACCTCTGAGGATTAGTGCCACAAAATGAAGGCAAACAGCTAAAATGGTCGCCTAATTCACCTCAATTTAAACTGTCAAGGGAGTAATCTCCCAAGACCCACAGAAGGCCTAAAGGATTAGAAATATAAAACCGTATGAGCTCTTAACATTCTGCCATATCTTTCCAAACTGGATGGAATTTTCCCTTTTAACATAACTATAAAGAAATGGACTAAATGTATTTTTAGAAGTTTAAGAAGGTTAAACACTTAATTATTTAAGGTGGTTTAACTTTTTTCTCTCATGCCAATTTTCCCAAATGCAACAGAAAAAAAGAAAAGAAGCTATTTCAGAAGTTAAACCAAAAAAAATAAATAAATAAAAGAGAGAAAGAGAGCTCTCATACTTTCTTATATCCAGGAAATCACAGGACTAAAATCACAAAGTGGTTTTTAAGCTAAGGCTACTTTTCTATCACTATTCCTTATGAATGAGCTTTGTTTTGTTTTGTTTTGTTTTCCAATTCTGGGTTTATATAAGCTGACTCCATCCACAGCATGAAGTATGTTTTGTTTGGATTCTTTTCAGTTAAATGGCATTACTGATAATATGGACAAAAAAGACATCTCAAAAATATGTAGCCCATTACATCTTATTGATTACATAGTTCTATAAAATAACCTGAGCTTAATCAACAAAGCCCACTGGTTAAAGGATGATTACAAGTAAATAAACTCATGGAGAAGGAAGCATGTAGAATATAAATGGGGACAAACCTAACTCTAGAAAAACTCGTGTTCCAAATTATATAGGAAAGAAAATACGTCCTACTGAAATGAATGACTAAGGAATACATTTTCCTGCATGAACCTCTTAACTTGTAAATCATTTTAAAAGTCAAAGCTGCCAAGGTCATCTTTGACATTAGGTATGTGTGTGTGTGCGCGCACACGCATGCATGCACGCATGTGTGTTCGTTTTCTAGTCCCACATTTTCAAAAGCCCAGCATGCTCCAAATTGCTGAAATTCCATACAGAGTTATAAAGAATAAAATCTTGGGTATAAAGTTAAATCACCCACAATACAGGGAAGTTCAGTACTGACAAGTACTACCGTTGATTTCTGAAAGAAAATGTACATTTGCACATATCTTAGAATGCTTCTCTAGAAAAAAAAATGTTGCCTTATCTAGCTAGGAAAAGAATAAGATTTAAATACAGAAATCACATTTTTAATTTCTGAATATTCCTTACTTATATTATCTTCCCTAATAATTTTTTGTTGTTATTTGGCCGCTAATTCATCTTCTTTGTCATATAGTGCCACCTATTGGTAAATCAGAAATATTGCAGATTTTAGAAATTCAAGATAGAAATATGCCTAAAGCTCACTTCACTTGGTAGTGAAGTTTGACAGCAGAAAGGGATCCATGCTTTTGCCCTTAGAATTATTTATCCCTAGGGAAAAAAGCATTATTTAATCATTTTCACTATTTTTTATCCAGATAATTTGATTCAAGTGTTTTTGGTTGCAGTTATTTTAATTCCATTTCCCTAGATCTAGGGAACCACAATACAAATAAAAATGGATGATTTGGGCTTCGTTTAAAGGAAGAATAAGACAAGATTTCTTTCTGCTCTGTACATAAAGAGAAAAATTCTATAGGGTAACTACATTTGTCCTTCACATATTTTTGAAGACCTACCTTGGTTAAGTTTTACATATAGCCTAGGGTGAAGCTAAAGGAGTGGATGGAGAGGCTACAGGTAGTGATTACAGATTTGGTCCAAGAACTATCTGTAGTCCTCATCTCTGTAGGAGTAACTCTTACTCTGGATCTGAATGCAGGACTAGGACCCATTATTGGCACCTGGGTAATCTGAATGTGAATATCAGTTTCTTCCCTGAGACTAGGATTGTGAGACATGAGGACTATACAGAAACAATTTAGGGAAACTACTTCCTCTCCACAAATGAGGGTAAGGGGTTCACTGCTAGCCCTTTGCTGATTTCAAAACAGTCAATAAAGCCTAAATTGCCTGTTCTGAGAGAGGAGTAAGGATCTCTGCATCAGGATTCTTCCTATCTGTGCCAAGCATCATATCCAAATTGAGAATAATTTGGGAAAGAAAATGTACTCGATACAGATGAAATTCCTCAGTCCCAGAACTCTAGGAACATTCCAATTATTTATGACCTTTCTCCTTTTTTATCACCTCATCCTTTCCCAACGCCATTAATCAAATTCCTTTTATGATGAATAAATAAATACTATAAAATATAAATAATCAGTTAAATTATTTTTTAAAAAAGCAATACTACACATGTATACAAATAGGTCTCTTGTTGTCTAGTATTGAATCACATGATTATACTCAGAGAAGAAGTGTTGGATAATGAACAATAAAAGAATTTATATGATGTAGTCTTCAGAAGCCTGAGAGCATAGAATAATTTTAATAACTCACTGCCACTATTAAAGATAATGGATAACATGGAAACTAGAAGGAATTAGCACACTGGGGAAATGTGCTTAACTTTTAGTAAAGGGAGTATATCTTAAAAGGAATTCCCTTTCATTTTGGATCTCTAAAACAAAAGGCCTTGAATCATTTAAATACAAACTTTCCCTGTGGGTTGATCCACCAGATGGTTTCTAAAGACTCAGAAAAGAGAGACTCTGGATTTACGTAAGCATATAGTTGCCATATAGGAGAATTATTCTTTAAAGAACAGACAACCCAGGAAAGGCACCAAAGCAATTATAACTCTGTACAGGGTCCTAATATCCCTTCATAAGAAACAGAACATGAAATCTTACCATTTGCAATGACATGGATGGATCTAGAGGATATTATGCTAAGTAAAATAAGTCAGACAGAGAAAGACAAACACCATACAATTTCATTTATATGTGGAATCTAAGAAACAAAATAAATGAACAAACAAAATGAAAACAGACTCGTAGATACAGAGAAGAAACTGTTTCAAGATGGGAAGGAGCTGGTGGGCTGGGTGAAAATAGTGAAGGAAGTAAGAAGTATAATTAGTAGTTACAAAATAGCCACAAGGCTGTAAAATACAGCATAGGGAAAATAGTCAATAATATTGTAATGGCTGTGAGTAGTGCTAGATAGGCGCTAGAATAATTGGGGGGAATCATTTCATAAATTATATAAATGTCTAACCACTATGCTGTACACCTGAAACTAATATAAAATTTTAAAAATGCATATATTTATTTCAAAAACAAAAACAAAAAACAGAGCACCTTCCTTATTTAAATAGTGCCTCTATGATTAGGAGACACAATGATCTGAGCCTCTCAAACTTTAAGAATTGAAGATAATGATTATATTTGTAGAAAAATTTATTCATAGTTCTCCTCACTCAGGTTCACTCAACATTTTCCCAAAAGGTATTGAGTAGAAACTCCAGTAATATTAGGAGAATAAGACTTTAACTTCTGTCACTAAAAAATAAGGTTGTTTCCATTCATTTAAAAAGATAGAAAAGAAACTTGTTTCTCGGAACTCAAGAATGAGACAGTTCACTTAGAACTCCAGGAGACAGTCTCTGTTAAGTGAGGCAACAACAAACATAGCTAGTATTTATCAAACACTTAATATGCTCCAAGCACTGTTCTAAAATCTTTTGATCCTAATAACACAAGGAAATACTTTTATTATCACCATGTGCCATGTAATTTACCCAAAGTCACTCCCCTAATATTGTCAAAGCTAATACTCAAGTCCAGATCCATCTAACAAGTCAATATGCTATACTACCTTATCATATGAAGGTAAACAGGAGATATTATGGATAAATAGTTCTGGAGAGGTATGCAAGACTTCCCAGAGGAGATGAGAATCTTAGCTGAGACCCATAGGACAAATATGGGTTAGTCAAGCAAAATGGGAACAGGAATAATGGCTTTTAAAAAAGTATGAGAAGGCTTAGAATAAAGAGAAAAATAGGGTTTGTTTGAAGAATTGTGAATAATCTAATATGGCTGAAGCATAGTGTTTGAAAGAGGTAGTGAGGAGAAATCATAGAGAAATTAGAACAGTTAAGAGACTGCTTCTCAATTATCCATGAAAGAAATAAAGGTGAACAGAACTAAAACAGATGCTGAGGAGACGGGCAGAGAGTAACAGATTTCAAAATTATTTGGGAAATAGAAATGACAGGAGTTGGAGACTAAATGTGGGAGGTGAAGGCAGAGTCAAGTATGACTATTAGAATTCTGGCTCAGACTCCTGGTAAGAAACAAAAACTGAGACTGAGAGATTTTGGAGATTATGGATTTATATACATACCTGTTATAATCCCCTCTGATGAGTTATCAGCCTTTTTAAAGGATCTCATGTAGAAACTACAAAGTCTACTACATGGCTAGAATATTGAAATATCTTCTCCATTTGATTAATATTCACAGGGTGCATTGTACTCATATGGTGTTATGCACTAGGGATGGTTAACAGAAAGAAGTATAAGCTATGACCTGTCCCCTCTAACAGTTTGTTAGAAAGACAAAAGATACAAACCTAAAAAAGTATGATCTTATGAAAATGACAGCCAGAATAGGTGAATATATAGCAAAATTAGTTAACATTTTTATAGTATAGTACTATAGTAGTATGTGCATTAGTCTGGATAGGGTAGTTGATGCTGTGACTTAACCTAATAAAAGTCCGCTGCAAGTCTAGGCAACTGTGCAGAACAGATATCTTCAAACAGAATGGCTAGAATTCTAGAATGTTTTGGTCCTAGAGTACTTCTTCCCTGGCAGAGCACTTCAAGGTGGTGGTATGGGCAATAGTAGAGAACTATGATCCTCCTATATGCCCAGAGTGGAAGAGAACCAAATAATGCTGAACACTCGTAATGTTTATAATACTGTGTGTTAAATGCTAAGCTGTTTTTTGTAAATATTAACTTTGAATTTTATCAAAAAAAAATGAATTAGGCACCATTATTGGCCCAGTTTTATAGATACAGTAACAATCATAGCAAAGTAATTTTATCCATCTTTTATTATTTAAAAATTTCAAATAAAAGTCATTCTTTCAAGCTATCACTGCACAAAAGGCATCTACTTGTGCATTAATTGGTTTGGGAATCTTTTATTCATGGATATAAAAATAATTTCTTACTCAGAAGAAATGATTTAAAAAGCTATTCAAATAGCTTATATTTTTCAATTAAAATTTAATGATTCTATTTAGTATACAGAATTGTTTATTTACAGTATTCATAAGGCAAGTCTCTTTGCTTTTAGCTATCTCAAAATTATATAATAGTGTCTTTTAAGACTGGCCGTTTCTGAAAATATACACCAAGTTCTTGAAAATAGTTACTAAACCCCTCTTAGGTCTTATTGCAATATATTTCTATAAAAATATACTTAAAAATATCCTTTCACATTCACAAAATATCAGAAGAAAATAAATCCTATAGTATCTAGTGCTAATCTTTACTTGACAATGAGAATCACCACAATAGTGAAAAGTGTGGATGAAAACGACATTGTGATAGTTGAGTGCTCTAATATTTTGAATTCTGAAGGATTTATAAAAGGGAAATAAAATGTCTCTTTTACAGCCAAAATGAGTGCTTTTTTACTAAAGGGGGCCAAAATAAAGCTATTAAAATTGTTTTGTTTCTCTGGGAAAATATTTTATAAATTTGTCTACATAATGCCAAGACATGATTGATTTAGTAATTTCAATAAGGTTAAAGAAATCATACAATTTTAATGAAAAAATGAGTCAAAATGCTAATTTAGTTTAGTGGGGCTGCTTGGTTGCCTTTTAAACTTCAGCAAATATAGTGTGTGTGTATAGATACAAGTCGAGTTAATTATCTTCTCTGAATTTATCTTTCAATGTGTTCCCACTATAATCCATGTCACCAAAAACACCAATCACAATGCAAAGCTTCTAAATCAGATGTCAAATAATTACCACAAGGATGCTTTATTTTCTTATAAATTGCAGAAATGGAAATTGGAGTTGAATATAAAAGAAAAAAAAAACAGTACCCTGGAGACAAAATAAAGCCATGTTTGAAAAGAATATATTTCAAAACAACTAATATTTATCTTTTTAGCTTCTTTTTCCAATCAAGATATTTTAAGCTGAAACCAAGTTATTCACTCAATTCCAAACAATATTATACATTGGGGAGGGAGAGAGATTACATATCTATTTTTGTGAAAAGTTGAAAATACTTATATTTCCCTGAATAAAACATCTAACAAAAATAGACTCTAAAAAGTGACCTGTATGCATGTATTTTCTCAAATAAAAAAGAAAAGAACTTAAAATTATAACTAATATTATATATGCCACTATAGAGAGGAAGAAACATATTGATAAAATATATGAATTAAACATATAAAGCAGTAGCCGAGTCTTGAAGCACTGTGAATGGCAGAAAAACATTCACATGAAAGCAGAAAAAAAAAAAAAAAAGCCTACTAGAAAAGTTTGGGTCAAAAAGTCAGAACCTATAAGCAACATCTGCTACAATTCAATTCAATATCTAGTATCCCCCCTTATCCGCTGTTTCACTTTCCATGGTTTCAGTTACCTGTGGTCAATCACAGTCTGAAAAATGTTAAATGGACAATTCCAGAAATAAGCAAGTCATAAGTTATTAAACTATGAGCCATTCTGAGTAGCATGATGATATCTCATGCCATCCCACTCAGTCTTGCCAGGGACATGAATCTTTCTGTATTCCAGCATGCCCACACTGTATACTCTCCCCACCTGTTAGTCACTTAGTAGATATCTCAGTTACCAGATCACCTGTTGCAGTATCACAGTGCTTGTGTTCAAGTAACCCTTATTTAACTTAATAATTGCCTCAAACAGGAAGGGCAATGATACTGGTGATTCAATATCTCAAAGAGAAACCATAAAATGCTTCCTTTAAGTGAAAGTTATGTATGTACAGGCATACTTCATAGATACTGTGGGGTCAGTTCTATACTATTGCAATAAAGCAAGTCATAATGTTTTTGCTGGTGGAGGGTCTTGCCTTCAATTTGTAAAAAATGCAACATTTGCAAAGGGCAATAAAATGAAGCATAATATAAATTAAGTATGCCTAATTTGGTGGGAATGTAAATTGGTATAGCCACCATGGAAAATAGCATGGAGGTTTCTCAAAAAATTGAGAATAGAATTACCATATGATCCAGCAATCTCTCTTCTGGGTATCTACCAGAAAAAATTAAGAACATTAATTCCTCAATTAGTTTTTTGAGGAACCTCCATAGTGTTTTCCATAGTGGCTGTACCACTTTGCAGTTCCATCAGCAGCGTATGAGGGTTCCTTTTTCTCCACATCCTCTCCAACATTTGTTATTATTTGTTCTGTTGATTGTAGCTATTCTATCAGGTGTGAGATGGTATCTCATTGTGGTTTTGATTTGCATTTCCCTAATAGCTAGCAATGTTGAGCATCTTTTGAAATATTTGTTGGCCATTTGTATGTCCTCTAGGGAGAAATGTTTATTCAGATCCTCTGCCCATTTTTGATTAGATCATTTGTTTTTTGTTGTTATTAAGTTGTATGGGTTCTTTGTATGTTTTGGATATTATACCTTTTTCAGAGGCGCTGCTTGCAAATACATTATCCCATTCGGATGGTTGTCTCTTTACCTTGTTGATGGTTTCTTTTGCTGAGCAGAAGTTTTTTAGTTTGATGTAGTCCCATTCATTTATTTTTGCTTTTACTTCTCTTCCCTTTGAGGTCAAATTCGTAAAATCTTCTTTAAGTCCAAGGTCCTTGAGTTTAGTTCCTATGCTTTCTTCTATGCATTTTATTGTTTCAGGTCTTATACTCACATCCTTAATCCATTTTAAGTTAATTTTAGTGTGTGGTGATATACAACAGTCTAGTTTCAATTTTTTGCAGGTGGCTTTCCACTTTTTGCAGCATCATTAATTGAAGAGGCATTCCTTTCTCCACTGTATGTTTTTGGCTCTTTTGTCAAAAATTATTTGCCCATATAAATATGGGTTTAATTCTGGACTCTCGATTCTATTCCACTAGTCTGTGCATCTGTTTTGCTGCCAATAAAATGCCATTTTGATTACTGTAGCTTTGTAGTATAATTTGAAGTCATGCCTCCATGGAGGCAGAGTGATGCCTCCAGCCTTGTTCTTTTTTCTCAGGATGGCTTTGGCAATTCAGGGTCTTTTGTGCTTCCATACAAATCTGATGATTTTTTTCTATTTCTTTGAAAAAATGCCAATGGGATTTTGATGGGGATTGCATTAAATCTGTATAATGCTTAAGTAATATGGTCATTTTAACTATGTTGATTCTTACAACCCAAGAACATGGAATATCTTTCCATTTTGTATCTTCTTCGATTTCTTTTAATAGGGTCTTATAGTTTTCATTATATAGTTCCTTCACGTGTTTCGTTAGATTTATTTCTAGATATTTTATTTGTTGTTGTTGTTGTTGTTGTTGCAGTTGCACAAGAAATTATTTTTTCCACTTCTTTTTCTGACACTTCATTATTGAAGTATTGGAACGCTGTGGATTTTTGAACGTTGATTTTGTATCCAGAAACTTTACTGTATTTGCTTATTGTTTCTAGTAGTGTTCTTGTGAAGTCTTTAGGGTTTTCTATATAGAGAATCATGTCATCCTCAGCTAATGACAGTTTGACTTCTTTGTTTCCTATTTGGATGCCTTTTATATCTTTCTCTTGCCTGATTGCACTCACTAGGACCTCCAATGTTATATTGAATAACAATGGCAATATTGGACAGCTTTGCCTTGTTCCTAATACTGTAATCTACTTTTAATACAAATAATGTGAAGGGGAATCATATTATCCAGGAGAGGACAGTTATTCTATGCTGCAGAAAGCCTTTTATCTTCAGTATTCGAGAGGTCTTTAACCACATTTAAAAACAAATAATAAATGCAACACTAAACAAATGCATGGAATAGATAATCAAAACTTCTCTCAAGAAAAAACATTTACTGTACGTATACTTTCCCACACACTCAGAGATAGTGTGCATGTGAAAAACTGTGTTCCTTTATTTTTTTAATTCATGAACTTATTGATTTTAAAGCACCTCATACTGTGTCTTACATTTACCTTGAAGGTGAGAATATTTTCCCAAACTGATCCTCAAACTATCAACAACAATCAAGTCCCTCCACTTCAGATCCTGGGATCTATAGCTAAATGGCCTAAAAAGAGTATGAATATAAGGTCAATGTATATGAGTTTAATTTGTCAGGTAAATTTATTTGAAACCAGTCTACCTACTCTCTCACCTTCCCTCCTTTTTCTTTCTAACACATATTTATTGAGAGTTCACTCAGTGTAGAACACTGTGCTGGGTACTGTTAGGGACTCTTTATTAAAAGATAATCTGGCTTTTTTGGGGGGTAGCATTTTGGTTTTTTCTTTCCCTTCATTTAACTAAGTATAGATAAATAAACAATATAAACTATCTTCTTCAAAAACGTATAACCAATATAGAGCTCAAATAGGACTGAACTGGCTTTCAACACACTATATCTGAAAAAAAAAATGGCCTGTGTAATATTATATTCAGGGTTGTGGTACAACTAATATCAGACTTTTTCTTGAGTCCCTTCTAGTCTTCTCAGATTTCTGTTCTTTCTCTTATACTGTGGAAAATTATTGAAGTTGACTGGATCAATATCTGGCCTGTCACTTAGCTAACTAATTCTTAATATGATGGTAAAATAATGGCCACTTCAGGCTAAATGGAGGATGCAAAAAGCAAAATCTTTTTTTTTTTTCTTATCATCTCCTCAGCTTGTGACAAGATAAAATGAAAGATATCGAATTGTTTTTACTGTATGATAAACATCCTTTTTATGACTTAATCTTCTATATTTCAAGTCAAGCACTTGTAATTTTCTCAACTACAATTTGCTAATTTGTAAAAAAGTTCTATACCATTAGAGAGTTTGCTCTATTGAGTTTTGGAGCAAGCTAATAAATTGGCAATTAAAGGGTTAAGAATAAGCAGTACAGAAGTAAAGGATATTTTGTTCTAATAACCCAATGTCAGTGGAAATATCCTGAGTTATAGTTTATTTTATGATTTTCAAAATACAGTCTCACAAGTTTATTATCAATAAGCATATTATCCATTTAGAATAGGAAGAAGTAAAACAAAAAAAATATATAGTATCTGCCTATAAAACATAGTGACAAAGGAACTGACATTGAGTGCCTAATGTGGTCCAGGTGCTTTACAATCCTCATTTAATATGAATATTAAAACTCATAATGGTCAAATCTATGTTAGTTTGCTATGGCTGCCCTAACAAAGTACCAAAGACTGGGTGGTTAAACAACAGAAATTTATTTTCTCACGACTCTGGAAGTTAGAAGTTCGAGATCAAGGTATTGGCAGGTTTGGTGTCTTTGGAGGCCTCTCTATTTAGCTTGCAGATACCATTCTCTGTACCTGTCTTCTTATGGTATTCTCTCTGTACTTGCCTGTGTCTACATTTCCTCTTCTTGTGAAGACAGCAATCAAATTGAATTAGGGCCTACCCTAATGGCCTCCTTTTAACTTAATTTCCTCTTTAAAGACCCTGTCTCCAAATACAGTCATATCTGAGGTGCTGGGGGCAGGGTAGCCCTTCAACATATGAATTTGGGGAGGAAGGCTCATAATTCAGCTCATAACAGCCAAGTAATCTGCCCAAAATCTTATAGCTATTATATGAAAAGTCTTGAATTTGTACACAGGACCATCTGACTCTCCAGTCTTTGCTGACTTTCCATTCAGGAAATCAGTGATTTAGAAATAAACATAGTCTGTATGTCTAAGAACTTAAATAGCCAATTGTTCCTTCCTTTCACAATAAACTACCACAGTTGCTCTGTAATATATACAAATTGACTTATCTATTGTCCCACAGGAATTATACCTAAAAAAAAAATCCATTTCTTCAAAATAATTCAGGCAGTATGCTGAAGCACCCATATGGTTATAGGCTGGGAGTCAGTGTGTTCTGGTTCAAACCAAGAACTATGGTTTGTCCTTAATTCAAGTCTAATGCAAATTTCAGAAGGTAATGACTGAATCATGTTCACCTATTATTTCTTCCCTTGTATGCAACAAACAATCAGAACATAGACTAATAATATACTATATTTTTGGCAGGATTGTAAATATAGCAATCTAACACTTGTATATAACGATATTAAAGCAAGGCATTCTTGTTCATCTTCTTAAGATACATTGAAACACATTAAACAGCAGCAAAACGTAAGTAAACAATGCCAGGCTACAAAACATAGCAACATTTTTTTTTTTTATGCCTTATATATTTTTTAATTCTAAGGCATATATATATATATATATATATATATATATATATATGCCTTTCTCACTTACCTCTTATAACTACTAGCTTGACTATGCCCCTTAGATTTTTAATTTTTTAAAAATCTAATATATATATGCCTTAGAAAATAGTCCCCAGTTTTCTCTTTTATTTTCTTTTCTATAACATCTTGTGTTGGCTTATTTTTAAAACATTCCTAATATCTATGATTCAATGATAGCATCTGTGAAACAACCAACTGATCAAAATCAACAATACTGTTTCTAATTGCATCCCATTGTCTTACTTCCAATCATTATTGTTGGGAGAATCATAATGCATTAGCCCTGCTTGATGCAACAGAAGATAACTTTACAAGAACCTTCAGTACACACACATTCTTTGAGTTTTGAAAGCCAGAAAGGTTAAACAGCAAAGAGGAAGGTCAAGCCATCAAAGTAAAAGTCCATATTTCATGGAGTTATTTGATTTACTTATCACTTTCCTTGAGGTCTGACAGACATACTGGCAATTAGGTTGACTCCTTCAAATAGAGTTATATGCTCTGAGAAATGTTTATTTGGCCTATTCTTGGAGATGTTTTGATATAAGGCTTTATTGTTTAGCAATTTGGTAATTCTTAAAGGTCTTAAGGAATTATGAGAGCAAAAATAAATACTAAGCATTATATATTCCTGTGGTGAATTAGCTTATGGAAGGGGTTGGGGGCTTCAGAAAGTACTGATGATGTGTCTAAAGGTTTTATATGTTGTTTTACAACTGATGAAACTCAGTTTTCTAGATTTATACCATGTAGACATCATCTGCATCCGACCCCAGGCACATAGTTCTGATAGTTTTCCTTTTTGGTATATTAGATTTGCCTTTTTACTTTTTCTAGTCTGCAGCAAAGCTCAGTAGAAAAGCCAAGTGTTTCACAGTAGATGCCCAAATAAAACTTTAATGAAATTGGGCTACAAAATAATAGACATAAAAGCTTTACAAATAGAACATAGTGAATAGTTGTTAAAGAGAATACAATTTTCTTAATTTTCCCCATCAGTCAAAATAGAAAAGTCGTCTGAAGAATACCTAATAAGGTATTGAACCTTTCCCTGTATCTTATTATCTAAGAATCTTATTCATTCACTATGTTACATTTCTCTCGAATTTTGTTAGATTATATATTGCTCCAGTCTTCTTAAATAGCTTTTAAATAGCTTTAACCTAAAAATAAAAATAAGTCAGTATTCTGAGCTCTAAAATTGGTGAGACATCCATTTGCCTGTTACCCCCCTGATTTTAATAATCAAGGCTTTAGTTTATATTAAAAAGTCTTATAACACAATTCTCTGACATGTTCCCTACCCCTTGCCCAATCCTTTCATCATCAGTGATATTTTTAGTTTAAGAATTATATTTCTATTTATATAGTCCATTTTTTCTTACATCGCAAATCCAAGATATATTTTTAGAGACCACATTCAAAAAGTAAGCCCTAAATAGACTGGTCTAATTTATTTTACAAGTCTCCTACTATCTCACGGTAAAAATAAAC